>NC_089850.1:33056732-33382982 GCF_036373705.1 Amia ocellicauda | reverse complement strand
CCTGTACTTAAGATTACCAACAGAGTTTGTGTAACATGACATTTGTATGTTTTTATTTTTTTTATTAATCTGCCCTCTGGCAGACATTTGCTGTCATAATCTGCAACAGAGAATCCTTTCTCTATGACCCCTGTATACATGTAAACAATTCAAGTAACATATATTCCTTTTCTTAATAATCCTGAATATTATACAATAATTACAAAGCATATACATACACAATGCAAAAAGAAGAAGAAAAAAAAAAATATATATATATATATATCAGTCAGTAAACCTAAAGTGATGAATTCAAGTGGTTTTATTTTCTTTTTTGCAGCCTATATGCTGTTCCTTGTAGAAAACCTTAATTGGCATGCAAGTAAGAGAACAGTTTTGTGAAACACTCTTTCAGTTAGTTGGTTGCCAGAAGAAAAAGTCATCCAAATGTATCAACATCCCTAAGCTAATTTACAGCCAAGGTATGAGAATTAAAATATAAAAATAATGTAACTTTTTTTGGGAACATATATAGCAGAGTGGACAGCAACAGTACATTGTTTGTTATAATTATTACGGGATGCTCTATAACCCTTTTATAATAACAATAATCATAAGAAACCTGTAATAAAATAGAAGCACTGAGAAAAACTTAAGACATTAATTCAGTTTGTTATGATGGCACACCAAAGAGAGCATGACCCTTCCACTCAGATAGCCCCATCTGCTCCACAGCACAGGGTATAGCTGGTGGGTCTAAACACTCCAATGTCAGTAATGTCACCCTCTAGACCAAGGATATCAGCAGTTTAGAAGGAGTATTCACAAAGCAGAAAGATGCAAGACAAGGAAAATGTCAGATATTTTACATCAAAAAAAGGTTCAGCAGAAGTCAGACCAGATGCTGAACAGTAATTAAAAAATAATAATTTAAAAGTGCATTTGAAGTTTAATTTTAAGTATAACAAACAAGATCAAATAATTATATATAGATATACATATTTTTTGTATTGTGTAATCAAGTCATTGCCTGGGTTTTAAGACATCGCAGGAAAAAAAAATTGAAGTAGCAGAACAACTTGCATGATAAGTGCAAAACAGCCAATGTTTTCTAAATAATGTTTAAATGTCAGGACTTTGATATTTTTTAGCCAAAAACTAAAAACAGTGAGAAGTATTCTGATCTTGTGGTAGGATTGTGGCATGTGCCTTAAAAAGCCCATTAAATGCTTAAAAGCATATTGTTTAATACAAAGTCTGAAACATTTTACAGAGTTAGGGCCAACATTCTCAGACTCCAAGAGATTTACAAATATTTTAATCCAGCAATATCAAAAATAGACATACAACTCATCTACCTTTTTAATGGACTCAAAGCTGTGACCTAAAGATATGAAATGTCAAATATATAAAATATTGTAAAAACTGCAGAATGTACATGTATTATTTTAATGCTTTCTTATTTAAAAACATAAACAGCCTATGTCACATCAGGCAATGCTGTGTAAATATGAAGAAAATTGCAGGCTGAAGTCAATCAATTTAAAAGTGCTGTAGCATCATAGGTTTTACTATTCATTAGTATGGCTAACACCTTTCCCAAAGTTGGTTTACAAAGTAACTATTATAAAGACACAAAAACATTATAAACAAATAGAAAAATTTAAATCCCAGCAATTTAATAACCACAGTGTATACAAAGTGCAGTAAAGGAGCAGAATGAACAAAGAAATTCAGAAATACAATCAATTTGAAAATTATAATCTGTAAATGCCAACCACAAGGTGGAGACAGTGATATGTTGGAAACTCTGTCTTGTTTCAGCCTATATATTATAAAGTACATTCAGTTGTAGTTGAACGTTATCACACCATTTATATGAAATGATTTTACTGTGATTAATTTAGTTTAAGAAACATAATTGATTAAACTACACTTCATCAAGAGTATATTTTCAGCCAAGAGTAAACTGTAAATATTCTAGTTTAGTGAATTGAGGGTGTGTGGAAATGTTGAATCACAACCCCATAGGAACCAGTATGAGTAAATCTATATAAAATAAAAAATATAAAATCATGTTCATCTATTTAATTGTCTTTATTAGTATGCACTATGATCCAACCCCAAGAATGTTTTGTTTCAGGAGAGAATATCAAATGCTACAATTCTGCATACCTGCAGAGTCATCTTAATCTCATACACAAGGCCGTGCTATTTACAGAGAATAAACAATGACTTTGTACATCCTAGCCCTTTCATATGCATCCAGCGCTAGTGTACTTCTGAAAAGCACCCTGGAATAATAGCATTCCAAAAAGCATGTATTTAGAATTATTAGCCTGGATTGTTGCCATCAGTTAAATTCATGTTTACATATACACTCACCTAAAGGATTATTAGGAACACCATACTAATACTGTGTTTGACCCCCTTTCGCCTTCAGAACTGCCTTAATTCTACGTGGCATTGATTCAACAAGGTGCTGAAAGCATTCTTTAGAAATGTTGGCCCATATTGATAGGATAGCATCTTGCAGTTGATGGAGATTTGTGGGATGCACATCCAGGGCACGAAGCTCCCGTTCCACCACATCCCAAAGATGCTCTATTGGCTTGAGATCTGGTGACTGTGGGGGCCAGTTTAGTACAGTGAACTCATTGTCATGTTCAAGAAACCAATTTGAAATGATTCAACCTTTGTGACATGGTGCATTATCCTGCTGGAAGTAGCCATCAGAGGATGGGTACATGGTGGTCATAAAGGGATGGACATGGTCAGAAACAATGCTCAGGTAGGCCGTGGCATTTAAACGATGCCCAATTGGCACTAAGGGGCCTAAAGTGTGCCAAGAAAACATCCCCCACACCATTACACCACCACCACCAGCCTGCACAGTGGTAACAAGGCATGATGGATCCATGTTCTCATTCTGTTTACGCCAAATTCTGACTCTACCATCTGAATGTCTCAACAGAAATCGAGACTCATTAGACCAGGCAACATTTTTCCAGTCTTCAACTGTCCAATTTTGGTGAGCTTGTGCAAATTGTAGCCTCTTTTTCCTATTTGTAGTGGAGATGAGTGGTACCCGGTGGGGTCTTCTGCTGTTGTAGCCCATCCGCCTCAAGGTTGTACGTGTTGTGGCTTCACAAATGCTTTGCTGCATACCTCGGTTGTAACGAGTGGTTATTTCAGTCAAAGTTGCTCTTCTATCAGCTTGAATCAGTCGGCCCATTCTCCTCTGACCTCTAGCATCAACAAGGCATTTTCGCCCACAGGACTGCCGCATACTGGATGTTTTTCCCTTTTCACACCATTCTTTGTAAACCCTAGAAATGGTTGTGCGTGAAAATCCCAGTAACTGAGCAGATTGTGAAATACTCAGACCGGCCCGTCTGGCACCAACAACCATGCCACGCTCAAAATTGTTTAAATCACCTTTCTTTCCCATTCAGACATTCAGTTTGGAGTTCAGGAGATTGTCTTGACCAGGACCACACCCCTAAATGCATTGAAGCAACTGCCATGTGATTGGTTGGTTAGATAATTGCATTAATGAGAAATTTAACAGGTGTTCCTAATAATCCTTTAGGTGAGTGTATATGTATACACACCAATCAGCCATAACATTATGACCACCTGCCTAATATTGTGTAGGTCCCCCTTTTGCTGCCAAAACAGCCCTGACCCGTCGAGGCATGGACTCCACTAGACCTCTGAAGGTGTGCTGTGGTATCTGGCACCAAGACATTAGCAGCAGATCCTTCAAGTCCTGTAAGTTGCGAGGTGGGGCCTCCATGGATCGGACTTGTTTGTCCAGCACATCCCACAGATGCTCGATTGGATTGAGATCTGGGGAATTTGGAGGCCAAGTCAATACCTTCATCAGTAAAGGCCACCTTCTTCCATTGCTCCATGGTCCAGTTCTGATGCTCACGTGCTCATTGTAGGCGCTTTCAGCAGTGGACAGGGGTCAGCATGGGCACCCTGACTGGTCTGCGGCTACGCAGCCCCATACGCAACAAACTGCGATGCACTGTGTGTTCTGACACCTTTCTATCAGAAACAGCATTAACTTTTTCAGTAATTTGAGCTACAGTAGCTCGTCTGTTGGATCGGACAAAATGTTCACTTGCTGCCTAATATATCCCACCCACTGACAGGTGCCATGATAACGAGATTATCAGTGTTATTCACTTCACCTGTCAGTGGGCATAATGTTATGGCTGATCGATGTATATATATTTTAAAGTGAACTTCATCACATGGATCCTACCATTTTTAAATTTCCTGAATAGAAATACAAAAATACTGTTTTATTGTGTATAGTATTTTACATGACATAGAAAAAAAACAATTCAAATTTTTAATACTTATGATTAAAAACTTTTAAAATCAATTCTTAAAATCACTTAAAATTTTTAAAATCTTTGTGATTTAACGAAAAACAAAATAATTAACTTCAAATAAACATGTGCACAAAACAACAAAACAAACGTGATTAAAGCAAAACTGCTCACCAACATAAAAGTCAAATACATTGAAAATAACTGAAAATGCATTGGACAAAATAAAGAAACAATTAAAAAGGTAAAAATAAAAAACAAACAAAAAAGGTCCAATGCATTTAACATTAAATCCAAAACGGACAATGTATTTGACAAAAAAATATAACAAAACTAAACCAAAAAACCCCTAAACAATTAGTGATTTGATTTGAATAAAAATACAAAAAGCACAAATTAGTAAAGATATGTCAATGAGGGACATACCAGGTTTTGTTTTAAAATAGAGTTTGATAGATTAGACACCGTAATAATCCTTTCCACCTAGGGTATGTATACAATAAGGCTGCAAAGTGGAAATACACTAACACCATCCAAACCCATCCAAATCAACTTGTTATAATAATCACATTATTTTTTCCATGTTTAATATTAGCTGAAAAAACACATTTCATGCCGAAATTATTTCCACAACACAAATGAACTTGCCCATTAAAGGTTTAAGGTTAAATTAGACTTGGGTCCTGTCTACATTACATAACCGACCTTGAGAACTTGAATTCAATCTAATTAATCCAGCTCAAAGCACCCACATAGAAGAACGACTGTACATTCAGTCGGGATTACATCATCCACTTATAGTTCGGTGACAGTTCGACGATGCTTCATGGTACAGTATACCACCATGCACGTATGTTTACAAACACAAAATGATGCAGCCCATGGGTGCACATCACATGGCTCATGTATTTTGTCTTCAAAACCACAAGAAAGCAGCAACTGAGAAGACAGCAGTGGCATATGTGGGTTTTGTATCAGCTCTATGAATGTAAAATTAATCTCAAATTGGATGTTACAAATTCAGCAATATTATTTCTTAGCAAACGCCCCTTATGCAGGACGACTTACAGTTATGTAAAGATTTTAAAGCTTTACAAAAGTGGTGAAATGAGTATTAGCTTTCTTAAGCCTGTGGATCACTACTTTGTATTTATTTGAACTGTGACACAAGAATGCAGTATGCAAAATATAAATTAGTAATCACTGTAACTGCAGCATGTAGGCTAAAAATAAGATTTTATCTGCTGACATTTACTAAAAATACTGACCTTTCAATAACCTTTTGTTTGAAAATTAAATATCTCTATTTATATGGGGGAGATAATGAATTGCATAACTCCTTATAGTGTTATTGGGAAGTACGTTATAAATTAACACATTTTACCTGAGGTTGCCTTCACCGAATGTTTCTGGAGAAAGTCAACTGCCTGGGTGAGAACTTTTTTGTTGCAATAGGTTGATAATTCTTCATTACATTCATAGCACCTGTATTGAAGAGGAATATATCCGGTTACAGTTTGTGAGAATTAAGACAGGAAGAAGTATTTGTGTGTATTTTATTTTTTATTTTATTTTTAAATAAAGATTTCTCACCATGCTTTCCATGTGCTAAGGCTGATTACAATGCAGTGAGATTCTGCATGTACTGCCTGGAAATGTTTGGTCGAGTGCTGCCCGTCAGAATGATTACAGCCCTGTTTTCAATTAAACGATTAAATCACAACATCTATCATCATCTTCATGGAATCATATTTTTTAATTAATTCACTAGATGGAATTAAGTCCTAAATTATTCACAACTAACATGTCATAGCAATTGTAATACAAGGTCAAGGTTTGAAACAGCCTCTCACAGCCCTTGTGATCTATTCAGACCAGGTAGGGGGCAATATTTGCAGGGCACTATTGGCAAGATCATTATGTAGAAAAAATAAAATTATAATGTGAAATAAAGGTTTTTGATATATTACTATCTCATGTAATATCCTGGAGTAGCTATTTTTAGCATAATGTTGTTTTTAACTGCACTGATGTACTAACTCCTAAAGCAAGTGATCCTGCTCTTTGAAAAAGTTAAAATAGGTGCTATTTCGTAAACTTATGCTTTGTTCACACAACCTCACAGATTCTACACAAATTTACATTCCCCCCCACAATATATACCATGATATGGTATATCTTTAGTGATGCAACACTGCTCTGAATAAGGACAAAACAATTATAATGAAGAGATTATATGGATAAGGGCATCTGCCAAAAAATACATCATATCAGTTAATCAGAGGGAAAAAATTAAAAACATTCAAACAATGAAATCTACTAATTAGACTTCTTCAAGTCTGTATCACTTACAAATGTATTATGCTATGTGTGCTCCATTACTTTTAACTCCCAAACCACACCATGTCTGTGTAATTAAGTATCCAGGTAACATAAAAACAAAGAATACACAAATTAAGAACCAGATTCCCTTACCTGGAAACCACATTTGAGACACAACAGTATATCTAAAGGTCCTGCAGGCTCTGCCCTTTCCTTGAGACACTCTGAACACACAGACCACAAGTTCTGTGACACGGCTTTCTTCACCGAGTTCAAATCAACAGCCTTGCTCACATGCTGACATGTTAGACCTGAAAGCCACCAAAACACAGAAACAAGTGAGTATAATGTCGTGTAAACTATTATATAACTTTGGAAAAGTAAGGTTTATACTTATATAGAATTGCATACACATATATATGCTGAGACATAGGCGGACTGGCCATCTGGCAATTCTGGCAAATGCCAGATGGGCCAGACCATTTTTTAGTTCGGTGGGCTGGTCAAAGTTGAAAAAAAATGTATATATATTTGTTGCACTATTTCTTGTAACAAGCCTTTGGCTGATCTGTATTGCATATATCTCAGTTAAGGTAAAATCTATAAATATATTACACATTTATTTATTAAATTCAAACGAGTGACCAGTCTAACGATAGACTAATTAGGCAATGGAGGATTCAGAGAACACATGACATGACAGTAATGTAATCTCCCGTAATGGGTAATGCACTATACTCATACACACAGACAACTCCTTCGCAAATGCAGACAGCAAAATCAAATCAAAGCCTTCATCAGATAACAATTTTCACAATTATGATCTCTATTCTATTGATCAGACCTGGATTTGAACCTTTATTTTAACCTTAAAAAAAAAAAGATAATTACAAAAAAATTGAAAGCAACCGTTTGATGATAGTGATGGACCATCTGAAATAAAGAGGATAGTTTGATGCAAATCCATTGAAAAAAGCTTAAAATTCCAGTCATGTGATATGATCAATTAAAACACAGGGCCCTAATAAAGTATTATGAGCCTAGTGTCATGTATTAGGCATTTATTTAGTGATCTTTGTCATATATATGTGTTTCACAACAATCACAAGTAGGAAGTTGCTGGGCTCAGCACTGGCAGTGTGGTCTGGTCTACCTGTCCCAGTGATGTTAGACTTTGCAGAGACAAGTCAGGGAGGTACACAGATGTATTATGTTAGTTAGCTGAATATGTAATGGTAATTAACACTTAGGGTAGTTTAGGGGGAACACATATGACATGACAACCGTAATCCTTATTAACCGTTTTTAATCTGTATATTACAATTTTCAAATTAGTTGATTCATCACTATGATGAGGCTAAGCCTAGCATAGACAGTGAAGCAAATGATAAGGACACCCAGGCCTATCATCAAGATGAGGAAAACCT
Organism: Amia ocellicauda; assembly: GCF_036373705.1. NCBI lineage: Eukaryota > Metazoa > Chordata > Actinopteri > Amiiformes > Amiidae > Amia > Amia ocellicauda. The sequence continues at coordinate 33,374,908 of NC_089850.1, read as the reverse complement.
AAAGCAACAGATTTCAGCTTGCTTTTTTGAATACCATCCAGTGCAAACCTCAAGAAATGCTGTTGTAAAGAAAGTATTTCAGTGTGACGATGGCACAAATTAGAAGTGGCTGACATACTGTGACAAAACTCACACATCATATTGTGCTGTATGCTGTTATCAACTTCTACGCTGGTACAACCTGTTGAAAGACATACCATGTTATGGGCCTGGGGTACAAGTTCGTACTCACACTGTCACAGAATGTGAAATATACAATGACAATCGGGGGAGTCAGCAGTGTATAGCAGATGAGGGCAACCATAGTTGCAGATAGGGGTGCTGATGGTAGAATTGTGTAAGGGGGGGGGGGGGGAGGGGGAGCGCTGACGGTGAAATGCTGTGGGTGGGTTACGGTGAAAAACTGTGTGAGAGCAGGGGAGTGGGGGATCTCGGTTAAATAACGTGATGGGGGGGAGGTTTGTTGTCGGAGTACCAGACAGCATTTTACATTACATTATATAAATATTTCGTCCCCCCCCCAACATGTTCTTTTCACCTCTTTCGGGGGGGTCCAAGTCTTAATTAGGGGGGTCAAACCCCCCCAATCCCCCCTGTAATTCGAACCCTGCACTGTCATCCTGGTAGCCTGTGAGAGGAGTTTCTCCACTCATAAATTCATAATCAACTCAGGAGCACCCTATCCAAAGAGCATTTGGAAGCATTTATGCTGATGGCAAATTAAAAATAAATACTTATGGCTCTAGATATTGATGCTGTCATTGGGGGGGGGGGCTGGTGTGGCTAAAATGCCAGGACTGAATTTTAGTCCCAGTGACCCCTGTGTCGAGATTAGAGAGAGAGAGAATGGAGTGTTAAATTCAGGCTTAATGAGATAATTATCATTGAATCTCACCAGCGACTTCATCAGACGACTCTTCATCTCTCGACTTTCTCGGCCTATTTGACCTCTTTGTCATTTCAGCAGCTTTCAAAGAGAAAGGATCTTTCAACCGCATCTGTACCTGAAGAAAATAATATTAACCATACCAGTCGTATGAAAATCTACATATTGACTAAAACATAGAGCGTTGATTCTATATATGAACATCCATAGTTTGTCAAAATCTACATAATTATTCATTTGAAACACGACGTTTTTTCTGTGTACTAAAATACATGCCGTTTAAGTCAATAAATAAGAATAATCTACCGATATCCAATGAAACATAATGACACTTCTTAAATCCTTGTTCTGGTGCTCCCTCCTTTCATAGTTTATAAAACATCTTAACATGCATTCCTATCAAACGTTCATGCTGCAGCTTTTATGATTATTTTTAGATTACAATTAGCCTAATACTTATTTTGATGTAGCCTATGCTCTTATCTGGTTAAGATTAAGTGCGGGCCCTTCAACAGCAGGACAGCATTTCATGATCAGAAATTGCAGGACAGTTAGAACACACTTATTTAAATGTATCCATATTTACATATATGTGTTTCGTTACACAACAAGGCAGAACACCTGAGAACAGTTCACGCACAATAGCGAGACTGAATCAATGTTTTTGATTTTTGTTTTTCATTTACAGAGCAGAAACAGGCGTAAAACGTCTAATGACTGTGCCATACAACTATTGTATACAATGTCAATACCATAAATCTTCTCAAAGTTTTACTTCAAATAGAACAAATGCTCTAACGAACGCAGAACGGCTTGTCTCGCACATGACTTACCTTTTTCGTGTATATTTATTGGTTTATAACCTGAATTACTATTAACTTACTTGCACCTTTGCTAAAAAAAAAGTATATATATTTAAATTATTTGAAGGTTTTGTGTTTAGCTTCTAGAATATTCCTTTCAATCACAAAAAAGTAATTGACATGTAAACATTTCCTACCCCTAACCACAGGCTTGCACGATCACATTGCTGAAGCCTCAAAATATGACGCAGTACGGAAGCCGAAACAGCTTAAACAGAGCAAAGGAACTTCCTTTGACAATGTTATTCACATAACTGTTTGTTGTGAGTGTGTGTATATGTGTGTGGATATTTATATTACTACTCTTGAATAATATTTGTATAATGTATTTTTATGTATATTTATGCGCATATTAATCACTTACAGCTTTTAATAAACCTGAACCTGTTAAGATATAGATGGTCTGACATATGGTGGTAGGCAAATTAGATGAACTACCTATAACCTTGCTAATGCAAAGCTGTCCAGTGCTATTCAGTTACTTAAAAACGCATTATTGTTGTACACAGTTTAAAGGTGTTAAATACTATATTCACATCAGACATTCAACATGTAAGGTGTTTTATCCGGGTAAACAAAAATCTAAATGACACAATCAGACTTCCTGTCCTGAGCTGGTACTATAATCATACCCCGACTGAGCAGATTAAGGCTCGTTTTTCTGCGCAAGCGCATATGCAACACTCCGTTCTTGACCAGTAGAAGAGCAGTCCTTATGTGGATATCGAGTTTTTCTCTGTAGGATTTTTGGGAAATATCTCTAATGGCATCTTCAAGGCTAAAGGGAATCATTCCTTGCATTGTGTTGTACAGGAATGTGACACCAGCGCTTTCCTGGGCTTGCAGTAGCAGAAGATCGCCTGTGCTTTTACCGTACGGGAGTACTTCCTCGTCCCTGCTCTGTAAGTGTCAGCATTATATTTAGTACAGCGTCCTGCTTGTGTAATCAGTATATGTGTTTTCAAACTGAGATGGTCAACATGTATGAAACGAGTCAAAGACCACATCATAATAGGTCATGGACTGATTAAAACACAGATCTTGCATGTGTGTTGTAGCTGCAGTGTGGCACTATCAGTGTGCTTCGCTTGTCGGGACGTGTGAGTAAGATACAGCGGATAACAATCGGGATCTGGCGCTGCACCACTTTGTCTGCAGGCACCCGGGCGGGACAGCGCCTCTCTCGCAGATACAGCACCGTCTCCGAGTCCAGCCCAGATGTCTCTTATGAAAAGTTGAAGCAGTTGCTCGCAGACAAGACCAGTGCTGTGGTGATTGATGTCCGGGAACCGTGGGAGCTCAGAGAATATGGGCAGATCCCTGGCGCTATCAATGTCCCCTGTAAGTAGCCTATACAAATGTGTTCCCTTTCTCCCTTAATATATACAATGTTATATATAGTCTATTATTATTAATAATAATAAAGATGCCTTTACCCATGACGACATCATGCCTTACATATGACGCAATGTATCGATGTCATACACATAGCTACTTAGTATTCACAACATTAGCTGCAAATGCTACAGTGTAGTGTATTACTAGGTATCTAAGCTAGTGAAGCTTTGCAGGACTTCAGGACGAGATGTGTTGTTTAAACCACAGCTTACTTACTAAAAGTGCTGGAAAAAATACAAAATACAAAGCACTTCACACGTTTGTGATCCAGTCCAGGCCTAAGACAGGTCATTGCATAATTGTATTACAGTGGAATGTAGTGGTTAAGGCTCTGGGTTGTGGGTTCAAGCCCAGGTGGGGGACACAATTGTATGTACAAAATAATGTGATATACTGTCACTATTGTAAGACATATATAAACAATATGAGCAGGTTGTGGATTAATATCAATGTAATTGCTTAATCAGAAACCTGTATTGTGTTTGTGGAAGTATAGGCTGTCATCATAAAGTTGCACTAATACTGGCAGTAAACCATTGCATACTGGTTGTTACGGTGCCCTTTACAGTCTTAATTAATGTCCTCTGGTGCAATCTGCATTCAACATTGTATAACTGGTAATACTGTGCACAGTGTGTACATGTAATCTATTGATGTAAATAGAAGTATAAATAATGTTCCTTATTTTCATTCACTCCATACTAAATGAAAAACATTAGCAACTATAATTAGCACACGGGGAAAATCAGACCTATTGTGTTTTGTTTTAGTACTTATACCAAAACAGCCCATTATTAAAAACAAATAAGAGCACAGTCTTTATATACACATAAAACATAACAAAAATAATATTTAACCTCTATTTAAATGAATTAGCAATTGTGCATTCATAAACAGCACCAAATCAAGTTTAAGGGCGATGTCTAAAAATCTACCAAGTTAATGATACATTTTCTGTGATTTCACATAAAGACCATGACTGAGGCAAAAATATATAGTGTGAATTGTTTTCAGTACAGTATGATTTTGCATTTTTTTCTAATTCTTGTCTCACACAGCCTTTGAAGACATTTAGAAAATAGGAATTACATGTTCAGTGTTGGTACAGCTGACTTGTTCGGTTTCTTTTGTTATTCAAAGTGGGTCAAGTGGATGCAGCTCTAAAGTTGGACCCTGATGAATTCAAGGAGAAGTATGGTTCATACATGCCATCACAATCCGACAACATTATCTTCTCTTGCCTCGCTGGAGTCAGAAGCAAAAAGGCTCTGGAAACAGCTGTGTCTTTAGGATACACCAAGTGAGCAACTTTTTTTCTTCAATGAATGTACAGCTAAGTCACCCTCATGGAAAAGAGATACATTCTTTATAGTAGCATCAGCAAAGCAATATGTGTGTAATTTATATTTATTTACAGGGCTAAAAAAATATATATGTGTTAAGAATATATATATTATCTATATACAAAATAATGTAGTATTCATCAGTGTATTGTGTGTGAAGTTGCTGAACTTTCTTTTTTCTTTTAGGGTTCAGCATTACCCAGGTGGTTGGGAAGAATGGGTGCGGAATGAGTTAATAAATAAGAAAAACTGAAGAGATTTGTCTTCAGTGAAACAACATGACTTTTATACAGCTAGCTGTAGCAAAAGACAACATCCAGGAAAAAAACGAATGATTGTAAAAGTATTGTTTACATTGCATGGTAAGGGAAAGTATGGGTTTTATTTCTGATATTAATATTAATACAGATTTTACTTTAATCAAATAACCACAGATTGCATTTAAATTTTGAACTGAACTTTAAATATAACACATATTGCCTTTTTTAATGTGATGGGTGTTGCTAGGTTTTTGAAGCTGAAGGAATGTGTCAGGATTAATCACTATGGAATTGTGTGTTGGAAAATCATTTTTAAGCAATTGTTGGAATTTTCTTGCTACCCGTATTAAGCCATAGCTTCATTAAATTGCTTGTTTGACAAAAATGTATGTTAATGAATTCTGAAGTTTGCATCAGTACAATCAAGTAACAACTAAGAAAACAACAAGTGCTTGTTTTTGTATTTGTCTGTGGAATAATCAATTTAAACACAGGCATGTTGCAATTTTTTTATACCTTCAGGAAATTTTCAAAAGATTAAGGAATGTGTTATTTTGCTTTATTCACAGTAGTCAACACATACCTGTGCATGTGCAAGATGTGTTGGTTACAGTGCAGAAAACTATTATAGATATACATGTAAATGCATTAGTACATTGTGTATTGTTTTGAAATAAACAGATATCCTATTATGCAGAAAAGATTAAGAAAATAATTATACTTTAATATACAAATTATATTTTGTTACTTTTTCCATATAACTGTACATCAAGAGTACATAAGCAATATTTTGAAACTTTACTGTAAAAATAAAGTTATTGACAACACTTAAGTATTTTGAGAAGGCTCAAAATATACGTAGTTTTCAGGCTTTCAATGTTATACTGGAAATTGTAAGCAAAAGTAAAGTTTTGTTTGATTACTGCAAAAGGTAATATATATAAATATATAGAGAGAGGGGGAGGGGGGAGATAAATACATAAACTATATATTTTGTTTTATACTTTGAATGTTCATTTCCACGATCATTGTGTTGTGTTCTATTAAACAGGATTTACTTCCATGACAATCATATCATTTATGCTTTTCAGTAAAATCTTTACTTTTAAACAGCTGTCAGAGCTAAGCAATCCAGACTTTCTTGGATATTCCTAATGAGCTGAAAAATAATGCATGGCTAAAGTCTAATGTCTGTAATATGCCAGCCATATTCACACACCACACTCGCATGTGCACGTGAGGTTATGTTGGCATTTCACTCAGAAACTCAGGAGAAAGCTATTGTCTACACAACAGATTAGGTAAAATATGTCCTATTCATACAGGATGTGGATCAAAAAGCTTAAATGAATAGCTAAGCTTGAAGATTCAATCAACAGTGCGTTCCTGGTATGGTACGAATATCATGCAATTTCACCATATGTTGCGTATTAAAGCTACATATTGTCTGCAACCTTGATAACTCTGAAGTCAAAAACATTCCAGCCACTGTACTCAGTATCCAACAGACAGTTTTTATTGCAATTTTGTGACTAGTTCCTTAAAGTAAAGGGGGGGCAAATGAAAAATGTAAATTATTTTTCACGAGTAAAACCTCTATAGCCATGGTTTCCTTGACTTTTGTCCCAGTTTAATCTCAATCACATCACATTTATGATTTCACTCAAGTACCCTATATGTATACATGATAAATGTATGTGCTCACATATCCTTTGTTTCTATACAAGTATTGTAAAGTGTACTTGTAAATCTCTTTAATCTGTATTTTTTCTAAAGAGAAAGTTCCCTTTGTAGTAATGTAGTGATCTTGACATTGCAGATCATATTGTCTAAAGAGCTGCACTTAAAGACAACTGGTGAATTTTTAATCAAGGTGTTCATAACCATTCTTGAAATTTACATTGCAAGGAAGTGAGGAGGTAACACTTGAGAAAGCACTGTTCGAAAATGTGGCGATTCAGTTAGCACAATTTCAATTCCATTCCCCTAATAACCATACAAAAAACAACTTACACGTCAAGTAATACTTTAATTTGTTTTTAAAAAGTGGTACTTGAACAAGTGCATGAATGAAATAAACAGTGAAGCGAGGTCTGTTGACCTGAAGACTTTTCAAAAGGTTCTAATACAAATCATTGAACATAATGCAATAAAAGGAGCAAGGACTACTACCATAAAAATAAAGCAAGACACTGATATTGAAATATGTTAACTTATTCAAAGAACAATTATGTGACAAGATCCTTAGGGATTTTTCCCCCTCCAGCTGCATTTCCGTTTAGAATGTGTCCTTGGCTAACAAAATATAGAAATATCCAAATCCAGCAACTATATTAAACTACATTGAACTGCTGAAGCAACAGTCATTACAGTTCAACTTTAGACATTTTCACAGTCTACATTGATCAAGTTTTATCATTTTGAAACCAGCAGCTTACTCTTAAGGCATTCAAGCATTGTTTATCTATTACCAGTGCTTCAGTAGGTGATGGATGGAATAAAATAGCCCCTGTTGATAAGGAACCCACAAGCACGTAATACAGTCAAATGAAGTGTACCCACATCCTTACTAAAAATAACTCCTAAAAGACACTGACACAGTCAAAGTATACATAGCACATTACTGTTGGACTTTCTCCTTTTCCAGGGTATTATGACAAGTTATGAATACTGCCTTGGAATGAATGAACAGAACTTTTTTCAGATTACAGCACTTACACCAGGTATTAAGCCAACTTATATAAAGAAAGACAATTAATTGCTGAAGCCAATATATAACAAGCTGCTCAGAGATGGTCGTTCTAAGCACCTAAGTGCTCTCATTTGTGATCTACAGCAAGTTATAAATCAACCACACATCCCTTCAAACATTCCTGTCATTTAGACTTGCCTTTCTTTGTACTTTAAAATCATTAACATGTAAATAAAAGCCATCATGTTGGTGAAGCAAATATTGTGCCATTTCTTTCTATTATCCAACCGGTATCTAGAGAATTGGAAAAGCAAACTATAGACCAGCTTTACAGTGAGTTACAGACCAATTCTTCAATAAAACAAAAACTGATTTATTGTACTGTAATTTTGAATTAATTGACTATTACAATCTTGTGTGTTTAGCCAAAGTGTGATTTGGGGAAAAATAAGTTACTTAATATATATTTCAAATTGCATGTATATTCATAGTGCTTTAATTATAATTGCAGTAATTAAAATTAAATCCAATCCTTTTCAAAGCAGAGGTATCACAAAGTAGTATTTTTTTTCCATTATCATTATGTGTGGTGCTCCATTTGGTTTCTTGAATTGTTGCTTTTAATGATCAAGTGTGAACTAGCTTGCCCAAAACATTTAGTTTAATGCATCATATACCCAATTAGGTAGTAACTCCTGTTTAACAGTTGTTTCTAAACATTATCCACTTGTTGCAAAAATCTGAAATCCTTACACTCAACACATACACACACACAGAAAATAATGTACCGAATAGCACCAATTGAAACGGTGGCTTTCAGTGGTATATGATAGGCTTAGCCGATGCCAAGATATACATTTTTGTCTGAGGATGTTCAAAATCATTTAGGTGTACAATCTTGTGTCACAGGTCAGAAAAACCAAAAAAGAGGCAAACTGTAAGTATTCTAACAGTGCCCCCCAATTAACTTCAGATATTTATGTTGAAACATTCTCCAACATCTCACCTTGTACTCAGAAACCCACTGTCAAAATAACATGAAGAACTAATGCCCAGAAAATCTAACAAAAAGGTCCATAGTTTCACACACCAATATCTGTAAACACAATAATTTGTTTTCCCCAAAGCCACAAACCCCTCTATAACATTAATCTATTGCTGAAAGTAATGCAAAACAGTGGTGTGCAAAGAAATTACAACCTACTCACCAATTGCCAATAAAATATTTATATTACCAATCAAGTTTTCTTGGAATCATAACTCAATTTTCAGAAATCCACAGAATTAACTTTAGGCGGTGCAACTCTTCAAGGAAGTAAACAACACCACGAAACAAGTCTTTCGATTCTTATGAATTTCAGCTGATTTTCCACCGATTGTACCCAGCAGTTTAGTTTTGGTACATCATGTTTCCCCCTTTTCAAGCATACTAGCCGTAACAAGGCCACACACATTAAGAGAGTGCCTTATGCTAGTAGGCTAATAAGACCTACCATGAATTCATAAGTCTACAAAATTATGAATAAAACTTGAGATACATAATATTGTCCGGTGGACATGTTGGAGATGGCGTCATACATCCAAGAAAGAATAGCCCATACAACGGGCCACCAGCTTGTTCACTCCTGAATAAAGTGTGTATTGCTCCCTGGTTCAAACACATTCTGCTGCATCAAATTTCACAGTTCCTAGGATTGATTGTAGGTTGAGTTTTGATTTCCATTGGAACTCTGGTCACTCTCACTGTGGGCAAAGAAGCAGAAATCATTGTATGTTCATGTAGCAATTGAGTCCAGGTTGGTCGTGTGGAATGAGTGTTAATGTTTAAACTGGACTAAATCTTACAAATCAAGAAACCTTATGGACATGTTAGTCATTCTTCTTTGATCAATAATTCCAAATAAAGTGCTGACATTTATTCTGAAATAAAACTGGCCATTATAACAGTTAACATTCATGACAATCTGCCATTGTTTGATTGTAATGCAATTAGACAAACTTTTCCTTTTTCATCGGATATGATTCCTAGAATCTACAAGAACTGCTACACCAGAGCCTGCAACTGGTAACCTTCCAAAAATGTTTCCCACTGGATTCAGCAGACTCTTGACTATCCGCATGTCATCCTCCACGTCATTAGCTCATATATTAGAGTCTACGGTCCTTGTCTCAGCATCTATTAAAACAGCCAGCCATGAAACATCTACCTAAACTGATGACGTGTTAAATTGCAAATGCTGTACCTGTTTGGAGGAGGCTTTGGTTTAGGCATTTTGTTGAGAACTGCAGCCATTTCTTTTCGGTCATCAAAGTTTTTCCATTGGTCATATAGCTTCAGAATGACTCTGATGATCTCAAGGATCTATGTGAATGAATATATTTTTAAGTTAATAAGACATGGCAGTTTTGTTTTAAGTATAATTACTAAAATACATTATTTTGTTCTTTTCAGTGATTACACTGCTTTCAAATAAACACAAGACAAAATGCAAGAAAATGTTGACAGGCTTCAGACTTATCTGAGCCAGGTGGTGCTTGGCCATGGTTTACTATGGCATGGGGAATGCCAGTAAAAGCAGCCTAATTGTAAGAGGGGATATTTGGACTAAAGGGCCCACCCTACACTGCGAGCAGACTTTCCCAGTCGAGTCACTTGGGAACCTAGTGACCATCTATTTAAATGAATGATAACATTACCTTTTCCATGTCAACGGATAGCTCAGCAAACCACTGCCTTGCATCTTTTTGCTGAACAACACAAGCAACATGTAGACAAGCTGAAAGATAAAACATTAAAAGAAGTAAGAATGCTTTTTAGGGAGATATATATATATATATTTTAATCCTGGTAAGAAAGTAATACTAATTCATAAATGTACATTCTTTAACACTACAATTGTAAATGTTTTATACTTTGGGCAACACAGAGCAGGCTGGATGAGTAAAAAGGCTAATTTGAAGTTTAAAGAGATGTCATTTCAACTCAAATCTCAAAATGCGTAATTGAATCCTAGCAGGAAATACCCTGATTGGGCTCAGAGTTCATCTACATTATAATCAGTGCAACTTAAAGTGAATTCGAAAAGAAGTAGCATCTTACCTAGTGCAATCATAAATGGAGGATAAAGCAAACAGAGATCTGTCCTGTAAGTGTCATTCACAATTCTCCTGCACAGAAAACATGAAAATGAAATAATACATGAGTGGTTGTAATTAAAAATAATTTCACAGCAACAATTGTCTTCAATTTAAGCTAAGTATATATAAGTATATAGCTTAGCTATCTGCTGTTACAAAAGTAGACAGGTCATACCATGCCAGAGGGAGCAACATGTCCTCTTGCCCCATGTCTTGTACATACTGAAGAAGAGGTCTATAGGGATGGTAGACTATTAAACAACAATCCTGCAAGAATTTGAAAGAAAATGTATGGTCAATGTATTCCACAAATTAAAGTAAATAATATTACAAACTACTAAGATTTATTTGAAAAAGTCAAATTATATTAGGATTGTTGACAATGAACTGACAATCATACATCTAATATTCATATCTACTATTCTACTCACCATTAGTTCTAACAGATAGAATTCACATTCCAATATCTAGAAAGAAAACACAACAAAATCAATAAAAGAAACACATACATTTAAATTAGTATTCGTGCAAGAACAAATATTTATTTTCTCTCTCAATTGTATGAGATGAGAGAAAAATACTTCTTTAAGGTTAGAAGTAAATTCATATTAAAATCTCGTAATGTGTGAACCATGCTTGAACACTTAACGGATTTTAAAATAGCTCATATCTTATAATTTGGAGCAATATTGCAATATTGCTTCTAACTGACATATCTTATTTAGCAAATTCAAAACAAATATGCAAGCCTGGAAACATGAATCATCTTCAGTGACGCAAATAATTAATTACACTTCTGGTGCTCTTCCAGTAACTTAGTGGTATGCATTGTAGAATGTAGCAACCACACTACAGAACTATTACAGTACTACACACCAGAGCACAAAACTGCACTGTAAATGCTAATTAGCTTAAGTCTCTGAAGTTGCCATCCAATTTATTTCACTCTCAATCACTCCTGTTGAAGTTGAAGTAATAAAGTGTAGCTCTCTCTGTTTTGGGGTGAGTTATTTTGATGCATTCCTTATGCTTCTAGTTGTTCAATGTCTGATTTAAAATAAAGTCTGATCTAACTATGAATTCTTATTTTCTAAAATTAAAAAAGATAGACAATGTTATGGTTATAATTTATGAATGATCAAAGCAAGCTGCAATTCTATACAGAGAAGAGTACAGAGCAAGACTCAACATCTGAGCACTTCTGTACAGCACTAAGCATCTCTCTGGATGGTAAAAAACTAATATTCCTGCACAAAACCTGTATCTGAACATTGCATTTGTATTTAACACCTACTTCCAGAATGCACATTCACATCCACCGAGTATATACTGTAAAATACTCAGTGTTTGACACAGATGTATTTGTATTCAGTATACTGTTGCTGGTTCTCTGTAGCTACATCTTGCATAGTTACTAACAGGCCTCGCATTCACATGAATAACTAACATTAATGTATACAGCAGGACACTAATTACTATTCCAGAGTAATGAGTCTATACTTAAATGGGAATTGTGTACACTATAACATTGTAATTATGTGTTCAGATTTTCAATGCATGATATTCGTATAGTTTCCATTTTCTTTCTTACAGTGTCCTGTGTTATTTTTAGCTGTTCTTGCTCAGATTATTTTCCCTTCAAAACTAACAATCTGAGTAAACTGAAAACAAAGGCTGGCGAGAGGTATTGCAGTGTCTCAAAGGCAACGTGCAGAAATATTTAAACATTGGCTCCAGATCTCTGCATTACCTTACATTGCTTAGGATTCCTCCCAGTCAAATATCTCGCCAAAATGTAATTTCACCAAAGCAAAAACACAAAGCATCACGTTTGAAATACACTACCGTTCAAAAGTTTGGGGTCACATAAAAATTCCCTTGTTTTCCATAAAAACATACATAGGAATAGGAAATATAGCAACATGAATAGGAAATATAGTATTTGACAAGGTTAGAAATAATTATTTTTAATTGAAATAATAATTGTGTCCTTCAAACTTTGCTTTCGTCAAAGAATCCTCAATTTGCAGCAATTCCAGCCCTGCAGACCTTTGGCATTCTGAAGAGATTTCACCCCATGCTTCCTGAAGCACCTCCCACAAGTTGGATTGGCTTGATGGGCACTTCTTACGTACCATATGGTCAAACTGCTCCCACAACAGCTCAATAGGGTTGAGAACCGGTGACTGTGCTGCCACTCCATTATACACAGAATACCAGCCAACTGCTTCTTCCCTAAATAGTTCTGGCATAGTTTGGAACTGTGCTTTGGGTAATTGTCCTGTTGTAGGAGGAAATTGGCTCCAATCAAGCACCGTCCACAGGGTATGGCATGGTGTTGCAAAATCATGAGTGATAGCCTTCCTTCTTCAATCTCTTCACTGTTGACGTTGAGACTGGTGTTTTGCGGGTACTATTTCATGAAGCTGCCAGTTGAAGACCTGTGAGGCATCTGTTTCTCACACTAGACACACTAATGTATTTGTCCTCTTGCTCAGTTGTGCACCGGGGCCTCCCACTGCTCTTTCTATTCTAGTTAGAGCCAGTTTGCGATGTTCTGTGCAGGGAGTAGTACACAGCGTTGTACGAGATCTTCAGTTTCTTAGCAATTTCTGACATGGAATAGCCTTAATTTCTCAGAACAAGAATAGACTGACGAGTTTCAGAAGAAAGTTATTTGTTTCTGGCCATTTTGAGCCTGTAATCAAACCCACAATTGCTGATGCTCCAGATACTCAACTAGTCCAAAAAAGGACAGTTGTATTGCTTCTTTAATCAGCACAACAGTTTTCAGCCATGCTAACATAATTGCAAAAGGGTTTTCTAATAATCAATTAGCCTTTTAAAATGATAAACTTGGATTAGCAAACACAACGTGTCATTGGAACGCAGGACTGATGGTTGCTGGTAATGGGCCTTTGTATGCCTATGTAGATATTCCATTACAAATCAGCCGTTTCCAGCTACAACAGTCATTTACAACATTAACAATGTCTACACTGCATTTCTGATCAATTTGATGTTATTTTAATGGAATAAAATATGCTTTTCTTTTGAAAACAAGGTAATTTCTAACTGACCGCAAACTTCTGAACAGTAGTGTATATAATAAAATATAGGTAAAAGATACAATTACAGGAAAAATAAATCAATCTCCTTATTGTCCTCAGTGTATTAGTTTCTAAAGATTTAATACTCACATGATTCATCCTGTAGGGAAACTCCTTTGGAAAAGCGTAAGAAAACCTAGTTTTTACTGAAAATAAAACAAAATACGAGCATTAAGTTTAACCATTTTACTGTACTATTTCTTTTACATCTTAAAATATCAGGTCAATATTAATTAGCAGACGTTCAGGAGACATTACTGATTTCCACACATATCAATAACAGACAGTTCCATGAGACATGAATACCGAGGATGAATATGTAAAGTTATTTAAATATTGAATATTTTCAATTTGAACCGACTGTTGGAAAATGTGTCACCTGCACTAGGAAGATATTTTCTGTTGTAACATAAAGACAAATGTATACAGATCAATAAATACCTATACAGTAAACGTGTTGAAAATGCAGATTCTACAATAATGTGTAAATTCACTTACATACAGATGTAGCAGCTGAGATCAATCTGGTATTTGAAACAACACCAAATTCCTGTAGATAAAAAGCGAATCAATAATTAGCCTGGACTGCTTTCTCCTATCCCCAGACAAACAAAGAAACGCATCCAACATATATAACGCTTTTCTACCATGAGATTGAATGAAACCAAGATTTCACAATATAGAAAGTGTGACATTAAGCTCACCTCTACTTTGGATGCCAAGAACACACAGGTTGGAGCCATGAGAACAGGATCTATACTTTTAAGAGAGTATCTGTGAAAGGGGGAAAAATTACTTGCGTTGTTGAAAAAATAACTAAGAATTTAAATCTTGTGATCAGGCAAGCACAGGTTCTGTAGATAGACTTCCCTTACCTGGCATAAAATCGCTTGAAGTACACAGTAGCTGTGGCTATAACCTGCTGCCTGAGCTTCAGATGTTCTCCTAAGGCCTGAATCACTGCAGCAAAAAACATTCAAATCAAGAAACATTCCAGATTTCATAAAAAAAGTTTAAATAAAAATCTGCAATATTTAAACTTTACCCTCCCAATTTGGAATCTAACACCTTCCACAACCTTGAACTATAAAGGAGCTTCTTTAAGGATACACTTACATTTATACTTACACTTACAAGTATAGGTTAAATACTTTAAAATGTGTGTGTAAGCCCATTTGGGACATTTTAATAGGGAACCATTGATTTTCAACTGAGGTATAGGCTAGTAGAACAGTATTCAAACTATTAAAGATCTTCATTAATACCCGTATTTATCTATAGATTACTGAGTTGTTTTTGAATATTTTAAAGTCTTTTGTCTTTTTCAACCCATAAGGTGAATCTCAAAACATTTATCCACATTTTTCCTGTATTAAATTGACAAACATTTTTCACAGCTACAGTCTGAACCATCAAACCAACCGTTAGCAAAGAATATCTGCAATTTCCAGTACTCTTCTTCTGTAAGAAACTTCAAGTCCTTCTGGCGCTCCTTCATCAAATCTTGTTTGTCAAGGATCCACTGCAAACTAATGAAAGCAAGAATGATCAGAAAGTGGCATTCCCACTGCAGTCATTTCACCATTTCAAAGTTTCAGTATAGCTATCAGAATAAATTATATAACATACATATACTATATATACGATTTCCTTTAGTTTTCTGATAGTTTGCAGATTAGATTTTTCTCACAGCCGCTTATGAATGCTTCCATTGTAATGATTGTGCTTCAGTTGAGTCTATGCTTTGCAATAACAATGAGTATAGTTATTTATTAAATAATTAAAGAATGCCGTAATTGTGCATTGAACTCCTTAACAACTATGTATGTAACTGGATGATTGACAAAGCTAATCCATTTGCAGGAATCCACTGATATATTAAAATCACCAGTCCTCCCTGACAGATACATTAATTGTAACAACACCAATATTACAACGTGGAGCACAGAAACACAACAGTAACACTGTAGCTTGGTGTTGCATTAATTCCTAAATGTTAAGAAAAAATAATAAGCGAATAAACAAATATACAGTTATACATTTATTGAAACTTTGTAGGCTATAGGTGTGTGTGTGTGTGTGTGTGTGTGTGTGTGTGTGTGTGAGAGAAGAGAAAAATACCATAAACCCAACGAAAATCACCATCAAAAAGCATGAGCAGTAAATGAGATTTCCCAATGGGCTGAGACGACTGCCAGGATTCAAGACATCAACCAAAATACTCTAGAGATACATTTGTATTTTAGTCTCCAGTTTATGTCTGAAATAAATGACCAAATTGGGTACGTAAAATAACAATTAAGTAACACTTTACGAAGGAGTAAGTTACATCCACATAAAACCATTTACATGCACAACATACTGGAATGGGAAGGTGTTATGGTATGTAATGTACACGATTGAATAAGCGACACTTCAAATAAGCTGTCGTACGGGACAATATCAGCCCTGTACTGAAATATACTATTTGAATACAAATATTTTAGGCCCAAAAACAAACAGATTTTCTAAACAGACCACCGCAGAATAGTTACATTTTCTATCGAAAGATGACTTACTAATGTGAGCTCTGCCAGAAGTTTCCTGCCATCACGCAAACAGGCGAGGCAGACTATGTAAACGTGTTGTCGTGCTCTTCTCGGCAGCGCTGCTCAGTCTCTATAAACGAAGTTACTGTTTTCGTTTGATTCTCTGCGTGTAACAACACAGGGATCCGACTGCGGGTGCCGCCTATTAAACCTTCCCCCCTCGGCGGCGCTAAAGGTTCCGGATAAACACTGGCACTTTTTCATATGTCCATAACATGCATTTTAATATAACAGAAATGATGAGCGATAACCACATACGATGTTTACAATTGTTATCTATGTGGGGTTACTTTCAGGGTGGATCCATGTATGTATATATATATGGCTGATATATATGTAAATCAGAAAGATAGAAAAAACATTTCCTGTTGATATAAGTTATAAATTAAATTAATGTAAAGTATTATCTTCCCAGTGTGTTTTATCATCAAGCCATCCTAATATATATATATATATATATAATTTGTATTATTATTATTATTATATATACTAAAAACAAACTACTCTCTATCACATTAAACTTCTATCAACCTATAGCCACATCTATATAGACACATCTATAATCTATTATATAATAGTTTCATTCATTCGTAAATGCTTCAATATATTTTATTTTAGTAGGCTACTTTAATCCAATACAAAAGTCAACTGACATATAGAGGAAATTCATATGTATGACACAGCAGGTAATTCATTTTTGTAATCAAATTCAATAGAAGTTGTGTTATCATGATATCATTGTTGTTGTTGTTGTTGTTGTTGTTATTATTATTATTATTATTATTATTATTATTATTATTATTATTATTGATAATAATAATAATACCCTTTAGCATGAGTATAAGGAAATATGTTTAAACTGGAAACATTTTGTGCTGCTGTGCTATTAAGGCAAATAAGCAGCATGCTATTAAAATAATGTAAAAGTGTGTTTAAAACAAAATGAAACAGTACAATGTGTCAAGTACCTAATTTCTTGCATTATCTAATCTCAATGTAGTCAGTTTTTACAAAATCTTCTAATTTTAGTATGTAAGGAAAAAAATTGTTGTGTGATATGGCAAGGCAGTGTTTAAACTAATTTAGGCTTTGTTCACATCAGAGGGAGACAATGACCCCATGCACTTTCCACATGTGTGCAAAACTGACTTAACTGGAAGGAATCTCTGAGTGCTGCCCACTGTCAAATGGGCTGCTCCATCGCCTGATACTGCTAAAATAATTTGAATTACATAAAAAAAATGTATTGTGCTTTTTGTTTGTTTGTTTTAAATAACATGGTATATTTGTATCACAACATTAAAAGAATGCAGGAAGGCATAGTGATGAAGTCTAATGAGTCTAAACATTACTACTCTGATTATGAATAAGAAGTGATCAGGGCTTCTAAATGTATTGAAACCTTTTTTAAAAAAAGAATTCATACCATGACAGCTTTTCATAGATGGCTGATTCAAGAAAAATATATGTGCAGATTGCAATTGTCTTTGTTCATGTCTTTAAATCATTCCATGCATAAACCTGAGACATCCCCAGCTCTAATTTATATTTTCAGCTAATCCCTTTTCTTCTACTGTGCCAGTTGTTTCTTTTCTGTCATGAATGCTCGCCAACTAATGACTGTTTATGTCAAACCTTTGGAGAAAATGCCTCATATTACAGTACACCCTGATAAGATGAATTCAATTGTTTGCTCTTGGCCCTGCTTTGCATGCAATTAAACTTCACTCACATCCAAAAGCATTAGATCAACACTCTGCCTAATTGGGTAATCCTTCTATTTTTAAGATATTAAACTCTTCCCATGACTTTGACAAATATTCATAGGGAAGGTCAGCCTCCTTATTGAACTTAGGTTGGAAATTCCAGAGGTGATGCCTCATGAGTACAACAGGCACATGTAGAAGTATAAAAAGGACAGCCTTCCCCTGGCTCCTGCAGTACAGTTTGGTGGGTCCCTGTCTCCTCCAGCAGCCAGCAGCACCCAGAAGAAAAGGAAGACAACAAAACACAGTGTCAAAATGAGCTGCAGCCCAGAGAGGATTTCTTCATACCGTCGCCATTTCGAGGATGGCATCTCCTCTTCCTATCAGGTGCGGGTGTCCAGCCCCTCTCCCCCTCGCACCAGGGAGGCCAGGCACCGCTCTGCCAGCTACTCCCGCACGGCCTCCACCAGGAGAACAAGCTCAGCAACTCTCAGACCTCGCATAGGCAGGTAGGGATATCG
Source organism: Amia ocellicauda (assembly GCF_036373705.1). Lineage (NCBI taxonomy): Eukaryota > Metazoa > Chordata > Actinopteri > Amiiformes > Amiidae > Amia > Amia ocellicauda. Next base: position 33,356,403 of record NC_089850.1, on the reverse strand, counting down.
AGAAGCAGCAAGAAAAAACTGAATTGAATAAATAAGACCTGGATTTCTTTCATGCAGAACCTGCAGCATCAAAGAAAGTGCAGTCAAAACATGTATTCTGACTTGATGAAGACAGTGTGGAGAACTGACTTTTTTAATAGTAAAGCATTGTAGACTCACAGACTTACAAGTTGCTGACATAGACACAGTACAGTCAATTATACAGAGAGAACTGAAAAAAGTGTTATTTATTCTTTGGAGAAAAAAGAAATCTTTATATTCTTTAGAAGATATGTCTATATCACAGACATGTTGAAGTAATTCCAAAAAGTCTGAAAAGAGTCAACACTAACAGATTGAAGTGAATCCTGGCAAAGTAATAAAAAATCTAAAGTTTTAACTCAACAGAAACTAAAAGTAGCAGGCATAGGAATCACTTTAACCTATCTGAGCTATTATTCAATTGATTGAATGACTGCACATTCTTTTATATGCTGGGCTGTTTTAAAACTATTAAATTAAGGGATTTGCCCTCTTAGCAAATTCAGTTTTTAATATTAACAGATTTATATTTATAATTCAATATTTTTACACATGAACACATACACACACACACAAATGTATCTATGTGTGTGTGTGTTTGTGTGTATGTGACAATTATACCATGTTTTATTTTTTTGGGGTTGTGAATAGTCAAATTGTGGTCTATGACAACTTGACAAGAGAGAGGTTTGATTGTGCTTTATGTATAGGCTTTGTCGGGCAAAAATGTAGTCTTCATCAAAAAAAGGACATCAAGTGGTAACCTGTACAGATATTCATTCTGAACATTCTGGTTCATATATGTAAATGGAAACATATCCCTGTTAAAGATTAATAACTTACACATTATTATCTTCATTATTTTATAATAGTAGAAACAACCAAGTTGATGTTTTCCATTAACCAAGCATGCAGGATGAGATAATATTATCAAAGTGCTAACCACAAACGAGCTCAAAAAATTAATTTTAAAAATACCACAGCTCTTTGTCAAAATGCAACTCAAGCATTCAATTTATTTTCACATATACACTTAATCTGCTTTCACATATTTCAGCAAAAGGTTGTATGAGTTATATTTTGACTGCTTAATCCATGGTTTAACTTGGTGTAGAATAAAAAGAAACACGTTTCATATCGCCTTCTGTGGCGTTCGTGGTCCCATAAATAACACATTACTCTGCATATGTCTTATTGTAATATATGCTCGGATGTATTGTAAATAAAATGTTAATTAATTGTCATTTCAGCATGGGGGCAATCTGTCTGGGTGCTGGGATGGGGCCAGCTCTCGATCTGGATGCAGCTGCTGCGGAGAACCAGGCATTCCTGAGCACAAGGACCACTGAGAGGCAGGAGATGGTGGTGCTCAATGACAGACTGGCAGCATACATTGAAAAGGCAAATTTCCCTTTTCTGTCTTATTCAACGCCATCAAATACCCAGAACACAAACTGAATTGAATACAATAAAATGTGAATGGCAGTGTCCAGATTTAATTGTAACCATCTAATAATCAATTTTAATCTCAAAAACATTCAATTTGACAATTTCCATCTAACCCACACACGGGCTTGCACACAAATTGCTTCAAAACATCAATGTACATATGTAATGCATCCCAAATGTGCGGAAAAATGTAACCTGAAAGGTGTTTCAATATTCTAATGAGCATACACACACATATTATAGTATGTTTGTATGTATATATATATATATATATATATATATATATATATATATATATATATATATATATATATATATTAGTGGCTTTGAATGTAGAAATCTCTCTGAATGCATTTCTCCGATTTGGCCACGCTTGGATGTAAAACAGATTGTGTATTTCGCCCTCCTGGCAGGCAGAAACAACATAGCGATGTTCATTACTGCCACGTATCTGTGCAGCAGGCATATCTGAGTGTGTATGAAATATTAGGAATCTGTTGTATTTTTGGATTATTGATTATCTGGCAGGTCCGCAACTTGGAGCAGCAGAACAAGCTGCTGGAGGCGGAGATCGAAGCCCTGCAGCAGCGCTTTGTCAAGCCGTCCGGACTGAGGGTCCTTTATGAGGAGCAGCTCCGGGAGCTGAAGAAGATCGCTGATCAGATGAGGATGCAGCGGGTATGTCACAGCCCAACTTTTACCCAGTCTGGAAGACTACCAGTTTAACAGCGTCTAACGCCCCGATAACCTGTACAATCTTCTCAGAAGCGTCTCTTTCCTTGTACTGAGCACCTGTGCACTTACCTGTAGGGGATTCCCTTTCCAGGATATAGAGGAGATATGTAATGAACAGCTAATTATGATCATATTAATGTGAAGGAAATAAAGAAACGTGTATCTTATTAATACAGAACAACAAAATAAAAGAAAGTTATTCCACATTGTGGCATAATTGTGCCACTTACACAACAAACCGCTAGTGTTTCATAAGCACGCTTCTTTCTATTTAGTGTCGCCTTTTCTTTCTTCTTTTAGTTATCAATGATATGAAGTATTTATCTGCATATAACTGATATTTGATATTTCCAGGACATGTCTATAGCAGCTAAAGAGGCGGTGACTGCCCAGCTGGAGGCACTGAAAGTAAAATATGAAGAAGCCTTTGAGGCCAGAAAGAAAGCCGAACAGGAGATCGAAGCTTTCCGCCCAGTAAGAGACCACACTGATGATTTCACTGAAATGTTACCTTACAACATACATACAGGTTTAGCTAGCTTGACATACATGCACAACTTGTTAATAATCTGTAGTCTATACATGTATGCCAGTGTATGTGTTACTAACTCACGTCTTATGTCTTAGGATGTGGACGCCGCTACATCTTCGCGCATTGCCCTGGAGAAACAACAGGAAAACCTTGAGGTGGAAATCGCATTCCTCCAGAGGGTCCACAAAGAGGTAATGGAGGTTAGAACTGTGTTGTCCTATTGAAATGTGTTACCGACAGAATCGGTTTCAGGTGAGAATCCTTCTTTGATCCCATCCAGGAAATCGAAGAGCTCATGAAACAGATTTACAGTGTGGTGACCACTGTGGACATCAGCTTCTCCCTGCCTGACCTGGCCGCTGCTCTGAAACAGATCCAGTCTCAGTATGACGACATCGCTGCCAAGAATTTACAGGTACATTACAAAAAAAAAAAAAAAAAAAAATATATATATATATATATATATATATATATATATATATATATATATATATATATATATATATATATATTATATGAAGCCTGCTGACAAGACATTGCATCTACATTTGCCTTTTTATTTTAGCCTTGTGGAATTTGCACATACCCATTTCCTCGCATTTCCACACATGTGAAAAGTATGGTTAATAGAATTATAAAGAGAGAAAGCACGAATATATAAAATGAGCACCAAACACTGTGTAATGCTTGACCTGCATTCTATCAGCTATCGACACTGTTGTGTTTGCGGATGCTCCCTACTGTGCTTGGTTTTATTCCACGCATATTATATGTCATGCATGCAGATTATTTTCCATACAGTTAGAAAAACGTCTGACATGGTATACAGGTATTAACGTCAGCATGGATATAGAATATATATAATTTTAAATTATTGGTTGTGCATAGACTATAGTCAAATGGATACCACCTTTGGGCTTACACATATATTTTTCCCTTTTTCAGGAAATGGATGCTTGGTATAAAAATAAATTTCAAGACCTTAACCAGGCTTCTACAAAGCATGCGGAGAGAGTCAGAAGCGTGAGAGAAGAAATTGCAGGCTGGAAAAGAGACGTGAGTAATTCATTGTATAGGTCCTAATGATGATGACGATGATGATGATGATTATTATTTCAAGTTTAATTCACATATTCTGGGGTGACTCTGGGTTTTAATTCACAAATGCATTGTACTTAAACATGTATTGTACATCATTTCACATATTCAACTCATTGCCATCAAAACTATCATTTACAGTAATTCAAGTTACATGTAAACAGATCAAAATGAGCGCGAATAGTACAACATTATCGGATTGAAACAATGGGCAACCAAATAAAATACAAACTCTGCACGTTATCTGGTAATAAATGTTGCGTTCTGTGTAATACAATAATTTAGAACAAGGTGTGGACCAAAGAGGAGATATTTCCCCCAGATGAGACAAGATTTAAACCATTGTCGAACGGTTGGAAGATTGTTAATCTGAGCTAAAAGAAATAGAAATTCAATCCAATGCTTTTTGCAGATCCAGAGCAAAGAGCGGGAGCTGGAGAACCTTAAAATCAGGAACGCGGCTCTGGAGGCGCAAATCCGCGACGCGCAGGAGAAATACAAGAAGGAGATTGAAGATCTGCAGGTACAATATTGGGTAGCACATCAACTCACAATGCTAGTACCAATACTTCATTTTCAAAATCATATTTTCACATGAAACTGTGAAACAGACAACAGAATAGGCTCTCGATTGTTTTAAATTCGCCTCTATACTTGAAGTAGCCAATGTATACTTGACCTTAACATTATCCTTGTTCGGTGAAACCCAAAGTATTTAGTGTTTTTATTTTATTTTAATTTTTTCAGGAAAAGATAAAGAGACTCCAGGAAGAGTTAAAATCCACAAAGGAGAAAATTGCTCTTCATCTCCGTGAATACCAGGACCTACTGAATATTAAAATGGCTCTTGATATTGAAATCACCACATACAGGTAACATATAGCATCAATAGGAAGGTTTATGTATAAAATGAATATTGCATTCAAAGTGATACTTGTTTGTGAATATAATGTTTTTTGTTTGTTTGTTTAATCGGGATACATGGAGAAATAAATTCAATGTGAATCCAGTAACCTTGATAGTAGGCCTGTCTGTGACTTTGTATTTGAAATGCGTTAACTCTCAGATAGATGAAGTGCAGAGTGTCAGAAATCGAGCTGTGTGTGTTGGTGCAGGAAGCTGATCGAGGGCGAGGACTCCCGGCTGGCCTGCCTGGTCAGCAGCCCGCAGCTGATGAGCGGCATGCTGGGGCAGATGGGGGCCATCGAGAGCATCTCCAATGAACAAGCCGTGGAGATGACTGAGAGGAAAACTGTTCTCATCAGGTAAAAGTAACCTTTTTAATAGCAATGCAATGACGAAAAAGCCGAGATTAACGTGCTCTCTGTTAAAAGCTGTCATTCACGAGTAAGTGCCTTCATAGAACGGGTTAATTGCAGCAGACCTGTCCGTTTTGTATGTAATAAAAAACTAAACTAAACAAAACAAAAAATAATGTATTATTAAATTTAAACTATGGACAGACCACGAACTATGAGATACAATTGTTATTTTAATTGTGGCTCTCTTGATTAAAATAACATAAAATCAGATTGTTCAATCAGAGCCTTTATGGTTATTTGTGTATGCTGTGCAATAGTTGAACACGTTTATAACATTATCAAACACTCACAGCAAGATCACAGGTGTGGCGGGTGTTTAATCCAGATGTTGGTTTCCCTCAGAACAGTTAAAACAGAAGATGACACTTTGCAGAAAGATACCCAAGAACGGACGATAACCATTTCCGGTGCTGCGGATGACATCGATGAAGACTAAACCAGGGAAACATTTGCGTCTCTATAACTTCATATTTGCTAGAGCTTTGCCTTAATATTTCTAACATCCCAAGTGCTTTTAACAGGTCGGATGTATGACAAGTGGCTTTAACCGTACCCCTGCACTTTGCATTACCTCTGTGCATTAGTTGCTTTTCATCTGGAAGCCAAAATAAAGATATCAGCAAATCACTTTGACCTCTTTTCTGTTAGACATTTAATATAATCTGTGGTTTTTGAGCTGAACAAAATATTGTACTTGATGTACAATGAGAACAGAAACTAATATTTACATAGGATACACATAGATAACTTTTTAGGTATTAAAATCGCACTATTTTATGTCCGTTATTACCGCCGATATGATACATAACCTAAATAATCATCATAATAAAAAGTCCAAAACACATTTAATTGTACTGGTTATATAAAGGTTTCCTTTTGACACATTTTAAGATGTTCTTTCTCTTAGCGTTTCATATTTATATTCCTTATTAATTCCATCTGTTAGAGGCTACCGTCAATGTATACCATTTACACAATTTATATTATTTCAATGTGCATAAATTAGTAGCATTGTTTTAGCAAAGTTTTAAAATTATATATATATATATATATATATATATATATATATATATATATATATATAAAATATAATCAGCATTCAGTAGTCTTGTAATATGTGGAAAAATGAAGCAATGCACATAATACTGTAAATCTGCTGTAGCCAATTATTTAGCTTAGTACATAGTTTTATTTAGAATATAAGTAATATATATATTTTTTTCTGTGTACTGGTGACAGTGCACTGGGTACCATTTAGATTAGATTATTTATTTATACTGGGAATGTACCGATAATGTTTTCAAAACATTTTACATCCAGGAGCTGATGCTGCAGCAATTTATAAACAACAAGGCTGTGTAACTACAAACATTGTGAAACAAAATGCATTCATGATACAGTATCAGTCGTAAAAATGATGTACCATAATCTCTGGGCTAAAATGTCAAGCAACAAATAAATACGTTACGCTGTATAATTGAATAGTGAAGCCCTTATATTGCCAAATATTAAATACCATTTGTAGCAGTACTGATCACTGCATAAAACCAGCCCTTATGATATAAAACCATTGAATTTCTGGCATAGAACTAAAACTGTGCACTAAATGGAGATGTATTGTGACTCTTGTTAGTATGGCCTTGGGAGGCTTGGGGTAAAATCAGGCTGCTGAAGGACGTAGTGTTAGATGGGCAAAATGTGACAGCCTTCCCTCTGAACTCCTAGTGATGTCATAATTATTTAAAGGGCTTATAGACAATGCAATTTTCTATTAAATTATTGTAAAACAATCCAGTGATGTTCTCAGTCAAATGAAGAAAAGCCTCACTTCTTTCTTCCCTTAACCTGAATGAATGTAATAGTGTTTGCACCAACCTCAGATGTCAAAAGCAGCTACTGTTAGGTTATATTCAGCTAGGATGAAAGGCTAAAGCCATATGTTCACAAAGACGCCCATTGCGATATACATTTCTGGCTACAATTGGACAATACTTTGAAAGAAAGCATGTGTTATGTGCCAGGGTAGGTTGAACACTCTGGGCCCAATATAGACAGATTAAGCACAATCCACTGCTGCAGAAAGCATACATGAAAATGATGAATATTTCAGTGTACTGTAGATGTACCATATATAGCTCCTAAGGAAATGGTCTTTGTTGTTTCCTTCTGTATCAGACTAATATATTTTCACAGAATCTTTAAATCCACATTATCTACTAATGAATGTATGTATTTATCAAAATTGTTTTAAAGAATCTGAACTGTAGGACAGATTAAATGAGAAGTGGAATGCTACAATACCCATTATGAAGTTCAATACATTACCAAAACATCTGTGACAACAGACAAAAGGCACCTGACCACTATGTATAAAATTCAGTGCAGATCCATCCTTTGGCTGAGGGAATGCTACAAATCAATGGCCAGAGGAACATGGCGCAGTTCCTGCTGTTTCTACTGAAGCACGAGACCTGGGTATCTGTGTTTTCCTCTCAATTCTCCATGAACGAATTCTTCATTATTTATTAATAAGTAATAGTATCCATCCATCCATTTTCAATATCTGCTTCATCCAGTAGAGGGTCAAGATGAAATGAGAGAAGTATGAGTTTTATTTAATCCAGGTGTTGGATGGGACTGAGGTGAACACTATAAAATGAATATGTTGTTGTGTATCTCCCAACCACATGACATAGAATCATCACATTTGTGGGCTGCTCTCACCATAAAATCCAAGCAATTATTGGATTTGACCACTATATCCAGTACAGTGTCACAGTCCAATTTTCACTACTGGACAAGTCTGTAATTTGCAATTCGCTGGCAGGTTGAAGATTTGAAAATCCTATTGGGATGCACGTAAGGCATTGCAGCTAAATTGGTAGTGTTGCCTGCCAGTGACATCAAGGTTATTCCAGTACGTCCATATTATTATGATGGTAACCTAAGTGGCAGGTTTTTTAACACCATACCAATCACAATAAAGTAAAAAGATTACACTTTCAATTCAGCCTTTGTCATTTTATACAATATTACAATATCTTATACAATAGTACAATAGGTTAGCTATATAATCCTAATGTGTTTTTCCAATATGGCTAAATACAGTATTAGTAGGATGTAGGAGGATACATTTTTGGATTTGTTGTTGGTGCACCATCCTGGAGCCACTAATACACTGACAATAACAGACATCACAAGACTTTCCAAGGCAACCTTCTCACAGGTGTACAAACACATCCAGTAGAAGAAATCATGACAGACAGTCACTTCCACAGGACAGGGATTGATGCTGCTAAGCAAAGAATGTGGAAGCAAACAGGTATGTGCAGCAACTGACCAGTATCTTTTGCCATGGATGAAAGAAAGACAATTCCACCTGTTAGTTAAGTCTATAAAAGATTTTGTGCTTCAATGAATCGCATTTTACACATTTCTGTTCCTGACAGGAAGGTGAAACTGCAGCACCAAGCATATGAAGGCAAGAACACTTTGTGTGTCATCTCTATAGTTCAGGCCGCTGGCAGTGAGAAATCATGTGGGCAATGTTCACCTGTCACTGACTGCGCTCCCTGACACCTCTCTACAGACAAATATTATACTCTGTATAACTCAACATTGAAGAGAATCAGGTACATCCAGCAATGCTTCATTTCTGCCCCAAGGGTCAAGGCTACTTCAAGTAAAACATTCCTACTGTCCATGGTTCTGGATGTGGAGAGACTGGTTCAAATATCCTGACAAAGAACAGTAGCATCACTCCAGATCAGGACAGAGACCTATACCTAGCATCTGCTGGATGTGTTGGGAACATACTGTAAGAAGTGTAAACAACCTACCATCAGAGACTCCCCACCCCAAGTGTATGCCCACCCCACACACACACTTTTCTTGGAATAAATGCCATCCCATGTTTGACTTGTTTTAGCACAGTCTTCAATAACAAGGCGAGGTTGATAATGTTTTATCCAGTCATTATGATTTCATCCGCTGTTCATATGTGTCTGTTGATGCGTTTACAGTTGAGGGTTCATTAGCTCCTTTGGAATTCGGTCAGCTCTGCACAGAGACCAATGCTACATCTTTGCACCTGCATCCTCTCAGGGACACAGGGAGTAATGGCATTCTGATGGCATTGAGTGGGTTAGCTACACTGAGGGTTTACCAGTATAACAAACATACATTAAGACTGCAGTTTTGAATCTATATTTGACCATTTCACTTACAAAACTCAGGTTCCATTTTGTGTAGTATATACAGTGAGGGAAAAAAGTATTTGATCCCCTGCTGATTTTGTACGTTTGCCCACTGACAAAGAAATGATCAGTCTATAATTTTAATGGTAGGTGTATTTTAACAGTGAGAGACAGAATAACAACAAAAAAATCCAGAAAAACGCATTTCAAAAAAGTTATACATTGATTTGCATGTTAATGAGGGAAATAAGTATTTGACCCCTTCGACTTAGTACTTGGTGGCAAAACCCTTGCTGGCAATCACAGAGGTCAGACGTTTCTTGTAGTAGGCCACCAGGTTTGCACGCATCTCAGGAGGGATTTTGTCCCACTCCTCTTTGCAGATCCTCTCCAAGTCGTTAAAGTTTCGAGGCTGACGTTTGGCAACTCGAACCTTCAGCTCCCTCCACAGATTTTCTATGGGATTAAGGTCTGGAGACTGGCTAGGCCACTCCAGGACCTTAATGTGCTTCTTCTTTAGCCACTCCTTTGTTGCCTTGGCTGTGTGTTTTGGGTCATTGTCATGCTGGAATACCCATCCACGACCCATTTTCAATGCCCTGGCTGAGGGAAGGAGGTTCTCACCCAAGATTTGACGGTACATGGCCCCGTCCATCGTCCCTTTGATGCGGTGCAGTTGTCCTGTCCTTTTAGCAGAAAAACACCCCCAAAGCATAATGTTTCCACCTCCATGTTTGACGGTGGGGATGGTGTTCTTGGGGTCATTCCTCCTCCTCCAAACACGGCGAGTTGAGTTGATGCCAAAGAGCACGATTTTGGTCTCATCTGACCACAACACTTTCACCCAGTTCTCCTCTGAATCATTCAGATGTTCATTGGCAAACTTCAGACGGGCCTGTACATGTGCTTTCTTGAGCAGGGGGACCTTGCGGGCGCTGCAGGATTTCAGTCCTTCACAGCGTAGTCTGTTACCAATTGTTTTCTTGGTGACTATGGTCCCAGCTGCCTTGAGATCATTAACAAGATCCTCCCGTGTAGTTCTGGGCTGATTCCTCACCGTTCTCATGATCATTGAAACTCCACGAGGTGAGATCTTTCATGGAGCCCCAGACCGAGGGAGATTGACAGTTATTTTGTGTTTCTTCCATTTGCGAATAATCGCACCAACTGTTGTCACCTTCTCACCAAGCTGCTTGGCGATGGTCTTGTAGCCCATTCCAGCCTTGTGTAGGTCTACAATCTTATCCCTGACATCCTTGGACAGCTCTTTGGTCTTGGCCATGGTGGAGAGTTTGGAATCTGATTGATTGATTGCTTCTGTGGACAGGTGTCTTTTATACAGGTAACGAGCTGAGATTAGGAGCACTCCCTTTAAGAAAGTGCTCCTAATCTCAGCTCGTTACCTGTATAAAAGACACCTGGGAGCCAGAAATCTTGCTGATTGATAGGGGATCAATTACGTATTTCCCTCATTAACATGCAAATCAATGTATAACTTTTTTGAAATGCATTTTTCTGGATTTTGTTGTTGTTATTCTGTTTCTCACTATTAAAATACACCTACCATTAAAATTATAGACTGATCATTTATTTGTCAGTGGGCAAACGTACAAAATCAGCAGGGGATCAAATACTTTTTTCCCTCACTGTAAATTAATGTATATTTATGTAGCCAAAGTATTATTTAGTTAAATAAATTACAATAATTTCAGCTAGTGAATGCTAAAGGGGGAAGATATTCACATTATAAAAAAGAGCTCCCAGCTGATCTTTTGTGTATTCAAAAAATAACAACATGATGGAAAATATCAAAAGGAATATTTAGAAAGACAAAAAATGGGAACAGCCGAAGCCAGTATTCAAATAAAATACTACTCACATAACTGATACACTGACAAAATAAGAATGATTGTAATGCCTTTTGTCGAATGAAACTGTATGAGTGGCTCCCAGTGTGAGGACAGAAAGCTTCAAAGTGACAATTCACTTGATACCAACAAGAGAGATAAACAAATGACATTTGAAATATTTTATTTTGTCAAATAAGATTTCTGTCTTTCAATGCTGTACACTGTTAAAAGTCATATTGCAATTCAACAAAAACTGAAAAGGCCATAATTTTCTACATCAGAATCTTTTTTATGAATGTATTTTATGAATCTATACATATACATACATTATATATATATATATATATATATATATATATATATATATATAAACATATTATTAACTGCACTAGTATATAAAATAATAATATCAAATAGCATTACATTAATTGAAAGTAATGGCTAATTTATTCACAATGGCTAATAAGAACCAATAGCAGTAGAGTAGGAGTGAAGGAACTTAATATGTAATTATGTATGTACCAGTAGGATGTAAAAGAGAATTGCAACAGAAACTATAAAAGAACATAAACTCAAATGTTGACTTAACTTTAATTAGTCCCTTTACCTTTCTTGCATCTAAGGAATCCAAAGTGTAGGATTTATAATTGAATCGCTCATACACGCTTACCTATATAACAGATATACTTACACTGAATGTTAGTCATGAATGTTTCTGCATCAGCTTTGATTATAATTAATTTTCTGTAAAAGAAGGGTTATGATAAAAAAATATATATACACTAAGACAGAAAATACTAATTTATATTTTACTGCAACATAAAGCATGCAGCGTCTTGCCTTGACTGCATACTGTAGCTGTTAAATTTGGGTGTAGTCTGCAGAATAACATCCAAGGCGATTAAAACATGCCAGACTCCAATCATACGAATGAATTAAGAACTGAATGTTGATTTAGATCAGTTTAATCAAAAGCACAGCCGTGCAGCCATTGAGTGCAGCCGGCTTCATTCCAGTTCATCATTTCCACAAGCTCATTTCAGACGAAACAGAGGCGGAATTAATACTTGGTCTTTCTAGAAATGTACCAGGGACTTATTAAAACCAGAAATGTCAGACCTGATGTCTAATGAGGAATTGCAGACATCCTGTCCGACACTGATTGCCTTTGCTTCTTATCATTAGTTTATGTATTTTTTTGGTCATTTAACATTTAATTTGCCTGCAATGTAAACGGATCAGACCTTCAATTTCCAAGGCATCCCCCATCATTAAAATACCGTAAAATACTGTACTGTACTTAATTAACAACATTGCACACTGACAGTCACTCTGACCTGGAGCTGTCCATGGTACTGTCGATGTCAATGAAGCTCCTTGTTAGAACAGGTTCGGTTTAAAATATGCATTCATAATCACATATATGCACGATTTGTAAGTTAGAAAGTACAATACTTGTGTTGAATTTGGGAAATCGAATATATATTTCATGTAGTGTGTCTGTAGCAGTGTAAGAACTTCACATTTATCCCAACACTAGCAAGTGTATCAGCCCCTATCCAAAACATGTACAAGAATAATTAGGAAGCCTACCTGAAAAAATTTGAAACATTAACGTTTTCGTTTTTTCATAGACAGTAACACATAAGCACATATTACATTTTAGGATTAATTTTGAGCTACAACCTTCTTCTTATCATCTTTGTATTTAAATATAGAAATATAGGACATGGTTTAGTGTGTGTGTATATATACAAACACACATACAAACACACATACACACACACAACATACACACACACAAATAATGTATTTTAACGTGAATATATATATATATATTCACGTTAAAATACATTATAATTTACAAACAATACATATATAACCATTTTATGTATACAACTATAATTTATCAAGTAGCATTAGTATTTCAAGTGTTAAACATAAATAATATGAAAGCTTAGTTTGCCTAAAATTATTATTATTATCAATCATTATTATTTCCTAGTAGACGTCGATAACAAGGGCTTATAACGCTGGATTGTTACCGAATATATTTCGGGTAATGAATTTGCAAATCTGTACCCTTCGATCCTATAGGTATGGTATGTTATTTGGAAATACACAAACACACACACACACACAAACATCGCAAGCACTCTTGGAGAAGTATCCCACACATACTAATATGCAAATCCTAAAAGTTTATGGAAAGCTTTATCTTTTCAAATATAAAAAAGATCATTGGCTAATAAAGTAATTTCACTGCTAAAGGAGTGAAGGCGCTCTGTAGACTATGTGAATCCGTCTTTGCACGTATATGTTTGAAACTATTTAAAAAAATGTATATAAGACTGTTTGTGAAGCAAATAATACATATTTATTCTCATAAAAAACGATGCACCATTCTAAAATGGTTATTGTAAGTGTAAGAAACAGCATTCATTTCGCCCAAGTGATTGAAAACAAATTAAAAATGTCCCTCCAGTACATTAGTTCTGACAATCCTGAAAATGAACACCTTAGAATCGAGAATATATGATTAATTGTGCCCTTCTTAAAATGCTCTCACTTTTCAAGAAATTGCGAAGAAAGTGATCACCAGGGCTACAATTTAAAGCATGAAACTAATACAAGAAAATGCATTAATAAAACAAAACATGTTTTGCAAACGTATAATATGATTCGTATAATAACAACGAATGCTCATTGTTTAGAATAGAAGATGATGTTAAAGTAAATAATACGAGGTCTAGTGTTTATAGGTAAAATGTTCGGAAAGGAAGCAATGTTCATTGTATTATGCTATGCTTAATTCGGATTCTCCAAAACTGGACAGCAACACACATTGTCAAGAAGGAACAAACAAACATTTTTTTTTATTATTCATCTTATGTTCAATATTAACGAATATAAGAAAGAATGCTACTTAATTACATAGGAAAGGGAAATAATTTTCTGGTTACTTACCCCACTTTCAGAATATATTGAATTGTTTACTGTATACAACACAACATTTGAAAACAACGATTTTATTTAATGATTCAATGTATTATAATTAAACAATACCAACAATAACAAATCTTACTTCGTAAGCTCCTGTTTATTCACTTTTAGGCGCACATTAATAAATGTATCATCGACTAAGAGCATTAGATCGAATATCAATAACACACCGATTAAAAACACATTACAAACTCGATTATTTATTTTATTGGACCTGTGATCAAAGAGAATAGTTCAAAGTAATCTATATTATAGTTGTAAACATGTCTATCTATATGGTTGTATAGTTACGTTGTTACCATATTTCATATTGGACTAAGTACAAGGCATTCTGTCCAAAAAGATCAATAGTTGAACGAATTCGAAGGTCAATATATTACATTACTAAGTGATCAGTTCTGGTTCTTGCTTGTGTTTCCCAAAAAGAGACAAAGATTTTTCTGCCAAAAATACATATCCAGGTAAAAATCAACAGTCGATGTGCTGTTTTTTTCAAAAATGTAGCATACAATTCATATGGAAATCATTTACAATAACCTACAAATTCTCGGAATAGTATTTTTTTATTTATAATAATGTAATAAAAACAATTCTTCCAAATCATGTATTTAAAACGAATAACGACAATCAGAACCATTCGATTATTACAGTCTCCAATGTAGGCTTCAATAATCTTAAATAAACCTCTACAGAAAAATAAATAAATAAATAAATAAATAAATAAATAAATGTCATCCATTTTCAAGACCCTGCAGAACTTGAATAGGCCTTGCTTTTAATGATCACTCCGAGAACTCAAAGTTTGTATTCACTGCAACCTGAGAGTTTCTGTCACCTCATACATATGGCTCTAAGTGCTTTAATCCCAATTAGGGGCGGCTGACACACAGCCCCATTCATCCCAATCAGCCCCTGAATACATTTGCCTAGAAATGAACTTCACCAATAGGGTCCCCACTAAATGTGCCCAACAGCAAGGAAAATTGGAGTGAGTGACGAGCTCTTTCTAGGGCGATCGAGTGAGAAAAGGTATGAATTTATAAGGTACACCGCAACATTTCAATTCAGACAAGTTTATTCCCTTTTATCCGCGTCTTTTCAACCGAAACAAGCGAGTTAAAGTTAGGGAAATGTGGTTCAATGCAGGAGCGCTGACTCCGAGCAGGCTTTGAATACTTTAATGAAGCAATCCCCCTTTTTAAACAGAGTATTTAAAGAAATAAGAGCACGCATGAGCAGCACCGAATCACTTGTCACTTCTTTGGCTACTTTCGTAATGCGATTTTGAATATTAGTCTAGGTTAAAATCCCAATCATGTCATCTGGTGGGATTCCCATACAACCATAATTACTATTCAAAAGCGGCCCTAATATCCCACCCGCATCTCCTATATGCCGCACAGCTGGTCGGGTCCTCTTTGTACAGCTTGCGCTTTCCCTTCCCCACAGAAGTAAGAAGGCAAATCTAATTAAAATTAATCAGGCACTGGGAAAATATTAAAGGATTAAAAATATTGATCATAAAAAAGTGAAAGCTTTCACATTAGATTCTTCATCTAAAATTCGCTTGTGTTTGTTTTTCCCCCTTACGTCCAGCAGCACCCTATTGAGTGTTTTGACTATATGTAAATTAAACTTCTTACAATTGTAAAGTCAGTTTAGTCAGTCAGTTTTGTTAATTTACCCCAAACACACACCTCCAACATCACATTATGAAAATAAATAGACAGGACATTTTGAGAGACATTATCATAACTGAATTAATTGTAAAAGTTATACATTAGAATAGATTACAAAGAAACAACTATAGTATATTGTACAATATTTTGTGCAACGTGACGGGTTTGCTATATATAGTAATTTCACAAAGGACGTTTCCTAACGCATACAACATCCAAACTGATAGTATAAAAATACATAAACTACAAACTCAGAGTTGAATTGGTTTATGCCGTTTTAAGTATTTCCTTGGTCATTTCCCCAAGTCTTGGTGCTGTGCATTAGAAATACTTTACCCTAAGTTGGTCCTATTAAGGCATTCATGCCGAGTTAAACGTAATGTTGAACCCTCTGTGCTCGGGAACAGTTTGATGCCTTGAATGGAGCTCCCTGGTGGGACATTGCTCCCTGCAACTGAGCCTCTTTAGATAGCTGTTGTTCCTCTACATTCATGGCACATTATGTGGCAACCTGTTAAATCAAAACCCACATTAAGGGCGAATTGTAAAGCAGAAGCATTGGCAGTTCAACTGCAGAAGTCAGTAAAATAACTGATCTCAGAGTTTATTTCCAGTGCACAGCTCGGTCCACTTGTGAAGAGCAGTGTCAGTCTATAAAAAGAGCACTGGAATGTGTTGATTGAGTTCACAACATTGTTCCGGAATAAAGCTGAAACCATGTAATTAATGTGTCTTTTTAAGACGGGACAATGCCGTCGTTCAAGCTATTTAATTTCATTTAATTTTCCATCCCATTTGCTTCGAACACTGCTTTCACTTTTAACACCCGGCCTTTCATTCTGGATCTTGCTCCAGTGGGCACATTAGATCGGTTTCACCCTGGCTTTTTTTTTTGAGGGGGGGGGGAGGAAAATATAAAAGAAAATGTCTTCCTTCCCTCTTTTGTGAAGCATTTATTTCACTTGGAGAACTTCAACTTTGAGCCACAGGACAAGAATAAAAATCGGATGGCTGGTGTGAACGGTACTAAAGCAGGCTCTTTCTTTTCTTGGTGGATGGGAACCAGTCACAAATGGCAACATTAATAAATAACTCTCCTCACAGCCGGCCTTTACATGGTCCTATTGATAAAATTGTTCGCGTGTCGTTCACGCTCTTTGACTCATTAAGAGGGGGATAGAAGGGATCCCCACATGGAGCAGTGGGGTACCTTTGCAGCAAAGAGGCTCCCACCTTTGCTCTTCCAATTAAAACAAAGTGTCATCCTGAAGTCGCAAAGCCAGAGGTTACCGGGACATGTTCATGGCTTAAATTTATTGCCCACAACTTATTGTTGTTTTCTTCTTCGTCTTTTCTGCTATTCACTCTGATGATCAAAGGGGTCATACACAGTTTTCAATCCTTGCTGTAGTGACAATAAGGTTAGATGGTCATTTCCCAGAGCGTTTACGTACCAGTGCCCTTCCTTCCCGGATTTCTGTACTTCACCAGTTACATATGGAATTGGTGATATCACTTAAAAAATGACTTGCTTCTACACGCTTCTACATGCATTCAATGATACAGTCAAAATTATGTTTGTCCAATTAACGGTTACTTTGGTAATCTACATCTTTATATTAATTGAAAAATACAATACCTGACATATTATTATTATTATTATTATTATTATTATTATTATTATTATTATTATTAATAATAATAATAATAATAATAATAATAATAATAATAATATTAATAATAATAATAAAATCAATACAAATAATTAGTATTTAAAAAAATGAAACATTTGTGGGAAAAAACAACTTCAGGAATTGTCGCTCCCAGAAAAATGTTTGAAAAGCATACTTGAACGTGAATACCGAAAACTGATATTTTGTTCCCTCACTGAATGGTGTGAAAATATTCAGTGGTAGTGAGAAAATGTTTCTGAATCTTTTATATCTGAAAATCAGAATTGTAATTGCACTGGTAAGCTCATTAGTCAGAGTTATATTCGAATAAGGTGGGCTAACAAAATTGCAGAATAAGAACAGTACCAACAGTAAAGCATCAAAAAATGCAGTCTGAAATACATGATCTGAGATACTTATTTGAAATAATACACTGCTGGAGAAATTATCAACAACTACTGTATTGGTTATTTACGTGTTCCAATTTACGAGAAACAACGCAAGGGAAATTATCTTGTATCCTGAACCCGTGACTTGAAAACCAGAAGTGTGAAATGATAAGATGGTGGTTATTTTGAAAGCTGTAGCTATTTTTCTGGTGCTTTCCCATCAAGTACCTGCCCAGTTTCAACCAGGCACACGCCAGGAATCAATAGAAGTTAACAAGTCCTCCAAACATTCCTGCTGTCTTTGTTAACCAAGCTACACAATACACCCAAGGAAAGCGAATGAAGATCTTTGAAGTATATTAAACCTAAAGGGATTCAGCCAAGTAGATTTAAAGTAGTCACTGATTTCCAAAAAAACTGGTTTGTATGGGAACAATAAAAGGAGGCAAAATTTATGGAGAAATTATACAGTGGATTTGTCACTTAAAATATCGTAACTGTCTTGGGGACAATGCCACATGCTGAGGATTAATGGTCCCTCCAGACCTTTGATTCACCAAAGCCTTTTCTTTGCCCTTGACAAATTGGATTTTTGGAATGGGAAGGTCGCCTGGCCTATTGTTTCCTGCCCATTTGGAGCAGTTGATTATGCAGGAGGGTGAGGGAAAGTCTCCATGTGACCCTCTTGGAGGGATCTCTGCAGCTGCTAAAAGAGCTCAACTCTCTCACCGGACTGTGCGCCCTAGCGCATTAATGTGCCAAGGGGTGCCCTCCTGCGCCATTTGAAAAGCCGGAGCGCATACGCCACCGCGTCACTTTGCAGGCGGAGATAAGCCTGTCTTCATCTCTCTGTCTTTGCTTGTCTCAATCAGTCCATCCCTGTTTGGTCTTTTCCTGGTTCTGGTCACATTTTACTCAGAGCCAGCAATGCAAGGAAGCAGGACTCCAGCTATTAGCGTGTGCGCAGACAGCAGCATCCCAGCCGGGCTCAGGATAGGACCGGTCCCGGGGATCTTCAAACTGGGAAAGTACATGTCAGACCGCAAGGAGCCTGGACTCAAGAAAAAGGTAAATCAATTCAAACTTAATTCAGGTTTTATTTATTTAATTATGTTCAAAATATGGATATAATTATTATTATATATATATATATATATATATATATATATATATATATACACACACACACATAAAATGATTTAAATTCAATTTGCTGACAATATCTTATATTGAATTGTACCGTTAGATTCGGTTTTAAGCAATATTATTTATGAATTATTACAATTATTGATATAGATTTTAAAACTAAATTAATATAAAAAGTGTAAAAAAGAATCTGCTAAAGATATTCGGTTAGTATTTAATAGGTATGATGACAATTATAAACAGGTAGAATGAACCGTTTGGGCATTATTTCTACAATGAGGTGGACGTGTCATACTTCATTACAGGCGCTACATTATTAATTGGTTATTGCTGTCAGTTTGGAAATCATTGATCTATATTACGGGGATGACTTGTCATTGCAACATTCTCCACCTAACCAATTTGATAGGGAAATCAGAGTTGATAGGTAATATTTTAGGCTTTCAGCCCATTAAGTTTCATTAGCCTAGTTATTCCAATAAACAATTTAATTGTAATATCTGTCCAGGCGTAGCTACTTTTGGAAATAAAAAGATACGCTGTATATGTATATAATACAAGACATGATAGAAATACGAGATACTATAAACGGTTATTACCAGATACATGGGACTTTTTGGCAAACAAATATCATGAAAAAAAGAAGAAAATAATAATAATAATAATAATAATAATAATTATATATATATATATATATATATATATATATATATATATATAGAGAGAGAGAGAGAGAGAGAGAGAGAGAGAGATTTTATAATTATATAGGCTATTATTACTGTGTCCATATATGTTTATATGGACACATTAATAATAGCCTATATTATTATAAAATCTCTTCATGCTGTTCACGTCTTTGATGAATGTCTCCGGGCTTGGTATATTATCAGGTGCACACCCCATGTCAAGTGTCACGCTTTAATTTTTAATTTGCTTTAACCGTTTAGAAACGCTTTGACAATCTTCACATTTGTTTCTAATCTGATCTCAATTAAATTGTATTTGTTAAAAATGAATTATGGTCGCATTTCAATAATTCGAAATATATTTATTTCCATAAGCATTACGGATAAAGACTAATTAAATAATACTAGAAAGAAGGGGGTTATGAAAATAGTATTGGTATTTGTAAAAATATTAAACTATCAGTTTCTTCCTCTATAAATTCATTTATAGAAATATATACTTAATATTGTATTTCATATGTACTTCTATTGAAAAAAACTATATTTTCGTTAAATATTTTGTATTTCTGTTAAAGTAACGAATAATAACAATAATTTCGCAGTATGGAAACGAGTTATTTATATTTTTTTATTTTATTTTTTATTTTCTAAAAGATTCGTTTGCTGAGGGGAGACTTTGTGGATGAAGCAGGCAGCCAAGTACCGGAGTGGATAGGGTTAATCCGAGCAGCCCGAAATGGGCAAGAACAAAATCTCGAAGCCATAGCAGATCTCCCCGGTGGACAGGTATGTTCTGGTGTATTTTCAGCCCACACACTTGATTGAGTCAATTTAAATACTGTCAATTTATTTAAGTGACACATAATTGATACACATATGTTTTTCACAGATCTTCTACAGAGCTCTGAGAGACATACAACTGGGAGAGGAACTGGCGGTCTGGTACTCCCACTCCCTGGCCCAGTGGTTTGATATTCCCACAACTGCCACACCAACACACGACGAAAAAGGTAAAGCAGCTTCAATGGTTTCTTCTATTTCACATTTTAATCTGATTTGCTATAATACATTGATTGCCGGCGTAGTTAGAGGAACATGATCCATAGCCCAAGTTTGGATTTTGAATTGACTGGATGAAATGGCCAGTATTAAAAGGGAGTTATTAGCCTACAGCTTAGTGAAATACATTAATTATTAAGGCTCAACAGGCTGTTATTGTATTATAGAATACATGATAAAATAACGTTAGCTTGAACAGGTATTTTAAAATGATGATTTGCTGAGCACAGACGCACTAATAAAAGTAAGCTTTAAAAGACGCACATCCTTTGCAAAACGAAATCATCGAGGAGGGGTTGTGTAAAATGAGGATACAAATGTCACTCAAGCTTTTGATATTCAGTTAATTTCATTATGGCACAGTTTAAAGGCTATCGATAACTACTGTAAATGTTTAATGAACAAAATCAATTGCTGTGACTTTATGGTATCAGCAACACACTACTTGAATTTCAGGATTTGGTTGTATGAAAATAAAAAACACATCAATGATAATTATCAAAGAGTTTGTGTTGCCAAAGTGAACAATCAACATTTTTGTTTGCTTTATCATACGAGATGTCAAATGTACACTTTGTGGTTTTATTAAGGACGTAAATGCAATGGGAGGCATTTGGGAAGTTTTATTATTTACAGGGATTTCATTCGTTTGGTTTTGTGTGACTTTTAACGGTTATTATTACGCCTATCTATATTGACTACATTTAAAATGGTTTAAAAATAATTGTACTACAAATACATGTACGTTTTAGAATATTCACTGTTGTTTAGCATGTTAAAAGAAGCAATGAAATCCCATCTCGCAAAGCAATAACTAGAAGTGATGCCATTACCGATTAGCAAAAATCAAATTTGTATATATATATATATATATATATACACACACGATTATAATGTAGGCTATGCAGTAGGTTAATAATAACAATAGTAATAATAATAATAATAATATTAATAATAATAATACATTTATATTATTAATAATATATTTATACATTTTATATGCTCGATAGCTCAATTTGAAGCGTTTTTTAATTGTCTTTAATTAACCAAACTATCTTTTCGGGATCCTGATTATTAAGATATTCAGAAAAAAATATTAATAAAAAGTGCTAAGGTAAAATAATTTGCTAGATGTTGATCATGGCTCATTCAGCGAAACTAACTGGTTATTAAACGGAATTAAACAGGATTAGTGAAATTGTCACCAGTTTAGGAAACCTGAACGATTATTTTGGATTATCGGACACTCCCAGATCTACCATAGGGAATAAAGGCGGTGTCTGAACACCAACTATAAACCTTTCTAAATGTTAGTACTAAATAATAATCCTCTGCAGATTAATGTAGGGAAAGCTAATCGCCAAGACTTCGGTATTTTTTTCCCAACACAAAAATAACATGCCAGAAAAGAGCAGGTAACATCGTCATACTGAGCTCTTGTGATTTTTTTCTTCTTCATGAGATATATTTTCACACCAATAGGTTATTTAACAATTCCTAATAATACATTAAGCATTCTTTCAAGATGATATGATGACATATGGAAGGAAAGTCATGTATATTTAATAATACAAAAATAAATAAAAGCAAATATTACCGATTCTGGGGGAATTGTGCGGTTATTATTATTATTATTATTATTATTATTATTATTATTATTATTATTATTATATTCTTTAAATATAAAAATAACACAAATGTAAACACAAGATGTGCCATTTGGCCTTTAATATTCATTACTATACATTTTAAAAAGGTGTGCTATGGTAAATTAGCAGTCTACAAAGAGGTATTGTTGTCTATTGAACACTAACTTACATACAAGACGTATATTGCCCTGATTTGCAAGTAAGTGGTGCTCTGCATGTATAGACTGCTCTCCGGCCCATACAGCCTGGTCCTTGACATACGCTTCCTATTCTCCACGTCAACAGATGGGCCAAACCGCATTGTCCCTCCCGCCCTGCGATTTCAAGCAACAGCTGCTATCACTTCCACGGGAAAGCAAAAGATAGAAACTATCAAACTCAATAGACGGGCTTCTTTAGGACAGATTGGACTCCTGTTTGCTCTTTTAAGGGCAACGATGAACAACAGCAGTATAAGGATTACATGATCATTACACCAAATTATGGAATCAAAATCTTTCCATTAAAGTCAAACAATTAAATATTCTATAACGCCGCTTCTACAATAGGTGCTGTAATATTATAATAATTATTATGCTGTACTCTGATACATGCATAACAGTTTGTTGTTTAAGAATAGAATAAACAATTGTGTGCTGTTGAAAACAACAATAGTGTTCAAACAGAGACAGATAGAAACACTCAAAAGACCCTGCCTGATCTCCACAATTGGTTGTTTTCTAAGTTGTTGTTTTTTAAGTATTAAACCCCAAATCTGTTTTTAATCAAATTGTTTCAGAAAGTGATACCCTATTGAATTGTCGCTTATTTCAATATATTTCGAGATTTTCAACATTAAACTTATATTTAGAATTTGCATTGTACTACTACTACTACCACCACCCCATATTACTAGTACTAATTATGATGAAGATGATTTTTTATTATTATGATGCTGGCAATGAGTCATCCATGGAGGAAGCTAAAAGCCGAGCTGTTTTGTTTAATTTGCTTTATTTTATCTCATCTTGTTGTAGGTGAAGAACGCTATATCTGTTGGTACTGCTGGAGAATATTCAAATACCCAAATACACTGAAAGCCCACATCCATTTTCAATGTGCTTTGAGTAACGGAAGAGGCTTCATGAACACGGAACCGGCCAGGAACTCAGACCATTCAAACAGATCTCCCAAATCAGGGGACACACCCAACACATCCGTCCCCCTGAGAAACGGACACAACCACCCTTCAGGCTCCGAGCCCATCAAACGGACTGGCACCTCTTCTCCATTTTTGAACAAAACAGGAATATCAAAAAAAGCCACAGGTTCCGAAGAGCAGGACAGAGCTTTAGACATGAGTGTCACCTCGGCGAGGAATCACGGACATCTCCTTGGCCTCGGAGGGACCTCTTCTGTGTTGAACAGCATGGGCTTTCATCCAGGAGTTAGATCTGCTTTTAAGCCAACTGGGCTATCCAAGCTCCCACCGTCGGACGTATCCAGAGAGGAAAGCAACGTGAAACAAAACGGACTTGGCTTCAGTAAACTTTTAGGAAATATGAAATCACCACGTTCGCTGAACGAACCTCTAGCAGGTAACCATCCTGCAAAATGCGCCCACCCGGTGGATCCAGCCTCGGCCGTGCTGCCCTGCAACAACAGCATCAGGGGGTTCCCTTTATTGCCGCACTTCGAGGAGACCTCTGCCTTCAAACACGTTGAAAGCCGTCTTCACTCAGGGCTGTCCCCATCCCGCTACTCTCAGATTTCCTCTGGTTTCCATTTTGAGAGGTTCTCCCTCCCCCAGTTTGATGGGGTGAAGCCATACAGTGGAGACTGCAACATCCCCTTCATGCCCTTCACGGTCTACAACGGGGAATTGCTCTACAGTTCTCCTTATTATCCACTCAAATTTCATTTCAGCAATCTGATCAAGTACCCAGAGTCCATGTCATACTTTGGTGCGCCTGCTCTTAACCCAGATCTGAGTTCAATCACCAACATCGACAGGGAGATCGCCATGCACACCCAGCAGCTCTCCGAAATAGCTGTGGAGAAGAACCGGGCCAGATTAGACTCCATGCCCACCACAACATCTGCGTCCGGCAAACCCAAGAAGGGACACCTCTGCCTGTACTGTGGTAAACTTTATTCTCGAAAATATGGTCTCAAGATACACATGAGGACTCATACAGGGTACAAGCCATTAAAATGCAAAGTCTGCTTCCGACCTTTTGGTGACCCAAGCAACCTGAACAAGCACATCCGTCTCCACGCAGAGGGCAACACTCCCTACAGGTGCGAGTTCTGTGGAAAGGTGTTGGTTCGCCGCAGAGATCTGGAGAGACACGTCAAGTCCAGGCACCCTGGCCAAACAATCAAAAAGACTGAGGACAAAATTGAGAGCATCTTCCAAGATCAGGAGCAGAAGAGCGACAACAGCAACGAAAGCGACGTGGACGTTTGCTTCACGGATGATCAAAGTGACCAAGAATCCAGCAAAAATAACGAGCAATAGAAAAGGGCACATTTTTTTGAAAAAGAGAAATGAGAATCAAACTCTTAGTTTTAGAACAAGAGCGGACTATTATTTATATGTATACAGATTAAATATGTATTTATGTTCTTAAGACAGAAAACACAGAGAATCAGAAAAGGCATACAAGTTTTAGAACCGGTGGGAAAGTGCCTCTGCAAAAATGACTCACAAAATGTTATTTTTGATTGTATTATATATTTATAAACCATTATTTTATTAAAATTGTTGTATTGGTTCTTTGTCCCCGAAATTGTGTTTTAATGTAGGATATATGTATGGAACTATTCTGGAGCGCATATGCATTTCTACTTTATATTACAGCATGTTTTAGTACATTTCTTTTTATGAGATACACATAACATAACATTACAAATGTTATTATTATCGCATTCTTCCACTACAGTTATTGTTATATAACCCTTGCAATGTATAAGTTGAACAGGCTAAATAGATCCTTCGGTGAATCAAACAGCTGCACTTTAAGGATTAGGCTATAATACAGAAATGAGTTTGCACAAATTAAAAAATGGAAAGCGTTATAGCCTATATATTATTACAAGTCTTGGGATGGAAGTTTATTTTATTTCTTCCTTCCACGTTTATTAGCCTAATACTCTTTTATGTTTACTGTTAAGCTTTAAAGGGCATGGTATGTGAACATGCATACTTAGATGTATTAACTTGAAAACATTTAAAAACATGGGTGTGATTAAGGGTAACACCTTTTGTACAATATTAAAACAAGAACTGTTAAAATATTTGGTGAATAGCAAAAGTTGTGCTGTGTGTGTAAAAGATCTGAACAAAACATGTTGTCCCTCATCACACACAATAATGTTTTAAAAATATTCTAAGAGTGTGGTACTATATACACATACATACATACAAACATACATACACACACACACACACACACACACACACACACACAAATATACATTATTTACGTTTGTAACAATCACAACATCCAGAGAAGTTCAATACCAGGCACGACCAGTCTTCAGAATTGCAGCTATTGGAGGATATATTGTTTGATGTTTGTAAAATAGGTTCAAAGAAGAGCATGATTTTTTTTTTAAGCACGGACTTATGTAAAATTTTATAGTAAACATAATTTACTGTTCAGTAGGTTACGTGTAGTTTTGTTAATAATGGGCGTTGTACATGAGCAATCTTTCCCTCTTGTTTAATGCATTGTCTTTTAAAATAAATATACTTAAACAACTTATAATGCAGACGTATGGTTCTTTATATATAGTTATAAGAATGCTTTATACTAATAATTATTCACTGACTGTTACAAATATTTTGTGAATGCTGTCAATAAAACACCCACGTTGGAGAGCGGTACACCAATAGAGTCAAACAACATGAACAAACAAAACCAACAAACAACAAAAATAATATGAAATAGACACGTTGAGTAACAGACTGATAATGTGATTGTGAAGCAATGTTGTTGTTTTTTATTTCCAGAGGAGTTAAAAGATGGAAAGCGGGTGATGTTAGCGATACCACATAAATGATTTCAGTAGACGTACGTTTGAAATAACTACAAATAAGTTTGTTACCGGACACATTTACATTATTTTGTGTTATTGTTTTAAAAAAATGATTAAGTAAATACACACGAAACTTCAATAATACATTGACAATAGATACAGGACCTACATAATTACAAATATAAAGCGATGAAAAAGTAAAATCAATGACATTTCGTTAGTACTAGAACCTAATTCTTACTCAGCTTTAATACTTTAAATGCTTTATGGGGTGCTAATGTGAGTGAACTGCTTTTAATCAACGACTCGACTTTCAATGCAAATACAGCAATGACAGTTTTATGTTTTATGAATGTTTTTTATTTAAACACTAGCTGGCTTTGAAGAAGATGCTCTGTTTGGTGTATCTTGGACTGCGTTATCTTTCCCAGACTGGACGCTTCAGTTGCGCTCCCGACATAAATCCGCCATAAATCTCCATTGAACCGAGCAGGTAGCCATTAAGAAAGTCAAGAAAAATAGCAACATTGAAGGAAGAAAAATTGACCTCTTTTCAAATTGAAAACAAACTTGTTGCCACTGACCCTTGTAAAACAATGCGAAATAATAATAATAAAAAAAAACTGTTGCGCCATTACGTTTTAAAAACGTCTCCAGGTTATCCTTACCGTTTTGCACAGGAGAAAAGCATTTCGAAATAAATTCTGCAACTAAACTATATTTGATGGAATCTCACACCCTTAATGTTCAATAGGAAATATAGCTTACATTTGATAGGCGATTTAAAATCACATAGACATAAAGTGTATAATTAAATTTATAAATGATTAATAATAATAATAATAATGATACTTTTGAACTTAAACGCTTGTATTTTGTAATAAGTTGTGTAGGCGCATTATTGCAGTGATGATACAGTAACCACGACATAGAATACGCGTATTCACTTCAATGCGTATCGTTTTGATGTAGGTCTAGGTCTATAGAAATATTGAAGTAAAAGACGTGATTTATCGTCGAGACATAGCCCAGCCACATATGCATGATATTTAATTCACATACCGACAATGTTATTTTGTTGTGGCTGCTTTTAAATTCGTTTTATAATTTGGCCCTATATAGTACACACATACACAGGGAATGTATCACTGGAGAATAAAATAGTCTGTCACTGTACAACAGGAATCACTGCTTAGAAAAAAAAACACAACCCCAGGCAATGCACTGTGACAAAAGGACAAAAATGTTTGCTTATAGCATCCGTGTCACCAGCAGCACTAAGGTCATCCAGCCGACGAAGACCATACATCAGTTCACTTGTGTTTTTTAGACCACTGCAGATTCTAAATAGTCATCTTAAGCGTATCCTTGCAAAGCTTCTTCCCCTAACACCAATTAAATGTAAAAAGCAACTTGTCAAGGTCAGGTTGAATATTGCCTGTTAACAGGTGAATAAGATATAATCTTCAGAGACTAATGGAAATACCACATAGCTCTTTTTTGTTAAGCTTTTATCAGTGGGGGGAAAAAAAAGTCAGATAAAAAGTTAATTTCAAAACCAATAAAATAAAACGAAATTATATTGTCAATTGAGTATAATAAATTACCCATAATACATAACTACAAATTTCAGGCACTTCTAGGAATTAGGTGCAAAATGGTGCTGCATTATAATAATAAACACTGACATATCATTTAACATACACTGGTTATAATATACTCCACCTTCTGGTCAATATGGGCCAAATATAAATTATATAAAAATAGTCATGAAGCTACATTTAGAACAAGGAGACTGGAATACAGAAGCAACAGCAGTAGGCATACACAGTACAATTAGCACAGTAACAGAGATTAGTTAATAATGATAAATAAAAGTCCCCAAAAGAGGAAATAGAGGCCTACTACATTCAGAGTACATGGCCTAGACTTTTTCTTTCATACATGTTTAGGATGAGAGAGCATCAGCTGAACTCTAATACTAATTACCTCAATTTTAATGATTTGCTCAGCCTAGTTTTTTCACTAGTGCGCAGCAGTTCAGTTGTTTTAGTGTGCTTCTTTCCAGGCAGACTGATGACATCCGACCATTTGTTGTGTGGTTGGTTGCCAGTCACTTCTTTCTGCAGACACTCCATGAGAATTGCAGGTCAAATGCCATAAATCAGCAAACAGGGAAGAAGCAACTTTCATTTTAATTCGCCTCTATATTTCATGAATTTAGACAGACAGACAGCGGACGGCCTAATCTCCCTGACTTGAATTTACATATTTATATACAGTAGTGAGAGTGCAGCTCATGTATAGGTCCATATCACACTGTAACAATGAGTGCTTTCAGATTCATTCACACCCCCCGATAATGAGTAAGAAAAAGCACATTTAGCAAAACAATAAAACAAAATTGAAATGCAGGTGTTTGCTGAAATAAATAAAAATGTGACACATTGTATAGCTATCAATATTGGATGTATCAGTAGCATTTTTGATCAATAGTTTTTCAAAATACACAATGTTTGAATGTATTGCATGTAATCAGCTTTAGCTTTGACAATATGGAGAAGACAACACTTCCAGTAGCCTTTTGATAGGTTCATCAACTTCTCAGGGGATGCAGAAGGATGTCTGGAGATTGTGGTGGCCAATCAATGATGTTCATGTTATGGTCCCTTAAGCATTTGGCTGTAGAGTTGGATGTGTGCTTCAAACCGTATTCACAATTCATAATCAAAGTCCATTTGTGACCATGCTTGAACTCTTAGACAAGGAGTGCCAGGTCTATTGAGTACAATATCCTCATATATTTTGGAATTCAGCCATCCCTCAATTCTAACAAGGCCCCCAGGACTGGAGCCAAAGTGGAATTACAAAATAGTAATTGCCAGGGTTGGAATAAATGTGAGCATTATGTATTTATGCTTACCATATTGACAATCATACAGTTCTTTACTTTTTATTTTACTTGTATTGAAAGCTATGATGATTGATTTATATCTTATTATTATTTACATAATTTAAATGACTAAATTCTATATTGTAATTACAATGCTGCAATA
The DNA here is from genome assembly GCF_036373705.1 of Amia ocellicauda. Classification (NCBI taxonomy): domain Eukaryota; kingdom Metazoa; phylum Chordata; class Actinopteri; order Amiiformes; family Amiidae; genus Amia; species Amia ocellicauda. The sequence goes on along the minus strand of NC_089850.1, from coordinate 33,326,837 downwards.
TGTCAAGGAAGCAAAGCAAAACAAAAGCAAAAACATGAACAACTGATGCTGGTTCACTGGATGGTGGTAGCATAGAAAACTCAACAGACTCAAAATCTCAACAGACTCAAAATCTTTGTAGCTCTCATTCCAATAGTAAAGTCTACATGTAACTAAAAAACATCTCCTTTTCCTACACAATACTGTCCTATTCACATGATGCGGCTAAGAATGTGCATGGATTTGTTCAGTGCATGGCCTTTCCTTGTCCTGCAGACTATGCAATGGAAGGTGATTTGCATAAATGTCGGATTTTATCAACAAAACCTTGAAAAATAAACTGCTGAATCTTTCAAAGCCTTTGCTGGCATGTATTGTCAACACAGAACAATGCCTTGCTCTGTATTTTACCAAATTGGTTGAGGATAAGTAAACTAGCAATGATTTGTAATGGATTATGATTCTTTTAAAAAATCATAGTTACTTAAAGTTAGTAACATTTTATTCACTTGCAACCAACACTCATTACTTATGAGAAAACGAGAGTGAGGCTATATCCAAGAACATTGCAAAGGGTGATATTTGCTGGCACTGTGTGTAGTGTAGCAGAATAATACTAACACCACCATCTCTAATTCATGTAGGTTAATACAGCCCTGACAGTTTATACCGCTACCACTTATTGTAAGTAGATTTAGTGCTCCTAGAAGTCTGTGGAGGCCTAAACTAGTCCCAGACACAATTTATTGAAGCTACAACAGGCACAACTGTGAATGTAAGAGACAGCAACAGTGATTAACTGAATAAGATCTCCCACTACTGTTGCAGCTGCTCTGGAATAGAAACATTTGTATTAGCTTTCACAGGCCCACCAACGTTGCTGTTGTTCGCCTCTTTCCTTGTCAATTAAAGTCTGCAATCTAAATTTGAAACAGTGCTGATGGAATACTAAAAGGAACATGCCATTGGTCAGTCCCTCCTCCAGGCTGTTGGTCTCCTAATCCATTTTGAAATGGATGAGCCATACTTGTGTCATAATAAAATACATTTTGCAATGGGCAATTGAAATATCAGGATAACCTTACTATTTTATATACTTAATTATTCATTTTTTATGTACTAAGAATCATTTTATCAAATTCAGGTGGAGATTGGTATAAAGAAATTATAGCCATATGTGGATATGAATGGAATTTTCCAAGAAGAATAACAACTTTATAAAAAAAACACATATGCCCCCACCTTCTCCATAAGGTGCAGAAAAAAAAGTCAATTATACCATGATTTTAAGGCAAACAAATATGTTCCACTAATTTTGGCTTGAGATTCTACACCAAGGCCATTTTCTATTATTATTTATTTACTATAAATGAATTGTTATAAGTTTTAACAAATATTCATAATACACGAAAAAGGTATGTTAACACATTGTCAAAGTAAATGTAAAACTCATCATGAACTCATAAAGATGGCCATCCTTTGCCCTAAATTACAGTATTATAAAGACTTGCAATACACGTAATCTCCAGTTATACTGTGGTAATATTTCACTGGGCCTTTCAATTTCATTAAGAAGACTAGTGTTCAGCTTTGGCTTCCAATATACAGCTATGGAAAAAATTAAGAGACCACTCCGAGTTCAGAAATCAATGTTAAGTGGTCTCTTAATTTTTTCCAGAGCTGTGTAACACTTCAAAGAGCATTTTAACTAAATGTCTGTAGCAGGTTCATTTTTTGTGCAATCTCATTACAACAGGAAACTGGAAACATGCCAGAAACAATAAACAGACCTATCCATTCCCACCAGTTTTGTAATCAATTAGTGCCATTAATTAGTACTAACACCAGAAGAAAATTGATTTGAAAGGTCCCTCCTCTCCATTAAGCAATCACAGATATACACACATTTACTCAAATGATTCCCAACACAGATATAGCACATATAGCACCAGAGAGTTTATTTACAACGAAATGGATATACATATTTCCATATCACAGAAATGGTGTTCATATATCCATCGAAACAACTCAAAGTGAGAAAAAGAAAATCGGATGCTGCCCACCTCCCAGCATTATCAGCCAATTAAGTTGTATACATTTATCCAAGTAGAGATTTGCACATTTCCATATCCATTACCTCTCTTAGTGACATCAACCTAAACATATTTTATTTTATAGTTATTGCGTGGAGTTGCAATCAAGGTAAACAAGATTACTGGACATTAAAGGTACGTGACCAATTAATGTTAACTGAAGATTAACATTTCTTTCCCAGTGAAGACAAGTGTTCTGGGTGGTGCCAGTTCAAGAGACAGTGGAGTCAACAGACCATGTAGATGCAAACACTGTCAATTATTAGCTATCTGTCTAACTCTAACAGTAGGTATTTCTGGTAATATCAAACTCTATGCTGGAGGAGGATCATTAGGGATAAGTTAGTATATTAGCCAGACCATTCTGTGTAAGTGCTACTTGTATGGCTTGCTTTGTGCTTGAATGGGATATTCTTGCTGCTGGTACTGAAAAACTGAAATCTTAATGATGTTTAACCTACTACTCTGCCCTGAGATAAGCACCGCAGGAGGACATTGTGTGTACTCAGAGCTTATGCTTGTACTTTCATAGGCTGCTGTAAGCCTCCTGAGTGGTATACATTCTACATAATCCACCTGATTGAATTTCCACAGGATGAAAACAGCCTAAGCTAATTGTTTTCTTTGCAGTATATCTGAAGGAGTGTGTTGACGTATACATTTTTACGGGATAATCATTAATTCCATATTTGAGCATTTTTTATTTGAATAGGAAGTAATTGATGCATAAAGCATAGCATAAAGCATAAAAGTATAACTATAAATTCTGAGTATTACTGTCTATTGAAAATGCAGTTGACTCTTCCATCCCATATATCAGCAAGTTGTTTTATTTCACTCGTTGAAATATGGTAGTGAATACTGAATCATATGATTGATGACATTCATTCTCATTGCTTTCATGTTTCTCAGAAGACTTGAGAAAATCATCAAATGAAAAAGATATGAAAACTATCATGTCTGGCTATCAAATATGCTTTAGTGGTGCCTATAATCATATAAAAGGTGAATAGGAATATGGATATAAACGGTCATGCTGCAAATCTAAGTGTAGCATAACATCTCAGTAGAACCCAAATGCAATAAGCAATGGCTTGGGTAATTTCACAGGAGCATTTTTATTTGTAATAAATTGTAGTCCGACATTTTAACAATGACTACGAACATTAGCTAAAGCTGGGATGTTTCAGTTTTGCCAGAAAAGTACAAAATCAAATATGTCATTAAACCCTAAATGAAGTGTGACTATAACTAAACCAGGTAATACAACCTCCATCAGAAAAGAAAATACACCTGTGCTTGTAATCTGCGCTGTAATGAGGAAGAAAATAGGTCTCTCGCATTAAGAAAGCCTGCAGACAGGATTTAGCAACAGGGTGTTTTTATCAATGATGGGACTATTAGAAGGCAGCTCTTTTTGTGGTGTATAAAGGCCTTTTGGGGTATATCTGAACTGAAAAAAGAGAGTTTATTTTTGAGATTAAAACCAGGTGGCTTACTTACACTATTCTATAAGCATTTGCTCAAAGGCATGACCTACAATTCCCAGAGACTAATGGGAGTGAGAGATTGGGATGTGTATTGAGTTCACATTTCAGATAATGAAGCTAACAATGCAGTTAACTCTAGTGGTATTCTGACCTCAAAGCATAAAACCAGCTACTAATGACACTGAGCAAGTTAAGATTATTTTCCAGCACTTAGGTCACTTTAGCAAAAGAACACAGGAATGTAGCTGCTGATTAACTAGAGAGCATTATAAGTTAATAGCCTTAATAGTAAATGTAAATGTGTCAAAGTCTTAATACACAAAAGTAAATAAAAAATAACTTACAAAATACAGTCAGCAAACTAAAAATATAGCAAAAAATACATGTTTACACATTAGAAACATTTCCTGCTCTGGTCAGAGTACAATGCCACCAGCATAGCTACAGTGGGGGAAAAAAGTATTTGATCCCCTGCTGATTTTGTACGTTTGCCCACTGACAAAGAAATGATCAGTCTGTAATTTTAATGGTAGGTGTATTTTAGCAGTGAGAGACAGAATAACAACAAAAAAATCCAGAAAAATGCATTTCAAAAAAGTTATAAATTGATTTGCATGTTAATGAGGGAAATAAGTATTTGACCCCTTCGACTTAGTACTTGGTGGCAAAACCCTTGTTGGCAATCACAGAGGTCAGACGTTTCTTGTAGTTGGCCACCAGGTTTGCACACATCTCAGGAGGGATTTTGTCCCACTCCTCTTTGCAGATCCTCTCCAAGTCATTAAGGTTTCAAGGCTGACATTTGGCAACTGGAACCTTCAGCTCCCTCCACAGATTTTCTATGGGATTAAGGTCTGGAGACTGGCTAGGCCACTCCAGGACCTTAATGTGGTTCTTCTTGAGCCACTCCTTTGTTGTGTGTTTTGGGTCATTGTCATGCTGGAACCCCCTTCCACGACCCATTTTCAATGCCCTGGCTGAGGGAAGGAGGTTCTCACCCAAGATTTGATGGTACATGGCCCCGTCCTTCGTCCCTTTGATGCGGTGCAGTTGTCCTGTCCCCTTAGCAGAAAAACACCCCCAAAGCATAATGTTTCCACCTCCATGTTTGACGGTGGGGATGGTGTTCTTGGGGTCATTCCTCCTCCTCCAAACATGGTGAGTTGAGTTGATGCCAAAGAGCTCGATTTTGGTCTCATCTGACCACAACACTTTCACCCAGTTCTCCTCTGAATCATTCAGATGTTCATTGCCAAACTTCAGACAGGCCTGTACATGTGCTTTCTTGAGCAGGGGGACCTTGCGGGCACTGCAGGATTTCAGTCCTTCACGGTGTAGTGTGTTACCAATTGTTTTCTTGGTGACTATGGTCCCAGCTACCTTGAGATCATTAACAAGATCTTCCCGTGTAGTTCTGGGCTGATTCCTCACCGTTCTCATGATCATTGAAACTCCACGAGGTGAGATCTTGCATGGAGCCCCAGACCGAGGGAGACTGACAGTTATTTTGTGTTTCTTCCATTTGCGAATAATCACACCAACTGTTGTCACCTTCTCACCAAGCTGCTTGGCGATGGTCTTGTAGCCCATTCCAGCCTTGTGTAGGTCTACAATCTTGTCCCTGACATCCTTGGACAGCTCTTTGGTCTTGGTCATGGTGGAGAGTTTGGAATCTGATTGATTGATTCCTTCTGTGGACAGGTGTCTTTTATACAGGTAACGAGCTGAGATTAGGAGCACTCCCTTTAAGAGAGTGCTCCTAATCTCAGCTCGTTACCTGTATAAAAGACACCTGGGAGCCAGAAATCTTGCTGATTGATAGGGGATCAAATACTTATTTCCCTCATTAACATGCAAATCAATGTATAACTTTTTTGAAATGCATTTTTCTGGATTTTTTTGTTTTTATTCTGTCTCTCACTGCTAAAATACACCTACCATTAAAATTATAGACTGATCATTTCTTTGTCAGTGGGCAAACGTACAAAATCAGCAGGGGATCAAATACTTTTTTCCCTCACTGTATGTATGCATTCTCTCTCGTGTATATGCATACAGATATACACATATAGATACACAGACACACATAACTTGTGAACAACTTTAGAAAGGGTGTATAAAAAACAAAAACATACTACTTCTAATCATCCTTATTATAAATTAAAATGTATTTATTTAATATCACCAAATACAGCGGTTATGCTTTCCAATCATTTATTTTATTTATTTTATATATGGTCTCCCTAAGTCTCTTAGACATCACTTAATAATTTCATTAAGGAACAACCATAAAAGGTATGGATTACTATATGCTCTCATAAAATAATCCTGAAGTGTAGTAATGCTATAGCTAGCAAACAGGATTGATATGTGACTTCCCCAGCTTTGCCACTACCTGCTACCAACAGTTTGAGAAACACCAAGCCAATTTGTGAGCTCCATCTGGATCTGACTCGCCTTGAGCTTATCTGCTCTCTCTCCATCAATACAGCTTTATGCTGCTGTCCTTCATGCTTCAAGGTATTTTGCAGAAGGTGACTTTGTGTAAATTTAGATTGACTAATATACTGGCCATGTCAAAACGTGTATTTCTGTAACATGGTAATTACTTACATAAGGCACAGATTCTATTAGGCTTTCAAGAGTTGTGTAAGTTGTGAAAGGAGATAAGAGTATTTGTGTGCTTTCATAAGTAAAAACTCTTCCAAAGTAATTAGGTGTTTTAATTAGGAATGCTTAATACATTTTCATCCTTTAAAAGTAAGTTGGTATTCATGCTTTTTCAACTCTTTATGTAAACCATTTTTGAAACCTACAGGAAAACACTAGGGCTGGGCGATATGGCCTAAACACAGTATCACGGTATTTTCCACATTTGTTGACGGTATTTATTAATGGCCATTTTATACTGTTCGTAAAGCAAAAATAATATGACACAACTGACACTGAATTACGTTTCCTGTTCTCTGTCAGTTGTCTTGAAACCAAATCATGTCCACACTATCAACAACGCACCTTTCTTCGGGACAGATTCACTGGGGTCACTTTGCTGTGAAGTTTCAGCCACACTGCTCTCCTCCATCTCGTCTTCATTGATTGTGCATTGATCACTTTTGTTTGTTTATGTCAACACACAATACACATTATTTTCGATATTTGTCTGAGGCGCATTCGCTCCAAAACAAGGGGCGCGCTGAGAAGCGCAGCTGCGCAGAGACAAATTAAGTCATCCAATTACATCGATTTCTGCAGGGTTTGTGAAGTGAGTAGTAGTAGTCGCGTTCTTGCAGTGCAGATCTGCGCAGATCTGCAGGATCCAGCCGATCCCATTGGTAGCCTTTCTTCACAAACACTGCAGAAATCGATGTAATTGGATGACTTAATTTGTTATTATTTTTATATTATTTTAGTTTTTATTTTAACAAATAGAATTGCCAATCATTTAAGTAACAACTTATTTATTGTGCATCATAGATTTACATTATATATTTTTTTAAATAATTGTAATTATTTAATAAATCATTGACAATGCTAAAGATTCGATACAGAATTCTGTATCTATGGTTTTGACAATGCTGTTCACAGCTTCATTCGGTGTTCTGTGATCACATGCGTCTCATGTCAGACAGCACAATCTCAAGCAGCCGTCCCAGCAAGTTGTAGGATACGCGATCAAGTTTATTGGTAGCTAAATGCTATGACTAAATGACACGGTAATTAGTAAATTATTCAATTTAGCATAGAAAACTTTAAAATAACAATACCCCCCACCCACCTTTGATTACATAAAGATGGACCCACTACATTGTCCCTGTGTCCCCACTTGACCACCCCGTATACCGCCCAGCCCTAATAAACACTGTAGGATTGTTTATGCTAACCCCATTCAAAAACATATCACATGATTGAAATCACTGGATGAACTGAACCTACATTTTGTGATAGGTTTGCACTCCATTTGCAATGAGCTGTAAGCGGAAACAACCGCAGAACTGCTCTTTGCTCTCTTTTTTAATCTGTCCTCATCGCTGGCAAACACTCCCATTGCCAGTCTATTATCCCACTGTCTATCTTACCCACTTCCTCCTGCCTCAGCCTCTACCAAGTGCTGTCTACTCTCCCCATTGATTTCCTTCAAACCACAGTCTCTTTTATGCTTTTCCTCTTAAGCTCTTGAGTAGGAGGTTTCCCACCAACTGTCCATCTTCCTTGAACAAAGCTTTGTCCAATCTGTTTTCCATCCTGACCACCCCAGGCAAACTGCCCTGTGCTGTCTCTCACTGTCCACCACTTCTGAGACTGCTCCTCTCACCTCTACCTATCCTTCATGTTGTTTAATCCTTCATGACTTTGACACAGTTAATGTCACTCTAATCCCTTCCCCTCTCCCTGACCTTTGAATTTCAAGCACTTGTCTGTCTCAACTCTTCCTAGCTTGCTACTAAATTTGACAGGTTTGGAGGCATGGCCTGCACTGCTCTAATGAACCTTTCTGTAAGGTGTTCCTCTAGGGTTGATGCTATAATCTGTCCTGTTCTCCTACAGCACCCACTTCTCTTATTCATGACTTCATAACAATTTTCAGGCTGCTCTCCTACAATACCTCTTATGTTCCATTTCACATATGCAACGGCCTCTTAGCCATCATCTATGGGATTCACTGACATAACCTCAAACTCAGCCTTTCCAAATTCCACTTCCACATGCCCTTTTCTTCTTCCCCTCAGTTGCTAAGAATTGTGGTGTTACCCATGGGTGTTCTGCTAGCCACCTGGTTGTGCTTTCCTCTCCTCCCTGCTGTATCTGTGGTGGAACCAGTTTCTATTGCAAACATCAAATCTGCACTGTGTCCGACAAGCTTCTGCTACCTCCTCGAAACTTACCTATCAATTGTACACCTGTTGATCCTACGATCTAGATCTGTTTCTTGAAAACCCACAAATTGTTCTCACCAGCACTGCCCGACACCGCCCCTGCCTGCAGATCATATCACAAAGACCTTTTGTTGAACTCTCAGCTCTGCTTCATGCACTGGGGCTCACGAGTGTGCTTAGTCTCTTTTTGTCTCGCTTCACTGTTCAGGCATATTGTATTGTATGCATCTACATCAACTTTTCCCATAGTGTCTCCTCCACTGTGTTTTTCTTTCACTGTAAAAGTTTTTAGTTTTTTTCCCCACACAGTGCCACAATATGTAGATGTATAATTGAAAAGATTTATATGGGATATTGAACAATGAAAACCTAAAACATAGATCCCTATATATAATGGGACACTATTATTATTACTTGTATTATTATTAACTGAACTGTGCCTCTTGTAAATGATACAAAGACAGAATTTCCTTTTATTCTCACAAAATTATAATAGTAATAATTATTATGGTGTGTTTTGTTCAATACAATGAATAATGCTGTCCTTGGGATGAATTAAAACAGCCCAACCTTTTTCATACAATTGACATGCTGATGTTTATATGATTCAGTTGGCAGACAGAGTTATTTAGTGGTATCATGTCAATTATGACAGGTAATGGTCAACAGCTAGCAACCAGGATTGATAGGTGCCTTCCTTAGCTTTGCCACTACCTGCTACCAACAGTTTGAGGAACACCAAGCCAATTTGTAACTTCTATCTTGCCTCAAGCTTATGCTTCCCTCTCCATCAAGAATACTCGCTACTGCTGTCTTTCATTTTTCTTATTTCATTCCCTCATTTATAATTTGTTGGAAACAGTGTGGTTCAATTGTACACTATGAAAACCAAACCAAATGGTATTATTAGTCTAACACATGCACATAACAAAAACAAAGAAAAACAAACAGGAAAAACTGTATTGGAATGTGGAAGACAAGTAACGATAATGCATAGAGGCTTCTGGGTCAAGTTCCCTGACACGACCATATAGAAATTGACATAATGAGCCACAGAGACTCTGAGAGTTGTGTTATCTCAGATATTCAAATTTTACCATCCATAATGATTTTAATATAGACCCAACCTTTACAGAATGTTGTAGAAGTAATATCTCAGTCCATAAGTAAGCTACATAATTATACGGTACACATATATTAGCCCAGAGTCTGAGTAGCATTACCTGCCATGAAAAGGCAGAAGGCAAACCCTCAAACAGTAAAAGCTACTCATATAATTAGATTTTCTTTCAGGGTGTTCAAACACTGTTTGGCGAAATGTGGCTAATTGAAATCTACAATCCGAAGATTTGAAACTACAACAAAATATTAACAAACTAAACTAAACTAAATTAACAAACTGACCACAGACATTTTACATCCATATCCAAAAGTAATAAAACATGTTTCAAAAAACTCTATCCTCAACTATAATTATGTAATTATATTGCTACAATTAGTCAATGGAGAGATTTGCATTCAATATTTTTGGCCTGGTGAGTGGCGCAACTGTTTAAAGCACTTTGCTTGAGTGCAGGGTGTGTCCCATAGCCTGGACGAGCCTGTCGTGAATTAAGCCTATGCCACTGCTTTGGCTGAACAACTTCTTGACTTGGGAGGATGTTAATTTATTTTTATTATTTTTAAATAATCAGAGATGCTCCTACAAGACTACAACACCGTTTAATGGTCAAAAGTCATAATAATAGGCAATGTTTAATCATCCAAATATAGCACATTATGAAAAAGGCTATGCATGTTACTTACTCATTAAACATGGCCAGCTTTCTCACAGTGCCTGACAGCATGCTCTGAATGCACAGTTAGAGTGTTTGCTGAGTGTCGTTTGTTTTGATTTGGATGTTCTGTGATGCCAGTAAAAACAGCTCGATTTTACACTGCCAGCACTACATTCAAGTTAAGACCAATCTTGTTTCTAAGGCAACCAGAAATGTCAGCATTCATCCAGGGCAGACTAGAGAGACCTAAGAGGACAAAATAAAATACTGGTCCTATTTTGAATGGTACTGGAGTCAAAATGCCACATTGTGAAATATATCTGCTCTAAAGCGCTTAAGTCATGTATGAGCAGTATAGAAAACAATCATGCTAGAATAGCTTGTAGGTGGAGTCTGGGGATTCCAATCACTGAGCGTTTGCCAGGATTGAATTATCAAACACCAAGAGGACAGTCAGACATTTTTATGTATATGTTATTAACAATCTTGTTACTTTATCTTCAGTTATTTGTGTGTGACCGGCTTATCACAATATTAAATGCTGTAGTTGAAGTGAAGTTTTAGAAACTCTATTATATTGTGTTTAATCACAGTTTTGGGAAGAATTTATTGACATGCCATGCCCATACCAATGTCCCATGCATCCATTATGAGTAGGGCCCTATGTTTTAGGTGATTTGACATGCTGTGTAAAACACAAGGCCCCAATCAGAAGGTTCTAATTAACTTTAATTAAGGTATCGCCCTTTTACCAGCAGTAAAGGAGCATGTAGACATTATAATCTCAGTTCTATATCACTGTTATTCTACAACATTGAATGCAACTTGAATTATTCAAGCCCATATGCTAAAACTCTCGAATGTTACTTCCTGGTATGTAAAAGTCCTGTGATATGTACAAGTAGTGACATTATTCCCTGGTGACACATTAAAGGTTTCTTTAAGGTCCTTGAGATGAGAGGGTCTGCCTGGTTGACAATGCGTTTCAGGGTAAGCGTGCCTCTTGGGTGCAATTTTAGAGGGCCTTCCAAATTGATGGTTGTATGGCCTTTCATCTCTCAGTTCACTATAACATAGCCCACAGTTGATTTCTGGATGCCCATTATCATTAATATCGGTTTGACAAAGGAACAGTCAAAGACAAAAGTATTCAGCCTCTTGCATAAACAATGCAAAACAAGACATACAAAACATATTAAATCTCAAAGTCACATTCTTATATTATTAATTATTTAAGACACAGACCTTACATTATATGGAGTATCTTTTTCCAAATCTACAAATCTATTATGGATAATAATACAATAGTAGCCTGGCTAGAAATCAAACTCAATGCCCAGGTGGTGTTTTCTGTAAAAACACCAAATTGTATTATTCTGAAAACTGTGTTCATTTAACATTTTTAAGATTATAGTAATCATTTCCCAGAACATTTGAACATTACATTCTAGCTAATTATCAACAAGAGGACATACAGTAAGTGGTGGTACATGTGGTTCAACACAGTGTACCCAGAACACAGTCATTATATTCCCATTTTTGTTTTTTTCATGCACACTGCAGTAGGGTTGTCATGATACTAGAATTTTGAAGTTCAATATGATACCAGTTCAATTTCACAATATTTGATACAAATTCGATACCACACAAATAAAAAATAAAAAATCTGCACACACAACATACATTAGCATTCTTTTCATAAAGATACACAATCTTCACTACAGATAAAATGGGCCGGAGCAGTAAACACAAGTATCATAGTATTAAGACAACTTTTTCCAGAATTCAGTAACCATTCAAGCATTTTCTTCAGAACCATAGAGTGCAGGTAGCTAATTACACTCATATACTTTTTGGTAATTTCTTTAGCCAACATAACACAGAGCATTCCGTGACTGTTTTAATCTGGCTTGTTGTAGTAACAGTCAATAGGCACATTCATGTTTTATGTTTTACTGCATTATGATTGCATAGATTTATAATACATTGAAAATGTGTTCCATATGGGAATTGAATGTCCTTTTATTTGATATACAGAACATTCAAGTAACACACATTATACAGACCAAAAAAAGAATACAGTAAATAACAAGCAAATATATCTACACAGTCTTGAGCCATACATAACCCGTTAAACAATATTAATACTGGGTATAGTAAAGGTAACTCGTTTATACTGTGTAACTTACGTTTTAACAGATAAAGCCATGTCTGGCAGATTGCCAGAAAGTAAAAAAACGAAATTGAGCAGCATTACCTAGTCCTATATTATGAATATGCCTTTAGATATAGCTGAATCAATAATATTTGTTTTGTAAATACACGTGTTATTTTTCAATTATGTTTCACTGGACACTAGAACTGCATAGCCGCATATTTTACTCGGCTTTTGCAATACAAAAGTAAATATCTCTGCGTATGTGAAATTCTCCTGCTTATGTGTTCTTATGTGTTACTACAAATTTCAGCCGCCGAACTGCAGTTTATGCTAGACTTACAATAAAGTCCGACAATCTGGGATTTGTAATGAACTCTTTGTGAAATAATGTGTATCGTGTTGAGGGCTGAAACAGTACATGTCTACACATATATTAATATATTATTATAATTATGTATTTATTAGCAGATTACACAACATATACACAATTGAAGAATCACACCTGCTCTAGCTCTCATTTGCCTGTCCTCTCATCGGCTCAGCAAGTTTCTAACTTTCCTGTGGATTTCACTCTTGATCTCGTTGCAAACCCAGGTCTCTGGATCCATGCATTGTCAGTCCCTGTCTGATCATGCGCTCATTGTTTTGTGTCAGGTGCGGCTGGCGTTAGCGTTAATGAGACGGCTGTTGGCGGGACTGAAGATGCCGCTCACGCAGCGCCGCACAGGGCACACGCAGTAAAGACACTGCCGGATTGGCGCTGTTTGGCGCTGTTGAAATGCAGTCTGTGGTAAATGCACCGCAGCCTCCTGCATTGATGTATGCAGCTGTATACACAGTCAAACCCATTTCAAAGCACTTTCACATTGCATAATATATTTTAATGTTATGCTACTTTCATAAGTGTTTTTTTTTATGGTATGTTTGCTAGCATATGTGCATACCAATTTCTACAGCAGTTCACAGTGTATTGTGTAAAATGTATTATTAGTTTGTCCATGATTATATGCGCTCGTTTAGAAAAAATAAAATACAAATACATTTTCAATGTGAATGCAGTGTTTCTACCGTGAAAATGTTGTGTGATGTTCATATGTAAAAATGTTAATTTTTCGTTTTCGTAACACAGCTGTTTTATAAAGGAGACGCATTTTGCGGTTGCCGTTGTTGTATTTAATACGAAATATCTGCGATTCTAGTATTAAGAGCTCACCGAATGTAATCAGTCCAATTAATACCAAATTGAACAAAAATACTACAGAAAAGATGTGCAATGTCTCGGCGAATTGTGATAATCCGGGCTTTCCTTGTGTTTGTCTACTTGAAATCTGTGAAATGACAGAGCGTTATGTCTGTCATGAAGGGAATCGCTCACACGCATAGGAACACAACAGTGACGCACGTTTGTTTATCGCACTTCCGCAACTGATGCTTCCAGAGCCTCGATTTCGCTGGGACCGGGAATACGTCCACTGGTTACAACGCCGGCTGTCTCTTCTTTGTTGCCAACTGAGGTGTAAGGTGTTACACCTCCGTGAAGTTGCCACCCCATATAATTAAATAATCACCAAAACTATTCCATTCATTTGTGCTGTGTTTGTGCTGATTTGTGCCGCGAAAATGAACGTTTGTGCTGGTTTGGTCTTTGCGATATTAAGCATTCTTTTTTGGGCTGTGTGACGTCATTCTCCACCCCATGTTGTCCAAATCGCTCCGAACCGGTGTCATTCGTTTGTGCTCGATTTGTGCCGGTTTGTGCCGTTAAAATGAACACTTTATCTATTTCCATTCCTTAGAAATAACAAATTTGATTCGGGGCTGTGACGTCACTCTCCACCCCATGTTGTCCAAATCGCTCCAAACCGGTGTCATTCGTTTGTGCTCGATTTGTGCCGGTTTGTGCCGTTAAAAGAAACCCTGTAACTATGATCGTTTCTTAAATATAACAGAAAAACTTGTTTTAAGAACAGTGACGTCACTCTCCACCCCATGTTGTCCAAATCGCTCCATACCGGTGTCATTCGTTTGTGCTCGATTTGTGCCGGTTTGTGCCGTTAAAAGAAACAATCTAAGTAATTCCCTTTACATAGAAATAACAAAATTATCTCCCGGATCTGTGACGTCAGTCATGCATTTACCCCATCTCGTCCAACGCACTCATTTTCTGACTCGTTCGTTTGTGCTCTCGGTGCGGGTTTCTTACCGTCGCTGTCATTTTTTTTTATTGACAGTTTGATCATTGACAGTAACTTCAAGCCTCAAATCCAAGTCACATATGCCCTGTATCTGTGCTCCTGTAGCACTTGTTTGAATTCACCTCGTGTATATTGGTACTTAATATAATGTTGTTTGTGTTCTGGTCCATCGCTGAACCAAGTATTACATCTCGTTTATTACCATCATGTTTTAGGAGTTTATTCAAAGTAAAAAGTAGACTAACTTTACCTCAGTGAATATATCGTTAAGGCCACTGCGTTTTAACAACCGTTTGCTCGATTAGTTAGCGTGTGACTTGATACAAGTGCAGCTTATGTTCACAATGGTTATTGCATTATGCAAGGACGATGTTGGAATGATTGGACAGGATAAACAGTTTCATAAGAAATGGACATAGTTGAAGTTCTTATCTTCAAATTAGGCTCATCTCTGCTTGCAGTTCTCAGAGAAAGCTGCATAAACAGTGAAGCAAGTACAGGTGAGGTGTGTTTTATTATGTTTCAAATATTTTACAGTGGAGACCGCTTATAGCGATCACGGTTATAGCGATCAACCGCTTATATGGATCAAAAAGCTTGGGACGGAATCGTTCCTATACAAATGCTATTTAAATAATTTGCTTATAGTGATCAAGTACTCCGCTAATAGTGTTCATTTGGGTCTTTACATACATTTCAACATATGGAGAAAAATAAATAAAACGACGAACGTGATCGTTATAAGGGGTCTCCATGGTACTAAAAACGTCGAAACATAGATTAGTCTTAATTTGATAGCTAGACAAATCTCATGCAAGTTAGTAAAAAGTTAACTTGGTTTTGGACAAAACCATGATCCAGGCATCAATTGACAAGTTTGTGAATTGACTTTTCCAGGCGGCCAAGAGCCGACATACAATACAGACATACAGCCGGCATTGATAGTCTACAGTTTATTTATTGTGAAACCACCGGCAAGCTGTGTCTTAGGCTAGCCTATTTGCACTACCGACGTATTTTGAAAGTATGTCAAATTCAGGTAATAGCGAAGCTTTCAATTTCATTAATTTATATTAATGTAATGAATATATAAATGTTAATTAAATGGTAATCTGCATGAGAAATAAATAAAAAAATAAGAAATCGGTTATAACGAAGTGTAAAGCAATTGGCCGGGAACCTGTGTCACCCTTGGGACTTGCACGTTGTGTTTATTTATTATTAGTTGTTTTTCATTATTTCGTTTTGAGCACTTTATTTTGGTTTGGACTACTTATTTACTTCACTATTATTTTCTTTTTTATTTGATTGCACGTATTCACGTTTTTAAAACCACTCGCTCTCGCATTTATTGTATTTTCTATTTTTATTTTGAGCGCTCTTTTATAATGCATTTTGTTTCTCACGCCGCAACTCAGCCAAGGGCCCAGTGAGACGGACGGTAATAGCGATTTCGGGCAGCCCCCTGTGTCCCTTGCGGTGGGAGCTGCTGTTCAACCTTTTGTGCTTCTTATGTTTCTCTGGATCTTCTACACGAGAGCAGCAGAGCTTCCAGAGGGGAGCAGAGCAGCCATGGGCTCGGAGGCGCAGGCGGGACACTGGAGATCAGGGCCCCTGTCCCGAGTACCAGCCACGGAAGTGGAGGCTGCTGCTCCGCCGGCTGTGCGGTTGCAATTTTTTAGGAGCTCCTCGTACTCGACTGGCTGTTTCTTTTTTCTCTGTTCTCCTTCTGTTGTGTTTTTGAGGTATTGCGGATGAAGGCGGGATTTCTATCAAGAGGCTCGCCTACCGCTCGAGTGGAAGACGGTCCGGGAGCTCTGGTGGACGAGTTCAGTATTTTATTTGTTGTTTTAAATTCTTTTTAACCTTTGTATGAAACGTGGGAAATAATTGTATTACATTATTGAAACCCATCCCTTTGTACTGTTCTGCTGCAACTGGTGTGTGGACCCCTGGATAAAAAATCTTGGAAGAGGTGTTTTTGTAGTTCGGGGGTGTTGCAGCCCTAAGAGTCCTGATGCTCAACAGCCGAAATTCAGGGGGCTAGTGCGGCTACTTTTATCATTTTGCCTCGTCTTGCGCCCCTCCCCGGGTGACGCGTTTTAGTTCCCGGCCAAAAGTAATAGTTTGATGAAATAACGCCACCCATATGAAATCAACCTATGCTGGTTTTCTACTTGGCTGGTTTAACCTGGTTTCCCAGTCTGATCACTTGGAAAGTGCACAAACCCCTTTAAACCCAGCCAAAGACAAGGCTGGTAGACCAGTTAAGACCAAAAAATCATTTTATGCTGTTGTAAGTTTCTTTTTCTTTTTTTCAGCACAGTATCATCTGAAATATCATTAATGTCAAATAACTTGGTAATTAGTTATGTTTAAATTTCAACATGTAATCAATATTGAAGATCAAAGTATCAAGCAGAATGCAGCTTTCAGCATTGCTATTTAAAGATGGAACAAAGAACAGACAACACCCAATGCTTGTGTATACTTTCAAATGCAAAGATGAAAAAGCTTCAACTATGTCCATTTCTTATGAAACTGTTTATCCTGTCCAATCATTCCAACATCGTCCTTGCATAATGCAATAACCATTGTGAACATAAGCTGCACTTGTATCAAGTCACACGCTAACTAATCGAGCAAACGGTTGTTAAAACGCAGTGGCCTTAACGATATATTCACTGAGGTAAAGTTAGTCTACTTTTTACTTTGAATAAACTCCTAAAACATGATGGTAATAAACGAGATGTAATACTTGGTTCAGCGATGGACCAGAACACAAACAACATTATATTAAGTACCAATATACACGAGGTGAATTCAAACAAGTGCTACAGGAGCACAGATACAGGGCATATGTGACTTGGATTTGAGGCTTGAAGTTACTGTCAATGATCAAACTGTCAATAAAAAAAAATGACAGCGACGGTAAGAAACCCGCACCGAGAGCACAAACGAACGAGTCAGAAAATGAGTGCGTTGGACGAGATGGGGTAAATGCATGACTGACGTCACAGATCCGGGAGATAATTTTGTTATTTCTATGTAAAGGGAATTACTTAGATTGTTTCTTTTAACGGCACAAACCGGCACAAATCGAGCACAAACGAATGACACCGGTATGGAGCGATTTGGACAACATGGGGTGGAGAGTGACGTCACTGTTCTTAAAACAAGTTTTTCTGTTATATTTAAGAAACGATCATAGTTACAGGGTTTCTTTTAACGGCACAAACCGGCACAAATTGAGCGATTTGGACAACATGGGGTGGAGAGTGACGTCACAGCCCCGAATCAAATTTGTTATTTCTAAGGAATGGAAATAGATAAAGTGTTCATTTTAACGGCACAAACCGGCACAAATCGAGCACAAACGAATGACACCGGTTCGGAGCGATTTGGACAACATGGGGTGGAGAATGACGTCACACAGCCCAAAAAAGAATGCTTAATATTGCAAAGACCAAACCAGCACAAACGTTCATTTTCGCGGCACAAATCAGCACAAACACAGCACAAATGAATGGAATAGTTTTGGTGATTATTTAATTATATGGGGTGGCAACTTCACGGAGGTTGGTGACACTGCTCAGAAAAAAAAGCTTTTTTTTTTTGTAAAGTGAAAGACGCAATCGCACAATTTTCGCTATACAAGTACATTGCTCCGATACGTCGATATTACCGAATGCATAGCCGGAACCGTTTCTGAAATTTGGTATCGCGGTAGTATCGAAGTATCGGTATATTTGACAACCCTACCCTGCAGTAACATTTGTAAAGCTTCATTACATTGGGGAAAAAAACATTGTTTTCTCATTTTTGCCTTTAAGTAAAGGATGAGCAAACAATTTATACAATTCCTATGGCAGTCTAAGTATGAATTAGCAAGACAAGAAACAGATTCCTTATGGGTCTGGATTGAATGCTTAGTGTAAGGCTCACCTGCTGGACATCAAAGACAAGTTTATCTGATACTTTACTCAATATGACAAATTCAAAAGCATTGTGGATGTAGTAAATATCTGGAAAGGAAAAAGCTTGTATTGTACAAACAATGCAATTTGTAGTTATTTCAGACATTGTGCAGTGAGAATTATACCAGATTGTCCATATCGATCTAAATATACATACATATACACATGCTGTATGTATGTGTGTGTGTGTGTGTGTGTGTGTGTGTGTGTGTGTGCGCACATGTGTGGGGGGGTAAGATGCTGAATGAAAAAGTATACATATACAAGTATAAAATACAATTCAATAAATGCATTTAAAAATATGTTTTGTAGGTCGCACAATTATTAGGAACTATTAATCAATAAACAAATCCTAAAACAAAGAAACAAACAAGCAATTAAATGATGCTTAACTAACTAATAATAATTGGAAAGTATAATACACACATAGTATTTAGAGGAACAAATATATATTTTGTCTTAATTAACCATAAATTGAGTACCAACAACTGTTGGCAAAGACCTGCAAGTTCTAGGAGCGATGGAGCTGCATAAGTAGTAATGACACAGATTTTTTTGTCTATATGGTTACTGGTTGGACTAATGTAATACAGCTTATATACGTTTCTTGTTTTAGAAAAGAGAAGCATAAATTTTCAAAAAACAGTACAAGAATCAATTGCCTACATTCCGTAATACCATATCTATTGCAATAACTTTTATTTATTTTAACTCACTGTATATCAATATTTATGCATAGATTTTTTTTAAACTAAAAGACAGTTAATGCTGATCCATGTATTCATTAATTTGATGTGTTTGTGTTTGCCTCCATTTAGGATTGTATGTTTGATTTTAATAATAGAATAACTGACCTCAGGTATGAATTAAAAGAGATTTAAAGAAAAGACTTAGTGATTCTCTTAGTGAGGGAAACGATTTAGTGTGATAATGTTACATGACGACGCCAATTTAAACTTAGTTGCCTTTCGAGGAAACTTTAACCAGTCATTGTGATTACTTTGCCTAAAATTGTGGAAACATTGCTGGATACAGAAGGCTTGCATATGTTAAACCTTGTCTGCCAAGTTAATGTTATTTATTTTAATTGGGGAGCTGGTATTGGTACTGATCACTTATAGCACACAAATCCCTGTAATTGGGGTAATAAGTGATTATAAAGTAATCAGACCCAGGAGGGAACAGTCATTTTGCTGAAATCGATTTTGTTTTTTAATAGTTTTTTTTTTTTTTCAGAAGAACTGAATGAAAAAAATAGCCATACGTTTATAACAGCAGGAGTCAGAAGCACTAGAAAAAAATCCAAAGCAAAATAGATAAGAACCTTGAAACAGAAATGTCTGGCATGTCCTTGACAGCTGCCGATTTTGAAGTACCAGTTAATGTATCAGAAATACAGAGGTCAAGCAGCATATTACAACTCTTCTCAGAGATTTAAGCAGAGATTGAGGGTGAGGTGCAAAAGCTAAAAATTATATGAACACTTCATTTTATTTATGTGGAGGTCTTCTTTTGAGAATTACTACAGAAGTGTTGGTGGTATCCTAAACCTTAAAAAATAAACTGTGGGCTTTTGGACTTCCAGCATCACAGGAAGCAAATTTGGGCAAGCAAAGGGTCCCACCTGAATGTCTAGTGGGTTATTTTGGCTTGGGATCTATTGTGAATTAAATGAGAGTATTAAAGCATCTCAAAACATCAGTTAGTGTCTGCAAGAAGGAAGGTAGGAAAGTCACCTCAGAGAAAATACCATATAATAATGTCTCACATTTATGTTGTGTTTTCATTATGGAAATGAGAACAATTTACCCTTATTTTCTTCCACCACACATCACTAATATATTGGGGTGTCAGTAATTGTCAGGACAAGATGTCAGTACATTTTCTATGTACTTCCAAAACAAGTGAGGTGGCTCTTAGAAAACTGTACTAGCAAAACTGATTTGGTACAATTACATGTTGGCATTGAGAAGATGTTTTAGAGTGGTTGATTATTATATAATGATTAAATGCCATCAGAGCATCAAGCCCTATAATATAAATATTCAAATCCTCTGAGTACTTTGACAATTTACAGCCACCTAAAAGCAACAGCAAAACCTAGATTTGAGCTCCTGCTGCCCATGCTTTAGGGCTCATTCTGAACACAGGCTTTACCCTAGTTTCAATTGACTTTAGTTGCTTTACAAGTACAGCAAGTTTTTATTAAGTGGCCAAATAAATGAGGCTCTGTCTAAATTGGCAACACCTTTGGTGGAGCTGGAATGTGTTGCAGCTCAGATGGTGCAAAGTGATGTGTGTTGATAAAGACATTTAAATAAATGAAATCGGTGTTCATCTAAATTATATTTTATACAGCAAGTAAAAGTGTCATCTGAAGACTTCTGGTTACAAGGGAGATATAATGCTCTTGAACAGACCTACATCCATGTTGATATTTTATGACATTTTGGACATCACAGTGCCTGCATTGATAGAATCCTATACTGAAGGCTTTTATGTCTACCAGTACTATAATATGCCTTGCCATAATGCCATGTCTGTGAATCTGTGGCATATCAACAACAAACCTGCATTGCTAGCCCAGAGAATTGATTGATTTAAATCTGAGATGCCCTAGGGTGTGCAAGCACACCTCTTAAGGGGCAGCCTGGTCACAATAAAGAACTGTACAGGATCTGCACATATTATTAATGTATATCAAATGGTGCAGTTCAATTTTTATGTGCTGCAATGGATTTTCACCATAAAAGCATAACACTCCTTATATAATGCATGGGTGTTAAATTCAGCAATGAAATGGTATTGCAATAGTGTCTGTGAGATGAAACCATGAATCTTGCTATTTTTGGGAAGTCAAATGGGCATACTTTGAGTGTTCTATTTGTTTTAGTAATACTTTGGATGCTGAAAATATATGCAAATGTGTAAAGCCTTACTCTATTCAAGTTAAAATTAAAACACTATTACTGAAGCCTTGCAACAGAGACAGCAATACAGTCAAAATAATAACACATGTAAGTGCATGCATATATACTCCTTATGTAACTTGAGAAATTAAAGTTCATTAGCATGCAAATGTAATCACATTATTGCAAATGTTTTTTCTTTTTCTTTGTCATACTACAAAAGTCACTCCTCAGTAGATTCTCATCACCGTTATTCATGTGAAACGTAAGAACATAAGGCCATTCGGACACTAGTTAGAGAACCAATGGCAAATTGTGATCACAACATGGTTAGCTTTGAGGCATTCTTTAAAAAAAAACAAGGCCCAAGTCTAAAACAATGGTCTACAATTTCAGAAAACCAAACCTTGAAGGTATGAGGCGGCACTTAGAAGAGGTAGACTGGAGCACATTGGATACAGATTCAGTTGAAAATGGATGAGTATATTTTAAGAATATACTACTTGAGGCTCAGGAGAAATTTGTACCAAAACTTAGCAAATTGAGGACCAAAAAACACTGGCCAAAATGGTTTAATAGAAGTATGCAAAAAAATATCAAGAGGAAGAAAATGTTGTATAGCGCATAGAAAAGGTATGGAGACGAAACAAAATACGTAGAATATGTTGAGCTGCAAAGAGATCTTAAGAAAGGGATCAGGAAAGCAAAGGGGGAAATAGAAAGAAACAGCTCTTGGAGCTAAAACTAATGCAAAGAGCTTTTTTCAATATTACAGCAAGAGGACAATAAGGGAGGATAAAGGGCAAAAATTGAAGTATCTTGGAAAACGAACAAGATGTAGCAAATGTTCTAAATTAGTATTTCACAGAGGTTTTTACAAAAGAAAAGACAGATGACATGCCACAGGTTGACAATCAGTCCAGTCAAACCCTAAGAGAGACCAGGATAAATGAGGAGGAGGTACTAAAGGGACTAGCACAATTAAAAACAAATAAATCACCTTGGCCAGATGGTATATTTCCAACAGTACTTAAAGAAATGAGGGAAATTATTTAGAGGCCGCTAAGTCAAATATTCCAAATGACACTTAGAACAGGGGATGTGCCAACTGACTGGAAGACAGCAAATGTCATACCAATCCACAAGAAAGGGGACAAAACTGAGCCAGGAAATTACAGACCAATCAGTCTCACCTGCATCACCTGTAAAATGTTGGAAAAAATGAATAGACAGAAAATAGAGGAGCATCTTAATGAAAACCATATTCTTGGAGATAGTCAACATGGGTTTAGATGAGACAGATCATGTCTTACTAATTTATTCGAATCTGCAGCTGTAGATCATGTGAAAGCATATGATATGATATACTTAGATTTTCAGAAAACTTTTGATAAGGTTCCACACCAAAGACTGATCCTCAAATTGGAAGCTGTAGGCATTCAGGGTCATGTAAGTAGATGGATTATGAACTGGTTGATGTATAGGAAACAGAGGGTGTCGATTAGAGGAGTTGCTTCTAACTGGAGTGAGGTTGTTAGTGGAGTTCCACAGGGATCAGTATTAGGGCCTTTGCTGTTTCTAATCTATATTAATGATCTGGACTCCAGGATAGTTAGCAAACTTGTCAAATTTGCAGATGATTCTAAAATAGGTGGCTCAGCAGATACAATCTTGGCAGCACAGGCTATTCAGTTGTGGGCCGACACCTGGCAGATGAAATTCAATGTGGACAAGTGCAAGGTAATACACACCGGTAACAAAAATGTCCACTATAAATACACTATGGGAGGAATAGAACTAGATGAAGTAACGCATGAGAAAGACCTAGGAGTCTATGTGGACTCCTCACTTTCTCCATCCAAACAATGTGGGGAAGCAATAAAAAAGGCAAACAGAATGCTAGGGTATATTGTCAAAAGTGTAGAATTGAGAACAAGGGCAGTGATGTTCAGACTGTACAATGCGCTAGTTAGAGCTCATCTGGATACTGTGTACAGTTCTGGGCTCCACACTTCAAGAAAGATATCGCTGCTCTAGAGGCAGTTCAGAGGAGAGCAACCAGACTTATTCCAGGTCTGAATGGAATGTCCTACTGAGAGACTGAGGGACCTGAACCTTTTCACCCTGGAACAGAGGAGACTACGTGGGGACTTGATCCAAGTCTTCAAAATCATGAAAGGCATCGACCACATCAAACCAAGGAGCTTTTCCAGATCAGCAGGGACACACAGACCCGGGGACACAAATGGAAATTGGGCTTCAAGGCATTCAAAACAGAAAACAGGAGACACTTCTTCACACAGAGAGTAGTCACAATCTGGAACAAACTCCCCAGCAATGTGGTAGATGCTGAAAGTTTGAACATAAGAAAGTTTACAAACGAGAGGAGGCCATTCGACCCATCATGCTCGTTTGGTGTCCATTAATAACTGAGTGATCCAAGGATCCTATCCAGTCTATTTTTAAATGTTCCCAATCTTTCAGCTTCAACCACATCGCTGGGGAGTTTGTTCCAGATTGTGACAACTCTCTGTGTGAAGAAGTGTCTCCTGTTTTCTGTTTTGAATGCCTTGAAGCCCAACTTCCATTTGTGTCCCCGGGTGCGTGTGTCCCTGCTGATCTGGAAAAGCTCCTTGGTTTGATGTGGTTGATGCCCTTGGAGACTTGAATCAAGTCCCCACCTAGTCTCCTCTGTTCCAGGGTGAAAAGGTTCAGTTCCCTCATTCTCTCAGTAGGACATTCCCTTCAGACCTGGAATAAGTCTGGTTGCTCTCCTCTGAACTGCCTCTAGAGCAGTGATATCTTTCTTGAACTGTACACAGTATCCAGATGAGCTCTAACTAGTGCATTGTACAGTCTGAACATCACTGCCCTTGTTCTCAATTCTACACTTTTGACAATATACCCTAACATTCTGTTTGCCTTTTTTATTGCTTCCCCACATTGTTTGGATGGAGAAAGTGAGGAGTCCACATAGACTCCTAGGTCTTTCTCATGCGTTACTTCATCTAGTTCTATTCCTCCATAGTGTAATTATAGTGGACATTTTTGTTACCTACATGTAATACCTTGCACTTGTCCACATTGAATTTCATCTGCCAGGTGTCGGCCCACAACTGAATGTTATCTAAGTCCCTTTGAATAGCCTGTGCTGCCAAGATTGTATCTGCTGAGACACCTATTTTAGTATCATCTGCAAATTTGACAAGTTTGCTAACTATCCCAGAGTCCAGATCATTAATATAGATTAGAAAAAGCAAAGGCCCTAGTACTGATCCCTGTGGAACTCCACTAACAACCTCACTACAGTTAGAAGCAACTGCTCTAATACATTATGACACAAAGACAGGACATACTTGTATGCACTTCAGTAAAGACAGGATTTTACCAGTTAAACATGGTCAGCTCAGAGTTGTAATAAGAACAATGAAATTCATAATAGGGACAGAACTGCTGAAAACCTGAATATTAATCAAAAAATGTTTTTTAGCTGTTTGAAAGCACTGGAAGATATAATATAACAGAAACTATATGGCATTATATAAAAATATGTTTTCATATCAAATACAATAACAACAAAGGTGGGTCACCAAGTTCAGCTATTCTAGTTTTCACACATTATAGACTTCCATAGCTGATAATGACATTTTGACCCCAACACCAAAAGCAACTAACATCTCTGTGCTTGTTGGCTGCTGTTTGTTTGTGAGACGCTTCTTGCTGCAACCCAAGCAAACCCTCTGTCAAGTGTTGGGTTTATGATTTGTGACTGGTAGATGTGTTGCAATTCTCTCCATAATGTTGCCAATGCTTTATCATAAAATAATATCACAGAAACATTTACTCTGCATATGTATATATAAATAAACACTGTTTAAATGGCATCATGTTACAAATGTGCTTGACAAGATAATGAAGTGTCCATGTGTTCCAGCTTTCTAATGATCACACTTTCACCATCACTAAACTCAAAAGCAATTCCATAAAACAATGTTGTCAAGGCAAGATGACATTATGTTTATGAACTGCATTTTGATTTTGTAAAAGATTCTCTTTAATAGCTGTACACTACCGTACATTATAGCAGAACATGCTGTTCTATAGATTGCCAAAAGACAAACCAAATAGAAAGACCAAACTCCTTATTTTCTACCGTATTCAATCCTATTTGTCACCATTGAATACAATTGAAACCCCCTTACAAGGTTCCATTTAACTACATGTGACATCTATGTCAAACAATTAGTTGGCAAAGGGATAAAAAAAAACTTGTTTATTAAATGAAGCCCTGTTGATCTTCATTCCCTGACATCAGCAAGTACTTTTTAATTTAAAGTGTTAACTGAAGGCTTCTTATGACAGAACTAGCAGTCCTCACAATTCAGCATCAAGTCTGTAACTAGTTGTATTAAGTGCCAGGTTTTGCGGTAAGTAGCAGGTACTAAGCACAGCCCACACCAGCTGCAGAATGCTGGTAAGCACTCTAACATAGAAACAAACACATGCAAATAAGGACACACTTTGCTATTTCACGAGAATGAAAGGACATTCATTTGCAAATTAGTCATTCCATGTTTGATGTAAGAATAATAAAGAAGCGTTTTATATGAGACTGCCAAAGAGATCACCAGGTTTTTCACTGTATTATATTAATCAGCCAAGGCAAATGCTTGTTGTGTTAGATGGAGCTGCATAAAACAATAGCTTTTCAATGAATTTAATTAAAAATAATTAAGCTACAAGAAAGTATTAAATGGAAGACACATCTTTTCTCACTTCATTCTATTGAGTTGTTTACTTATTTTTTTTATTTTTTGGCCGTGAAACCAAGTAAGACAAAATGCATGATATTTGTTTTCATGACTTTATAGCTTAGATAAGGTAAGTATTAAATGAAACATTACATTCAATTAAAGAATAATGCTTTGGATAACTATAAAGTTGTTCAAGAAAGTGAAAAGGGACCTGCATACATAAGCTCTGGGCAAAGATAATGACTGAACCGAGAAACATAGATCGTATGTGCTGTGGCTGCATGGCAGAATGCCTAGAATAGGTGCAGCTGTAATTGCTAATAAGAAAGGAGGTTTTGAAGTGACAATTTTCAGTAAAATATTAGGAAAACACTTACATCCCTGAAAGCACACACAGGTGGACATTTCTACACATGCTTGAATACCATAGCAGTACCCTGTTGAATATGTGTCATGATGATGTGGGCAATAAGACCCTAAACAAAAGCTTTCCTTTCTGATGGTGGACATGGCGTCACATCAGGGACAGCTAATAAGAAGCAGAAATTGGTTTTCTAACCCTGATTTTGAGAAGGCAGACAAATGTGGAATGTCCTGGGATTACAAAAAGGAAACATTAAAACTACATTTATATTTTAGTACTTTAGACAACAAATAGATTAGTAGATTCTACATTATCCTAACAAGAATACCAGGATAGTTGACAATATAACAAAATACATTTATATGCAATGCATTTAATAGGCAATTAATTATTTAGCTTACTGACCTCTATAAGTCTAGGGTGTTCACTTTCTGTAGGATTACTGTGAGATGTTGGCTTGTGTGCTGTGCCTTTGTGATTTGTAGGTCCATTGTCTCTCCTTTGTACTCTATGGGATGGAGGCCAGGACTTTGAGTGGGCCAAGAAAGATTTTCAACATACTGCTGCCTGAAGCAATGTGATACATATCTAGTTTTGTGAAATGGTGACTTACCGTGTTGGTTAAATGTTCAGATCTTGGAAAATAAAAACAATGAATCAATACTATTGTACAAATGGCCACCATATAGACCCACAGTCATATTTCAGTTCACAAAGATCTAGTTCCAGTCACAATCACAATCACATTGGTACCTCCACACTCAACAGTAGGGACAGTGCGCTGTGCTTAGCAGTGTTCTTGGTGCTGCTACTGCACCCACATCCCATCAGTTGCCAACAGTGTGCCTTGAAATGCATTTCAGCAACTTAATAAGTCATGCAAGTCAGGAAATATGCTGACTCCTGCTTTCTAAATAGTATTT
Organism: Amia ocellicauda; assembly: GCF_036373705.1. NCBI lineage: Eukaryota > Metazoa > Chordata > Actinopteri > Amiiformes > Amiidae > Amia > Amia ocellicauda. The sequence continues at coordinate 33,299,343 of NC_089850.1, read as the reverse complement.
TTCTTGGATGGTCCAGTCATGCCCATAATTGTGACCATCAGTGTATATACAAAATATCTGAATTACAATAAACAACTCTAATATGTGTTTTTTTTTTCCTACAGCAGGTTAATCAAATCTAATTTCTTCATAGAGGTTTAACCCACAGTATTATAATAGGGATGTAATTAATATTAATAGCTTGCACCTATTAACTCGGGCAGGTAAGATAGACAAGGTCAGGCAAGGTTTCCTCTTGAAACAGACACAACCCCGTTAACTAACTCCTCCATTTAGCTTTTAAAAGATCACACTATCCATCATTGGTCTCTTTTAGTTGTGCATTTTATCTGACCAACAGATATGAATAATTGATGCTGGGTGACAGTTGTGGTCCAAGAACAGTGTCCTCTGGTGTTCCCCACAGTTCTGTCCAGGACTTTCAACAGCAGATAGAAGATGCATCCCCCGAGTCATGATGCACCAGGGCACCGAGATGAATGCCACTTCATTGCTGTCCATCTGTGTAACATGACATGAAGATCTCTGTGTTTGTGCTACCAGCTCAAATCTCTGAAATCACATTTTCTGGATATAGCAGCATGTCCTGCAGTTACACTCTGTAAGGCCTTTTATTTTGCATTGTCAGCATCTTTTAAGATGTAACTCCCAGGCAAGCTTTCAATCCATTCTTCTTCAACTAAACCAATCAAACCTGATTGCTCTTCTGCCAAGCCTGAGAAACTATTTCCAAGGTTTACTAAGAGAATTTGGAAAACCGAATAACATACCTGTATTTTTGTGTATCTTGGAATAAAAGGTTTGAAGAATGACTAGACTATACATTTATATCCAGACATTTCTAATTTAGTTCACAGCTAAATCTTTAACACAACATAGACAGTTGCTTGAAATACAAAGAAACTGAAAAAGGGAAGAAACAAATATTTCACAGAAACTTAGACTATACTTGATTCATTACTGTTCCAAATACAGTAAAGTCCTTTCTATACTTCACATGATAAATGTTGTCAACAGCAAGTATATACTGTATTACCTTAAATGTATATCTGCAAAAGGAGTAAGTCTTGGGTTATCTTATTTTCCACAAAAAAGTTCTTAGATAAGTCTTTTCTGGAAGACTTATTTGTGCTTATTTTCTTCCTGAGAGATTGTTTTGGGAATTGTATATATTCATGACAAACATAGCTTATCTATATTAATAATGGTCTAGCTAATATTATCAATGTCATTCTCTCTGGACCAGGTGTGACTTTAATGGACTTCCTAGGCCTCTCTCTGTGACATGTATGTACCCTGAGGTTGCAATCGCGGCGATCACGGCGGCGCCCAGTGGAATTGAGGACCTCCCGGCGCGCCACAGCAGACCCGGAAGTCGCGGCCAATTCGCGCCCGGTGCCCAGACAACGGGGCATAGGACCTCCCCACTCCAGGCGGGCAAGGCCTGCCGTAGCGGGGTCTAAAACCGAGGCCGGCACACACGGACAAGGAGGCTAAGCAGAGCTCGTTCTCAGCGAACTACAGCTGCAGGTGCGGGCAGAACAGAATCGGGATTAGCTCTCAACAATAACTAAACACACACAAGACAGAGACGATGTGTAGTGGTGAACAACACTATGAAGTGAGCCAGCCAGCCGAAATACGCAGTTTGAATGTTTATTACAAACACAGACACAGAGAGCTTAGGTTCCTGAGTCCAGCGAAATGGCAAAAGAGGACAACCTGCGCTGACGTCACATTTTATAGAACAGGAAGTGGGAAGGCAGCTGTTCTGAGTGACGTTTCGATCGGGTTCCTACAGAAGTGCGCAGAACCCCCTCCCCCTTGGGCAGTGCTTCCTTTTGCAGATAACCGGGGTTGCATACGCAACCTATCATTGTATTCTTGTTGCTAGGCAGCACTGTGGAGTAGTGGTTAGGGCTCTGGACTAACTGGAAGGTTAACTGGAAGGTTAACTGGAAGGTTGTGGGTCAAAATCCTGGGTGAGTCTGCTGTTGTACCCTTGAGCAGGTACTTCACTTAGATTGCTCCAGTAAAATGCACGGCTGTATAAATGGGTACAAATGTAAGTCACCCTGGATAAGAGCGTCTGTTAAATGACAAATACTGTAATGTAATGATCCATGTCACAACTAGATTTCAACCACGAAACTACGTTGAAATGACGTCGAGTGCCTGCTGGGATAGTCTTGCATTTGAATATGATTATTAAAGAGATACATACCCGTATTGCTAGGGTATTGAAGAAATTGCATTATTATTATTGTTCCCAGATAGCACAGCAGCGTTGGGCCAACGTTGAACAGACGTTGGGCCGTCGTCGTTTTGAACATCGGGCCAACGTGGGCACGATGAGGTCGTCTTCCAACGTCGGTGTCCCCCCGTAACCTAACACCGCACCCCCCCCACACACACACACAATAAATACATACACACATAGGCTACATAAAGGCACTTTCAAAACACAACACGTTTAAAATGTAGCCTATCCATTTTGCCCCTCAATAGGATCACACAAAATGCAAGAAATGGGGGCTGTAACACACGAAACTGAGACCAGTAATGCTAAAGCAATATGGGCTTCTGAAGGTGTGGAGCCAGAGTCTTAAAACATGCTGTGTGCGGCCCCTGGGAGCTGAGAGAAATAAGGCTGAAGCAGGTGTATTGCGGCTTCTGGAGGCGGCGCCTTGTTTCCATATAGAGCGCAATACAGGCTACATGAACCTGTCCTCATTCTATTATGTTGTCTTAAATACACTACATATACATACATTAATTGATACAGAAATATATACATAAAGGCTCCTTCAAGTCATCTCATGAATAAAATGTAGCCTATCCATTTGCCCCTCCATGGGATTAATACTGTTTGGGCCAGCTTACCTGCCGAGTTCCTTCAAAAACTGTGTGCAAGTGTACCTAGAAGAATTGATGCTGTTTTGAAGGCAAAGGGTGGTCACACCAAATATGCAGTAGATTTAGATTTTTATTCTGTTCACTCACTTTGCATTTACTTGATTGATAAATATAATCTATTAACATGTCTATTTTTGAAAGCATTCTTACTAGCATTTTTTCACACCGGCTTAAAACTTTTGCTCAGTAATGTACATACATACATTAATACAGACATATATAAATAAAATCCCCTTCAAGACAACACGTTTAAAATGGAGCCTATCAATTTGCCCCTCGATGGAATCAAATGAAAGGTGACAAATGGAGAGCTGTAACACACGGAGCTGAGAGAATAAGGCTAAAGCAAGTGAATAGTGGCTTCTGTGGGGATGGAGCCCATGGGCTAAAGCATGCTGTGTGTGACACCTGGAAGCTGCGAGATGTAAGGCTGAAGTGGGTGAATGTCAGCCTCTGGGGGGCTGGGGAAGCGTAGGGTAAAGCAGCGTATGTATGCTACTAGCGTGGACCTACGGTAGTTGTTCCATACACTACAATGGGGGGCTATATATCTACAGGGGCGGCCCCTACTAATTCCGATTGCATGAAAATTTCTTCTACTAGGCGCTTCGATGCATGTATAATCGCGAGGATCGGGTGTCAGTGCTTTGTCAGTGTCAGTGGATTTAAAGCAGTTTCTAACTAGCCACTTTTAACCACTACATCTGAGAAGAGTTAATCTGTACACTAAATAAAAAAGCAAACATATATTTAATTGTAAATGGTCACAGTGTAATGTTCTAAGACAGCTTGATACCTGATGTTTGCACTTGGGTTTCTTGTTAATCAGTGGTGACTTCCACTATGTAAATAAATAAATAAATGTCACAAGACCTGAAAAAAAAAACAAGGAAACAGACCCAGGTAAAGGGGGAGGGGGAGCACACCTACCCTTCATAGCTTTCTTTCAGTGATACATGCGTTACAACTTTTCCATTTATTTTTTGAGCTCTTGAAAGGCCAAGCAATTGGAGTGCAGAAATGGTAATCTGTGGTAACTTGGCAACAGTTTGTTACTATCTTATGTCTCCAATTTTTGTGTAATTAAATGTTATTAAAGACCCTTTGGTATGCATAATAACCACCTTTTTTTGCTCTGTAAAAAGTCTAGGTGTTTAATTCAGGCTTTTGTTGTACCTTCACTTTTGTGACTGGTTGTAAAGACACTGGCAGCCGTTTTATGACATGTCACATAATCCTCCTTCTGACTATTGACAATGTTTCTTTGAAACCCAGCAGGCTATATTATTTAACTGTCAAACCCAGTGTAGGGAACAGAGAGTGCTGGGACTACAGATGGAAGCCTGCCAGTTCCAGGAGACCTTGTTTATGACATCTTCTCATTGTAACTTGTTGTTTTTGTGGAAGAAAGGCCATTGTTACCTGCTCACTACGCATCAAAAATATGTTCTCTTCAGCAAGCCATTCTTTTTCCAATCCTCACATTTAATTCTTTATGGATAGATCAGTGCTAAAATATTATTATGTCAAGGAAAGTTAGAAGTAATTGTAAGAATTTATAAATGAACACATAGGAAAAATAAAATGTACCTGACTTGTTACAAATTGATTTAAAATGCAAGAAAACAACAAGAAAACTAAAACAATAATTTAAATGGCTATAGATACAATATATTTAATTGAAGGTAAAAATAAAATGGACAAAATGTGTTTTGTCATAGTTAGACATTTTCCTAAATGATGGAATCTATTGAACAAAACATACAAAACGGCAACGCTTTCAAGACCTTCAAGCGGTTAAAATAGAGCTGTCAACAACCTGGCAAAGATTTTTGGTTACACAATGTTACAGCGCAGCAAAGACCGTGCTGACATCACTGCGTCCTATTACAGCCCGGACAATAGCATCGGATAGCACTGACAGTGAAGTGCCACAACCACATTGACTATTACAGCGCAGACAAAAACATGTTTGTTTCACCTGAGCAGTTAATAGATTAACAAATCTCAGGATCAGCTAAAATTTGCCAACACATTGTGTGGAAAAGATGCCTTTCCCAAAGGAGAGAAAAACTATAGCATAAGGGTTGTATAATGTATGCAAATTCACAAATACAAAATATTGTACTTGTTCCCACTTTGCCATTCTAGATGGTGTGCACAGTGGGTTTCCCAGGTATCTCCCTCTGCTATGCAGTAGGCCTCCAACAGGCAGGTAAATAGCAACTGCTGTTAAGCAAAACAAACAAACTGCATTTAACACAGGTCAGCATTTTGATTTGAAGACCTCGGTTTTCTTTTCTTTTTTTTTGGGTTGGTGTACAGTGGGTAGGAGATTGTCCTCTGTGTCAGTCAGCCCCCAAATTTCAGTATTTAAAGAGACTGGAAACATATTTGGGTACAGTTGCTTGTTTGTTTAGTTATCTTAATTTTTGACATTTTGCAAGAAATTATTTATTTCAAGTCTGCTAATGTCTGTAATTCAGTAGCTACAATACTGCATTTGTAAGAAGTAGGTTTTATTTCCAGTTCAGAACTATAATATGTGATAGTTCCTACTTGAATTCAAATATGTGGAAGAATTAAAGATTTACATAGACTATTTACTCCTTTTGTCCAATATTTTAGCAAGACAGAATTCAGAACTTAAACATTCTGATTAATCATAATATCAAATTATTTCAGATACTAAATGCATTACATGCATTTTAATACACTTTTTGTGTTTTTCTTTTTAGCTTGGCCCCATTTTTACATACATTTTACAATTGACACATTTTTGGATCATCTGCTGTTTAGTTAATAGGGGTTAAATATCACCCATTGATTTATTTGATTTGCATTCATAGCTATAGTAGTATGAGCACAAAAACTCAGAACAGCCTTAAAAATGCAATGAGGGATAATAGGATCTCATTTTGTCCAAGTTACAAAGTAACAAGGTCTGCAATGGTGCATTCTTCCTGGATGCATAGACCATGTAAACAGGGTGTTAACAAGTCAATCCATTACAGTAGAATGGGCGTGTCTCCTTCTTTCTATCTTGACACTTTACTTGAAGGAACCAACAGTGTGAAGAATATTAATAAGCTTCAAATGAAGTGGAAGAGTCTATTTAGCCAGTGTCTGGTGCTTGTTTGTTTCAAGATTTTGAAAAAGGCGAAAGGTCCTTTTGTCTTGCCATTTTTAAATGGTAACTGAAAAAGGATGCATTCATTCAGAGTAGATGCACTGTTCTGAATAGGGGGCAGCACTCTTAAAGTTTGTAAGAAAACTTCCAGTCCCTTTGATGTTGCATTACTTTAGCCTCAGTTGGTGATTTAAATCATCAAGTAAAATCAAATGTTTTAGATTACTTTTAAAATAAAATTAATATATTTTAAGCTAATTAATTTTGATTTTAGTGAAAGGTTTTTTTAAACCCAATTAAATATAATTAAATATAACAGACATTGCAAATAAACATTTGCTTATTTATTTGAATGTCTTCATAGAGAACTGATGTTTTTTAACGTGAAATCACTGAGACATGTTACTAAAGTTGTATGGCATTACAACCATATTCATTGTATTTGTCTTTGTATATATTTTTTCATTATGTTCAGCAAATTGCTAGATATCTAATGTGTTTATTGCAGTTACATGTAATTGTTGCAATAGAGCAAATACTTCTTGTTTCACATACTCCAAGCAAAAATCATCTTTCTTTTACATCAGTGAAACACATAGCACTACTGTCAATCTGTGTGCATGTTTGAAGAATAAAAAAGTTCTTAAAATCTTAAAGGTTAATTTCTTGTTGCTTTGCTGAAGGCAGACAAAGATGCTACAATCAAACAATAATTTTAATAATAATAATAATAATAATAATAATAATACCTATATGTATAAATAAATAAATAAATACCTACATAAATACATGAAATCTGCTAATATATGTCACTGCCTGTGCAGTTTCTTAACATTAATCAGACAGAATGACAGTTCCCTTTAACTTTGAAGTTTCTGTCTGTCTGTCCTTATTTGGATCATACAATAGCCATGTCACAGACTGGTCTTCACTATAGGTCCTGCAGGCAGTATACAAGTATAATGATGGCTATTACACAAACATACTTAATTTCCCAGTACCTTATTAAAGTGTCATGAGTGAACAAAGCCTTTAGCCTGTGCTCAAGAAGAAAAAAGGGTTTCAGATTGAATGAAAAAGGTTATTAAAGCCAGGTAAAAGATGCTGCGGGTTGTTTTTTATGCTTCCTTTATACATTTTGGCTCTCTATCTAATTTATGAAAAGATTTTTCTTTTCCTATTGAACAAATTGTTTCTAAATACATGCTATTAAAATACTCTTATGGATCAGTAATTACTTATTAGTTGCAATTACTGGTAATCTATTATCGCTCTATAATAGATCTAATTAGCAACCAACCTTTATAACTTCAGAGGAAGTAATTTGAAGATTGCCTTCTTTTTTCAAGCCTGCAAAGAAAGAAAGGGGAAAAAACATGCTTAATTTACAAATGCTTTCCCTCCCAGTAAAATATAAAGATATATTCCTACAAACTTTTTTTTTTTTAAAGTACATTAACACCTTGTTATTTTTTAGACCAGATTATATTAAATCTACTTGGATGGTCTTGTTATACTGAAAAACAGCGGCTGAATACATGCAGAGTGTACACATTATTTTGGAAATGTTCTGCTATAACAATCAGGTGTTTCATTTGGATGTAAAGAAGAGTTGAAAGACTTCTGGTGAGGGACAGGCACTCTAACGTTGAAAATGGCATATCCCTTTTCATACAGAGAAACTCTAAAAGTAACGAGCCACACACTATTCTTTGATAATCCTTCCATCCTGTCCCCCTGATTTTATGATCTCTTGCTCTATTAGTTCAGACTACCTTGTCTTCTGTATTTACAGTGCCTTGATGACTACCAGTGATTGTAAATCCATTCTGAGAGCTCCTTACCAGTCAACCAGCATAAAGCACCAGTGTTAATGCATGTCATCTAAATATATCTGGGAATGGATATAAAACTGGATAAGTAGTGTGGCATGTCATGGCTTGTAGAAATAATGTAACAAATAAGGGGGAAAAAACTAAAATACTTTTCTAAAGGGATTCAAAGTCAAGCAAGATCAAGAAATGCGTATGCACATCATAACACTGAACAAATCACAATGTCCATTTTCAACTGCAGAAAACCCTCTATAAAGCCACCCTGTCGTCATTCTTGCAGTACCAAGTCAGCAATGACTTTTCATTTTAATAATTTCCCACAAAAATTATTACCAGTGCTGCTAATTCCATCTTAATTTCCGTCCATATTCTAATTTTCAGTCTTCAGTTTGCAATGTGAGTCTAAGAGTCTGAAGTCTTATAAGAGAGCCATAATTAAATATAAGCTAAATATCTGATTGTACTTGATTGTTCAGTGGTAGATCATACTGCAATGATGTATTTATATGATGTATTTTAAAAAACATTTATATGGATCAAGCTCTGTGTTGAAAGGACATGTAATTGGACTTGTAATTGTCTGATTCCATGGTTTGCTGTCACTTGTTTACTTATTGCAAGCTTAATTAGTAAGAGTTTTGGATGACTATGGATCATTTTTAAACTGAAGTCTTCATTATTGTGTGTGATATGAATATGTGTTTTTCTCCCTGTTAGTTTGAGCTGTTGGTGTAAAGTATCCTGTGTAATCAATTAGTCTATGCAGTGCTAATTGACACTTTGTCCTTATCAGTGACAGGAATTGTAGGATACTGAGAACAATGTGTAGACTGAAAGTTAAGGACAAGACAGATAATTGAATAAACAAGTAATTAACAGGTTTCTGCTTGTCTTTAGTGAGGTCTAACATTTCTAAAAGTTGTTAAATAGGATAATTCAGAAATCAGTGAAGTGCATCCCCTGTCAAAGTGTTAGAGTCACAACTGAGAAATATATTACAAACCACAAGTGTTTATGTTTCATTACAACATACAGGCAAAATAAAAAAAAACATTTGTCTTATTATGTATGTGTTGCCTTTCATTCAACTGGAATTGTTCCAAGGGCATCCTTTCAGAAAAAATTAAGCTGCAGATTAAGTTTGGATGGAATTAATAGGTATTATTTAAATGAATTCTTTAATTAACAAGAACAATATGACTGCTGTAATTGAAATGTTTATAATGTTAATCTTTTTAATTACTAGGAAAAAAATCAACTGCTTAGCCTAAAGTAACATAATTGAAAAATGTGCAAAACATTTTAATGAAGTCACTTCAAGAACAAAAAGAGCAAAAATCAATACATCTTTTAAAACTCATACTAGGCATTATAAATATATTTTTCAAGGTTCCTTATTTTTTTACATACATATATGTTTTTTATATGAGTGGTTTAGTTTATTACAAAATATGGAATGTTTTATGACGTTTAAAATATCTTTGTGAAATTAAAAACAAAAAAGAAAATTCAGAACAAGCTGATATAAATTGCTTTATTAATTAGGATCAGACTTAACAATACACTTATCTTATGCTGACTTTTTATGTCTTTCTTATATAAAATCTGTTCATTATAGGTTCATTCTTAATAATAACCATCTTCTTCATCATCATCATCCTTCAATTCTTCCTCAAATGAGTATGAATCGACTGTATTATTGCATCTTATAAATTCATCCTCTATTTGTATCCTTTTATTTTCGTATATAGCAGCTCTTTGATACTCTTAGACCATAAGTATGTTTGTGTAATGTCAACCACTAAGAATAAATAACACTAAACTCCTCAGTGGGAGGTAACCATTTCCAGTAGAAGGGATATAAAGATAATTATTATGTAGTTATCTCCTTTTTGTCCATGGGGGACACATCAAATTGATTACATGGCCCTGCTAAGAAGATGGCACATGGGGATGGTATGCTCTTACCAGCTGATGCACTCTTTGCACTTTGCAGCTTTGCACTTTTGCCTACTGCTTTGCTTCCAAAAATACCTCCAATACACAAAATTGTGGTTTAATTTGATCAGAGGTTTAAACCTCCACCACATTTACACCTTAACACTACTTGTCCATTGATAGGCCCTCTCCTGTATTTCAAGGCAGACTCATAGTTTCTCTCACAGTTCTCCAGTATTTCAGATTAATTATATTAGCCAACTTAACCTCTACCAATACTGTATATTATGTCAAGTACCCTGGGAGGACATGTAAAACACTTGGGGATGCCAGGCATGATTGAAAGTACAAGTTCAAATTAAATGAATAGATGTAATGAGCATGGATTCGTTTGGGTTACTTACATACTTTTAAAGCTTTTCAAACAGAGATTACATTTCAGGTCACAATTTTATATACACAGGTAGTTTTACATTTCCTGATGGTCCCAAACAAACAATAGACCAGTTCAGTGAATCTTAAACTGACATTGTTTTGAATGGCGTGACAGACAGATTATAAAATACAAATTTCCTCTAATGCACTGACAAACAAATTAATGATGAAACACTGATGATAATTCATTGCAACCTCTTTATGTAAAATCTCTCCTTCACATTTATTTCCTTCTTTGCATTTCTCATTTTAATTCCAGCAAGGACAACAGCTGGTGGAGACATGCCTCAATTATATTTTTCCTTGGGAAAAACAAAACAAAACAAAAACAGCCTCAGAACCAGTGACATCCATTGTGTTATCATCAGCTATCAAGAGTGCCACACATTAAACCAACAGTTTTATCCCCATTTAATGAATAAACCTAAAACAAATACCAACCTTTATACAGATAGCAGCAGAAGTCTTTGGATTAATTCTTAGATCATGTATTTACTACTATGTCTGTTTGTTTGTTGTTGTTTTTATTTTTTCGCTGCACATGGTGCTCAAACTGTAACCCCTGACATTATTACAACCACATAAATGCATATCATCCATATACATTTCATATATCATTATTTCTGGGAAGATCTCTTCTGTAATATATAATCATGCCTGTATTCAATATGAAGCATGACTGCACTGCAATCATTATTTTTATTTTTGTTCAACAACTTTTTGTTTGCATCTGTTGTTCTGAAGAGCATGGCTCATACTTGATATATAGCCCACTGTATGTAATTTGGTGTTTCAGCGTGTCAAAGGATATAACCATGAGAAATCAGACAGCGTATTGTTTAGCAGGGCTGGCGATCGAGAGGGTCATACTCTGTGAGTAGGTGTTAATTGAAATTTAAACAGAAGAGAGGCCCTGCACGCACTGCACTGGTTCACTGATGCAGGAAATACAGGACTGTTGCTTGAAGCATAAGCCAGCTGATTGGTCTCACTGGATATTGTTAACAATTGTCAGCATATGGTAACTCTGATTGATTGAATTGGGACATAGAATATAATAACATAAGAAAAGTGGTAAATGAGAGGTGACCATTCACCCCTGCTCACTTGGTTGCTAGTAGCACATACATTAGAGAGTCACACCATTTCTTGACGGATGTGCTTCAGCTGTGTAGCCGGTGCGAAACTCTGGTCCTGGAGGTCAGAACTGTCTTTAGTGTCCTTCCTTCTGAACTCTTATTAACCTAGTTCAACTTAGTATTGTCTTAATTGGATCAATGTAACAACAGGCTGTGAGGAGCCAATGATTCAGAGACCTGTACAAGCTGCTGCATCGTGGTCCTCCTAGCCCTGACCTGGACTCTCAGAGTCCTCTGTGTAAGAAAATGAATTCACTTTTTTCACTCTTTACATCACAGCCTCTTGATTTGTGCATCTTGTGGGTGGTTAGATTGTAAATCCTAGATTGTAAGTAGTGTATTGGTTAATATTGTGAATTCTGTAATTTCCCTAGTAATATTAATATCCTGGGCTTTTTGTTTGCTTTTCTCATGCTGTGGTGTACATTTTTTAATTAAGCAGTATAAAAATTTACTGCGCCTGGAGCTGACTCAATCCAGTTGCCCATGGCAGTCTCTGTGGTCTTTTCGAGTGATGTTGCTCTGTGGAAATTACCCACGTCTTCTTTGGTTCTCTGGTGGAGACTTCAAGTTGGGGTATTTTTTTTTTTAATTAATGTAAGGAACAAATAACCAGTTTATATATTGTTTGCTTTATGTTCCATTTGATGTAAATATAATTAATTTAAGTGTATAAAAGCCAACTACCAATGTAATATAAATGTAAGAAAATATATAAATAAACTGCAACTGAAACTGTGAAATCTCACTTGAAACCTCTAAGGATAATACCACAATGTCTGCACCCTGGCCAAGTGCTAAATCACATGGAACCCAGAATAAGATAAATGACTCTATGTAAATAGGCAAAACCATGTGAAATTGTTATGTATCTTTAAGCATAAAATATTTACCTTTCAAACAGTCAGATAAAGAATATTACTATAGGTTCCAGGTGCTGATGTGCCAGAGAGTAAAAGGTTTATTATTAGTATTAAGATATTGTTAATATTCATATTTATCCCTTACAAAATAATGATATTTGTTGGCAAAATTGTCTAAACCGCCCTGCGGAGCAAGAGAACACAGCATTATAAAAGAGTTATAGTTGATTAAGTATAATTTCCCCCATTAAATTATATTTTAAATATATCATTTAGAAATCCTATTATATATTTTGCCATTTCTTAAGGCTTTCTCCATGTGCTAGACCTACAGCCCCCATGTTTAGGGAAATAGCTTGTCTTCCTGGCAAAGGAGCCTTCATCAATTATTTTTCTTATGCTGTTCAGACTGCCATCTAGTGTAGCATCTATTTCATCTTTCTTTTTAAGTCAATGTACTCCTATTGTAGATTTTAAAATAACAATACAATGAAATAACATGGACATATTATGAACGTAATAATAAGTTATTAAGTTACCTATGAATGTGAAGGAGCTTTTACAAAATGTAAAACATAAAATATTTAAACAGTAGTGATTGAGGTGCAGGGGACAAGAACAACAACAAATCTGTAGTTATTCCTAAATGGTCTCCTATATGTATAAATATAACACTTGGGTTGACTTGATTGTACTGATTCGAGCTGCCACAGGGAAGAACAACCCAGCGACTTGTACTGTTTTTCACTGTGTTTATGTTTTCCAGGATTTTATGACATAACACATCCTGAAACTCTGAAATAGCAAACATGGCAGCGTTTGACATCTGCCATTATTTGCTTCTTTTATAAAGTTTTAATGGGTGCTTACATGGTAGAATTGAACTGGAACAGTGCTATACATCTTACATATGCATTATACAAACACGTAAAGATGTTTGAAAGCATACTTTTAGGAATCAGTCGTGTTCCCCTTTAATTAACTGACGAATTGAGCATTTTGTGTTTTAAGAAGAAGACTACTTTTTACTCCAAGATCCTCCACAAGAGATTTGATTAGTATATGTAACAATAGATTTACAATAATGTTAGATGTAACAATAAATATTGAATTCGCCTATTTCTTCATTTGCAATGCTTTTCAGAAATATATTTTAATATGGTTCTTTAATGCAGCAGTTCCTCTGGATCCTTCCCCATATGCTCTAGAGTTGCTGCTTTTTAAACAGATACAGGCCTGTAGTGCAGACGTTAAATAAAAGTATATCACATGAGCTCCCTCTGCTGCTTTTGTGAATTGTTACCACTCAGGCATGTCTCGGCATAATGACAGAGACATTCAGTGGGTGAATGAGGTGACCGTAATTTCTTTGTAGCTGTGACAAATCTGTTCCCAACCTGGTTAAACCTCTGTTATTGAGCATTTTATTTTCTACCCATTTAAATATTCTCATGGGACATATCCCCAGTGATGCTGTTTGTTCTTTATTTTTGTTTTCTCTGTTGAAAAATACTAAGAAAGGTGATTCAGGTTTCATTAAAATCATGAGAAGTCTCTTACCACGGTGGGAGATGTTACACAGGCTGAGCAACACATGAAACATCCCTAATGAATTGGAGACATCAGTCAGGTTGGCCATCCTCAGTACTGAAGTAGCTTTAGTCTGCTAATTAACCCAAGCCACTCTTCATCTAAATGACAGGCTAAGATTGCCAGAGGATGATTCTTATAGTAGTAATACTGGTAAGCAGTAATTACATATAATGAGACTTTTGTTTTGTAGCATTATGAAGATCTTCTTGAAGTCATCCTCAATGGTTTGCCAAATAGACTGCCATGTTAAATTTCCTCCTTTGGATTGATTTCCATGAACCATAATTATAGCCTGTTACTTGGGAGTTTCATTGAAGTCTCAATTTTCTTTGAGCAAAGAACTCTTGTAGGGAGAGCCAGGTGTGTGGTAATAGCTGTGGCTCATACCGTCCGCTTACCGTTTAAACTCAGCTGAAATGCTGCTGCGACTCTTTGATTTTTGTACTTAGGATCAATGGGTTGCCTTGACAGCAAAATGTGATTTATGCATATACATGAAAAAAAAAAAACTATATAATATATATATATATATATATATATATATATATATATATATATTCATACAATGCATATCAATTGATAGAATATAATTGATTTTCATTGTAGTTGAAGATAATTCATGTTCATTTATTCATTTAATTTGTCTCAAAAGAACTCTTTTAAATATCTTTCTAACAGGAGTATGCGTGTGATTCTCAGAATACTTCTCATTTGATGGCGTGAGAGCCATATGTTAATGTTTCAATTTAAAGTATAACCCATATTTTGTGTGTGCAGTACATTCTGTATATTATGACTTAATTTAACATGCTTATTTACAGCCCAGATGACTTGCTCACAGCAGCCTGTTTCTATTAATAAAGCTCTGGCTCCAAGGGCTGCCTGGCTTCGAATTCCTGGGCACATTAGCAAACTTACCCTAGAACGGGCAAGTTCTATTCCCCAGTCCAAATGATTACATATTAAGCATGCCCTTAAACAATGATGCAGTTAATCAACAGCAAGTGACTAGAACACTAACAATAATCCTTGCTAATCCTATATACCCACAATATTGTGTACACTATCAGATTCTGAGCTCAGCTTTCTCTGTTGTTCAGCTGCACAAACCATATTGCCATATATTGCCAAACCATATCACAGAGCATCATTTTCACAATTACACCGGATGGCTTTAATGTTTTTTGTTTTTGTTTTTTTACATTACTCAAAATGTAAAGGCCTTTTTAATGTTTTAATTGAAATTAACATCACCCCTTATATCAAAACATAATCAAAATGTAATTAACTTTCAGTTTTAATCTCATCATACTTTATTATAGTAACACTTTTTTTGTTTGCAAAATAATTAATTCAAGTGTTCCAAAACACTATGGCTGAAGTCATTGATTAACATTGTAACAGCAAAACCTTTCCCATGTAATTAATGTGTTTATTTCCCCCAAAGAATCAACAGGGAACTGTAACACAGATAAACTATTCTAAATGTTTAGCAAACTAAATCTTCCAAATGGGCACCAAGCTTAGTTGAAATTAACATTACAGTGCAGTTATTAGCATATGCTGCAAGGCTACATTTTTTGCTGTTTTCAGTAATTCAGGTGTACCAAGGTGTGAAAATATTGTTTAGATTCTTCGTATCTTACACGGCTCTATTATTGAAGTTAGAAGTAACAGTTCACAACACATCCCCAGTTTACCACTAGATGTCGCCATAACCCTTCATTACTAGTCACTTCTCCTGGCTCCCTTAATTCAATCAATCAATCAATCAATCAACATTCCTGAACACCATGTGCACTTGTTCAATCACCCTCTGCTTCCATTCACCATGCACCTCCCAAACCTGGTTCCTTGCTTTGTACTTCCCCTGATTGCCTGTTTGCCTGATTGTCCAACCTTTGCCTGTTACCATGACCATATCTTTGCCTAGCCCTTGTTTGCCCTGTCCTGCCGGTAATCGACCCACGCCTGTCTGACCACCTCTACCATGCACTGCAACTGGGTCCCCTGTTCCCGTATCTTGAGGCATGTAACAAAACTTTGCCGCTAATGGACCCAGCGGTGCTGACCACCCAGAGGGCCATGCTGGGGGAGCATGAGTGGACGCTCCAACAAATTGAGACTGCCCTGGACCAGCTTCTAGAGCACCTACCCGAACAACAGCCTGCTCCCCCGGCTCCTGCTGCTCCGGCTCCTGCCGTCACCCCTGCAGCTCCTGTCCAGTCGATCCGGCTGGCTGTTCAGGGGAATTATGACGGCTCCCCAGACCACTGCAAAGGCTTTGTACTGCAGTGCCAGCTGTACTTTGCCTACCTGTCCACATCCTTCCCCACCGAGGCGGCTCAAATTGCATTCATTATCAGCCTTCTGACTGGGAAAGCGCTCAGATGGGCTTCTGCTGTTTGGGAGCAGCAGGGTGAGGTGATAAGGTCCCTGAGTGCCTTCCTGAAACATTTCCTGGAGGCCTTTAACCACCCAGCGGAAGGGAGAGATGGAGGTGAACAGCTCCTCGCGTTGTGCCAGGGTTCCTCCTCTTCTGCTGTGGATTACACCATGAGGTTCCAGACTCTGGCAGCGCTCAGTGGATGGGGAGATTGGGCTCTGCTCGTTGTGTTCCATCGGGGACTGGACCTGGACTTACAGGCAAAACTCGTGTGCTGAGATGAGGCACTCACCCTGGAGCAACTCATCCAGCTGGCGGTCAGGATGGACAACCTGCTGAAGATGAGGGGAACCCGGTCCACTCCTGCTGTGTCTCGTCCGCCTGCCAGCCTCAGCCCTTCACCCAACCATGTGTGTGAGACGGAGCCCATGTCCCTGGGCAGAACACGCCTGTCCCCCGATGGGAGACAGAAGAGAGTACAGCAGCGCCAGTATTGTGGACAGTCGGGGCATTTCCGGGTTACGTGTTCGACTCGTCCTGGCTGCCCGGTCATTCCCGCTGCCGACCCTGTGAGTGCCACTGTGCCAGCTCGTCACTCTGGCTCAGTGCCATGTTCGGGCTCGGATCCAGCTCGAAGATAAACATGTCTTTGTTTATGCGTTGATGGACTCTGGGTCTGCGTGGAATTTCATAAACAGGCGATAGCCATTAAACACCACATCCCTCTTTCACCATGTGTGCCTCATCTCTGAGTCCAGGCTGTCAACACCCAGCCCATTGGTTCCAGCCCAGTGTCCCAAATGACGAGCCCCATCACCATGTCCATTGGTCTGGCACATTCTGAACAGCTCCCATTTCTGGTGATTGATTCTCCTGGAGCGGACATCATTCTCTGCTTTCCGTGGCTTGCTCACCATAACCCAGTTATCTCCTGGACCGATGGGGACATAATATCCTGGGGGCAGAGCTGTTTTTCTCGATGCCTGTCTCACCCCTGCCGGGCGACACACATAGAGCCCCCTTCTCTCTGCTCCGACACAGATCCTACCCCTGAATATGTAGACCTGGCGGCGGTGTTCAGTAAAACCCTGGCTTCCCATTTGCCACTGCACCGACCCGGGGACTGTGCCATTGACCTCCTTTCGGGCACCTCTCCCCCCAAAGGGTGCATTTACCCTCTCTCTCACCCAGAGTCACAGGCCATGGAGGAGTACATCAGGGAGGCAGTGGACCTGGGAATCATCTGTCCATCCATGTCACCTGACGTGGCCAGCTTCTTTTTAGTTTCCAAGTAGGACAGCGGTCTTTGGTCCTGCATTGACTACAGGGTGCTCAATGCTGTGACGGTGAAGTACTGGTCCCCACTGCCCTTAGTGCCAGCCCTTAGTGGGGCAACTAAGAGGAGCCTGCTACTTCACCAAACTGGACCTACACAGTGCATACAACCTCATCAGGATACGAGAGGGGGATGAATGGAAGACGGTGTTCATCACACACACCGGCCATTACGAATACCTGGTCATGTCGTTCTGTCTCGTCAATGACCCTTCTGTCTTCTAGGCGTTTGTGAACGAGGCTCTGAGATCCTTCCTGCATCACTTCGTCATCGTCTACATTGATGACATCTTCATCTACTCCCTCTCTGAGCAGGTTTCCTAGGTGCACCAGGTGTTCCACTGTCTGCTGCGCAATGGGATCTACGTCAAGGCAGAGAAGTGCGAGTTCCACTGCCAGCGCTTGGGGTTCCTGGGTTATTCATTGATGCCAGCGGTGTGCACATGGACCTGGAGAAGGTGAGTGCTGTCATCAACTGGCCTCAGCCCCGCACTATGAAGGAGCTGCTGCGCTTCCTGGGCTTTGACAACTTTTATAGGTGGTTTATCCGCTAACCTCTCTGTTAAAGGGATCCTCATGGACTTTCACCTGGACAGACTCTGCCACTGTTGCATTTGCCAGTCTGAAGACACTGTTCACGACAGCCCCCATCCTCAGACATCTGGACTCCTCTCTCCCATTCATCGTGGAGGTGGACACCTCTGAGTGGGGGCTGTGCTTTCCCAGCAACACGGACAGCCACCCAAGCTACACCCCTGTGCTTTCTTCTCCCGAAACCTGTCACCGGCAGGGCACAACTATGAAATCGGCAACCGTGAGCTCCTCGCTGTCAAGCTGGCTTTCGAGGAGTGGAGACACTGGCACCGCACATCCCTTCCTGGTTCTGCATAACTGGAAGCTGGAGTACATCCAGTCAGCCAAACGACTCGACACCAATCAGGTGCACTGGGCACTCTTCTTCACACGATTCCAGTCACACTAACCTACTGTCAAGGTGGACTCCCTCTCTGGCCAGTTCAACTCCTCTCCTGCCCCTCAGTCCGTGGAATCCATCCTATCTCCCTCCTACATTCTGGCTCCCATTCAGTTGAGCATCTGGGAACAGATTCAGCGTGGACTCACCTCTGATCCGACTCCTTCCACCTGCCAAGCGAACTGGACCTACGTCCCGTCATCTGTGCGCTCCCACTTGCTGTGCTCGATTAATTTGACTCCTGCCTCATCTTGGTGTTGCCCGCACTGTTGCCTTGGTTCAGGGAAAATTCTGTTGGACAGGTTTAGTGTGTGACATCACCAGGTTCGTTGGTGCCTGCTCCACCTGTACACAGTCCAAAGCCTCCAGAGACCTCCATTGCGGTCTGCTTGAGCAGCTTCCTGTCCCTCTCTGTCTGTGGTCCCACATGGTAGTGGATTTCATCACAGATCTCCCCAAATCACAGGGCTACACCTTCATCCTGGTGGCCATTGATTGGTTCTCCAAGGGCTGCCATCTCATTCCTCTGAAGGGACTCCCCACTGTGCTCGGGACGGCGGAAATGCTGATCAATCACATCTTCCGTGTCTACGGGCTTCCAGAGGACATTGTCTCCGACAGAGGTCCCCAGTTCACTCCCCGTGTCTGGTCTGCCTTTTTCAAGGCACTAAATGTGAACGTCAGCCTCACATCCAGATATCAACCCCAGTCAAATGGACAGACCAAGTGCCTGAACCAGGAGATCGGTAGGTTTCTGCGCTCCTACTGCAGCACGTCCCAGACTGACTGGAGTTGCTTCTTGCCCTGGTCCGAGTATGTGCAGAACTCCCTCACCAGCTCTTCCTCTGGCCTTACCCCATTCCAGTGCACCCTCAGATAACAGCCTGCCCTCTTGCACTGGGATTAGGAATCCATGGATGTCCCACCTGGATGACTGGTTTCACCACAGTGCTGCAGTCAGGCAAGCGGCGCACATCCGGCTACAGTGCGCAATCCGATGCCAGAAGACCAAATGTGGACCGTCACCGCCGTCCAGCACCACAATATCTGCCGGGACAGGAGCTTTGGCTGTCCACCCGGAACATCAAGATGAAGCTCCCCTCATAGAAGCTCAGTCCCCAATATATTGATCTGTTCCAGATTCTGTGCCAGGTCAATCCTATCGCCTGCAGGTGCCCCCTCACTACCGGATCGCACCCACATTTCATGTCTCCCTGTTGAAACTGACTGATCCCCCACTTTCTCCTTCTCAGCCTGTCTCATCTCCTGCTGCTCCTCCGCCTCCCCCTCTGGATTTGGATGACAGTCCTGCTTACACGGTGCACTCCCTGCTCTGCTTCCGTTGCCTCCAGGGGTGCCTACAATACCTGGGGGACTGGGAGGGCTACGGTCCGGAGGAGCGCTCTTTGATTCCCGCCTCTGATGTGCCTGACCTGTCTCTCCTCACAGACTTTCATTCTGCCCATCCCTCTGCCCCTGCTCCTCGGCCCCGTGGCCGTCCCCGCCATGTCCGGTCTGGTTCGGCTACGGCTGATCGTGAAGAGGTGAGTAATGTAACAGTTCATAACACATCCCCAGTTCCCACCATCACCCTTCCTTAACAGTCACTTCTCCCAGCACCCTTCATTCAATCAATCAATAATCATTCCTGAACACCATGAGCACATTGTTCAATCACCCCATTTGCCATACACCTCCCAAACCTGGTTCCTTGCTTCCCTCTGGTCCCCATATAAACCCCTCCTAGTCTCCAAGTACATTGAAATAGCATTGATTCTTCGACCACCTGTTTACCTCCCGACCACAACTTTGTACTTCCCCTGATTGCCTGTTTGCCTGAACGTCTGACACTTGCTTGCTACCACAACCATGGCTTTGCCAAACCCTTGTTTGCCCTGTACTGCCGGTATTCGATCCACGCCTGTCTGACCACCTTTACCACACACCGCAACTGGGTCCCCTGTTCCTGTGTCCCGAGGCACGTAACATTAGGGAGCATATGATATCTTACAAATGAAAATTACTACCACCACTATCAAATTAAACAGCAACAACAATAATAATAAAGTACTGAAAAATATATATTTATGCCCAAATACTGACTGAAAGACAATGGAATTAGTTTATCACGGTGAGGGAAAGTTGCTGTGTGTAATCTGTAGAGATTAACATCCTGAATCATTCTATCAACTGGAAATTACAGATTAAAGCACAATGATAGCCAAATATGAGAAAATGAACAGGAAGTCCTTAAAATGACAAGAAGTGTATGCCATGCAATACTGTAATAATCAGAAAAGAAAGATGCAAGCTTTATGATGAAACTCATTTCATATATGTATACAGAATGTGCAATACACTACAATACTATTGTGACAATTATCTGTATATACATAAATACATAATTTGCCAGACCTACAATTGAAGGGGAACGTTTTTCAAAATAGATGTGTATAAGAAATATACACATTGTTTTTTAATAGCAGCTCCTTAATTTGTGTTTCCATCTGTGTTGTGGAGGCCATGAAAGCTGAGTAGCAGTGTATGCCTTCTGGCAACCCTTGGTCTGCAGTTGCCGATTTCCCACACTCTCCCCACACAGCAGATGCCAGCATGACACTGCTTCTCTGAATACAGACACACCCAGGCAGCCAGGTCCTTTGATGTTTTATTATTATTTATTATTATTATTATTATTATTATTATTGTTGTTGTTGCTGTTGTTGTTATTGTTGTTGTTGTACATTCATGCACAGATGGGGCAAATAAAGTTGACTGAATACAAGATCTAGGCTTTGGCATTGGATCAGGGTTTTGGCCTTGGCATACACTACAGTTCTAATTGAAGTCCACTGCAGAATAATACATATGTCAGAATTGCTTTGCTTATTCTCAGTAAGCTGTTTTGATTGCTAGTCTGCCCTGGCCTGTCTTTCTCCTTATGAAAATGTGAGTGTATTTTGACCTTTTATGGGAATATTTAATTTATAACTAACATGACATTCTGGATGATCATGAACTAAGAATTATATAGAAAATATACCTGGCTTTAAATGTGTTTTGTGAGCATTGTATAGAATGTGCGATTGCAAATGAGGAAATGATCAGGAAATGAACTCAGAATGAATACTGTAGTCAAAGAAGGAGATAGCTAAACCTTTTAAGACTCCACAAAGGAAGAAAAAATGCATATTGTTTAATACATAATCATTTTTGCACGGGCTGCATCATTTTGTTATTTGTTTTCTTTGATAAAAAAAAAACTTGCAGTCTTTTAATACTCTCCATTGAGAATGCATGTGAGGGCTCACCATATGAACATGTTCTCAGTGCCTACTCAGATCCTTCTGTAATTTGCATTCTTTTGTGTGCAGATAAAGGCAGCCGGAGCCACCTATTCGGAGGACAGAGTTTACCAGCTGCTATCCACTGCTAGTCCTCATTAGGAGCCTGCTGTTCTTCTGAGAACCACACCACATGTTACACCCTTCCTCATCCACACATTAGCCTGTTGCTGCTCCCTAAATTACCAGCTACAAAAGGTTGCCTTGCTCCTCAATGCAGACAAACGCCTATCCCTGTGTTCGAGACAAGAACTGTGCCATGATCCTGGCAAACTAATTGAGCAGGGGCAAAGGCTACTGTTTTCATACAGCCCAACAGGTTGCTAGAGGAAACATCACCCACGCTGAAGTCTTAATCTTTGTGTATCACATTAAAGCAGTCATACTAGAAACAATAGCTTTTTTCCTTTTGGTATTTGTCTGCTGGAAACAGAAGTGTGTGTGTGTGTTTTCTTTCTCCTAATGCAATATTATTACGATCAATGTTTGCATATGATTGTGCGTGCATGCAAGGGGCAGAACGGGATTTGGTAATCAACCCATCCAAAAAGGAATCAGGAAGAGATGACAGTGATGCAACACTATCATGGCCAAAATAAACAACAAGAATAAATAAATCAAACGTTCGGAACAGCATTAACATGAACATGTGCAAATTATTGGCAATCTGCTTCTATAATATCCTTTTTTCCATATTCATAATGGGAGATCGTTGGAAACCCCTTTATTCCAGTTAAACAGTCTCAAATTATATCCACAAGTATTTACCTATTTTTTCTGCATCTGCTGTATCTTTGTTGTTTCATATATATACACCACTGTTAATCACACTATAATCCTGAAAAAGCAAAAAAACTAAACACTTTTGTTTATGCAATAATTTATTTTCCTTTTTGAAAGAAAATATAACAGTGGATACAGATTACTGGCATTTACATCAGGTCTTATCTTGAAAATGATGCTGCAGATAAGTGTCAGAACTTATATACATTGAGATGAAATCTGAAACAAGCCAGACGCCAACTGTCCATTTATTTTCTAAGTTTGGAGGAGGATTGCACATAAAGTGAGTTATCATGGCTCCAAGGAAAGGGATACATAGAATGCTAGTGTCACGGGGGGGGGGGGGGGGGGTGACGAGCAGTTAAGCAGTTAATTGATCACTCTTAATTGATTTATTATGATTTATTTTCACTTATTTAATTAAATGTGTGCACTAATTCGGTTCATCGCAGTTGTATTTTTACTTATGAAGTGTGTTCTTTTACAGCTTTATATTGTTTATTTTTCTATTGGTTTATTAGTTTGCTTATTGTTTTCTGTGTTGATTGCTTTCAATGCCAACCGCGCATGCCGCTGGTTGCATTTTCACCTGGACTTACCTGCACTTGTCTTGTTGATTGCCTTCACCTGCACCCCAACCTCTTTGTTTAGTATTTAAACACAGAGACACGGTCATTTAGGAGGCAACCAACTGACTGAGTGCATGAAGAGGGGAGATGGGGTGTAGTGACCTCCCGATTGACCGACACCTGAATTAGAAGGCACAGCGCTGAAGAGAGGTAAACCGGCGGAGGCGGTGAAAGACGGGGAGAATAGCGAAGACCTCCACAGATGAAGGATTACAAAAAGAAACCTTGGAAATGGATTGCTGATGAAAGAGAACAATTCTTATTCGCAGGTGACATCAGAGAAATCTACGGAGCATTAAGAATTCTGTTTTGTTTCTTGGGAGAAGATGTAGTTAGAAGAAAAGGATCATACATGGAGGGAATATTAAAACTTCTTTATTGAGACTTGTTGGACAGTTATTTTCTCGTGCTGTCCTTTACCTGGATGGAGAAGGGTCCCTTTGCTGGGTTATGGAAACTGTCGTTGGGTGTTCTTTTATAGCCCCTGCGGATCCGTGCCTGCAAGTGAATGGAGAAAGAGTGAACAATTACTTTGGGCTTGTGCAATTTAACATTAAAACATTGACTTGTTCTTACCTGCAGCCTGGTGTAGGTCCCAGTTGGCTGACAGAGCTCTGGTTGTCACTGAATTGGACTGGGGTGATCTCCTCCAAGAAGGGGGACTTTGTCTTGTGTGATTGCACCTGTCTATAATTGAATTAAGAGATTGTAAATTGTTGGTTGCTGTAAATTGTATTTTAGTATAGGGAATTGGGTTTTAGTTTTTAGCTTAGCTCTTTATTTCTGGGTAGGGTTTTTATTAGTCTTATTACCCAATGTATAAAGGCAGTTTTAGACTTAGGTTTTATACATTTAGTTTCCCAATTTCTTATTTGTGTTTCTTGCTGGTACAGTCTTTGTGCCCTATCCTTCCTATTTAGAAATCATTATTGTTGAAAACATGTCTTCATTTTGGTGGTGTTCTGGGGTCCAGTCGAGCCTGCCCGGGGAGAGAATTGGCATGGGTGAACGAGGTCCTCTCTCAACAAAGGAGGTGGCATGGACACGTGGCGTGTCACCCCTAGACACCCAGTAGGCTGTGACACTTTTGTATCCATAATAACGTTTCATCTGGAATATTGCTTTATAAGGAAAAGTTGATGATAAAAGTAAATGTTTCACATTGATTGTTGATAGTACTGTCCACTATCAACAGATACAGAAGGAAATCATCAAAATCTTTTGAAGTGTCCAAGACAGAAGGGGAAAACAACAGAAGAGACATTTCAAAGTCCAAGGCTGCCCATGTTGCAACTGGTACTCAGCTGTCTGTTAATCTCAGTTCAAAATCAAATCTCCCCAGAATAACAGGAAGAAGGAAAATGGAGCTCCTTCAGAAAACCAGAACATGACACCATGAAGGTTTGGGGCTGAAGTTCCAATGCACAGACATGGCAAAAACAGAAAGTACATTTGTAAAGGATAATATGCATGTAAACTAAAATACTTAAATCAGAAAGGAAAACAGTATGATTATTATATTGCTGGCTTGCTCATCTCCCTTTATCTCATCACCATTGAAATGTCTCCTACCCGTGGTGATCAGACTCTTGACCATTGTTATTCGCAAATATGGAACAGCTACAAACCCCTTCCCTGCCCTGCATTTGGTAAGGCGGATCACATCTCCATTCTTCTCCTTCCAATCTACAGACAACGACTAAAACAGGAAGAACTGTTTTTTCGGGCAGTTCAGCGCTGAAGTGAGGAATCCATTACCACTCTCCAAGACTGCTTCGAGACCACAGACTGGCAGATGTGTTGTCTTGTCTTGTGTTGCAGCTGATGGAGACATTGATGAATACACAGACTCTGTCTCAGCATATATCTCCAAGTGCATCGATGATGTCGTACCGATCGTCAATGTCAGGACTTTCCCCAACCAAAAGCCCTGGGTTAATGGTAATGTCTGTGCTAAGCTCAGAGCATGGTCCTCTACATATAGCTCTGGGGACCTGGGGGCTTTGAGGAGGTCCAGATATGACCTACG
Organism: Amia ocellicauda; assembly: GCF_036373705.1. Lineage (NCBI taxonomy): Eukaryota > Metazoa > Chordata > Actinopteri > Amiiformes > Amiidae > Amia > Amia ocellicauda. Next base: position 33,274,015 of record NC_089850.1, on the reverse strand, counting down.
GAAGGCTATTAGAGATGCAAAAAGAGACTACATGGATAAGTTGGAGTCTAACTACCATAGCTTTGACCCCAGATGCATGTGATGTGGACTGCGATACATCACAGACTACATGGATAAGTTGGAGTCTAACTACCATAGCTCTGACCCCAGATGCATGTGATGTGGACTGCGATACATCACAGACTACATGGATAAGTTGGAGTCTAACTACCATAGCTCTGACCCCAGATGCATGTGATGTGGACTGCGATACATCACAGACTACATGGATAAGTTGGAGTCTAACTACCATAGCTCTGACCCCAGATGCATGTGATGTGGACTGCGATACATCACAGACTACAAAGGGAGAAATAGCAGTGATGCTTGTCCCGCTGCCTTGCTCCTTGATGAGCTCAACACCTTCTATGCACGGTTTGAGGAGACCAACACAATTCCTTCGGTGAGGCTTGCTGAGGACCAGGATGACTGCACTCTGTCCCTAGCCACGTCTGACGTGAGGAGAGTTTTTAAAAGAGTGAACCCTCGGAAGTCACCAGGGCCAGATGGCATTCCAGGCCATGTCCTCAGGGGGTGCACTGATCAGCTAGCGGAGGTTTTCACCTCTATATTCAACCTCTCCCTGACTCAGTCAGCAGTCCCCACCTGCTTCAAGCAGACCACCATTGTCCTTGTAGTGAAGAAACCTTCCATCACCTGCCTGAATGACTACCGCCCTGTAGCCTGTAGAGTTAAAAATGGCATTTGTCTACTTATGTACCTGTATCCCCATATTTATTGAGCTCCAAAACTTATTTTTATCTTGTCATATTTGCCCTGGATATTTCCTAGCTGTCACACAGCTTAATGAGCATGCTGGCTAACACAAAGGACCTAATGAGATTACATTGGCACCATATGCAGAGCATTGTGTAATTAGCAGGGCATGTAACTAATTGGACTGTAGTACTTACTGTTTACTTGGAGGATAATTTCTGAAACTGGATATTGGAATGACTGAAGAAAACTGATACCTGTTCATGCTAAAGCCCAGAGGAATCCACAAGTGGTCTTGCAGGATCAGTGAACACCGGTTCATTGTGATGGACTTTGGTTCGGGTTAGCCCTTCTGGTGTTTTAATACCTGTCACATAGTGCTGGCAAACAAATTTGTTTGCAAAGGACTAATGCATGGGTTAATCTGCTTCACACTGGCAGATAAAAATACTAATTAAAAAAGAACAAATCTGCAAAATATATTTTTTCCCTTACCCCTCAATTACCACATGCATTTTTTGTCTGATACCTTAAATCCATACACACAATACTTTATTTGTGCATGCTGTGATTTCCACAACACAGAAAAAACTGATTGCGATGCTAATCACAAACATTAACAATAGAAATGTCAAATACTGTTACTTTCGGATAAACTTGAAATGCCGATTCCACACATTGACTATATTTGTAAAGCATGATCTCGTAGTGTGTGTTTACATGTAGGCAGGGATTAGCAAAGAACACATCAGATTAAAAAGAATATGAATGCATGAGAAGCTTGTTGCAAGATCTGTGGTGTAAGAGTCATATGCATTTTCATGTAACCTATCTTGGATTGATTTAGACACTAGTCTTGCTAGCATGTGCCTGGACGCCCTCCTCTCTCTATCCAAGAGGCAGATCTGAGCCTACGGCAGAGTGTTACACCTGGTCTGCAGGAACATCTGTGCTCCAGTAAGTCCTCTCTAGACATAACTAATGTTCATTCTGTGGCAGATAATTATTTATGTGAAAATCGCCCATGTGTCAGAGCATCAACCAGAAGACAATTGTGCTTATTGCTTATTCTTCAAACATAATGGGTTGTGTACTGTATATAAAACAATCTGTGTGCCAAAAAAAGAGGAAAGAATATAACAAAACAAAATGTGTCCTACAATGAACAATTCAGTGAAAAGCAGGAAGTCCATGATGTGATATTATTTGGATCTTTATGAAGCTAAAAGGTGTATGGGTCTTACACAATTTAACAACTCAACCCTCATTTGAAAGCAGAAGGATTTGGGGCATCAGAGGGGGAAGGTAGCAAATACTCACACATGTGTTTATTCTCAAAATGTCTGGCATATGAAGTTTATTTACTTCCTTGACAATAATGACGATGATGATAATTAATTTCTTACCTGACACCCTTATCTATGATGACTTACCATTGTCATACATAAACATTTCAAGAAACAAAATACAATACAATTCGAAGACTCAGTTTTTGTGCTAATTGGAGTACAATTAATAGTGGTCAGGTAATTATGTTTCGTCAATAGAAGTGGAGCTCAGAATGAGAGAAGAGTGATGTACAAGGGGTTTTCTCCTTGAGCACACAACCTTAAGAGGGACGCCTCACATTCTCAGGTCAAGGTCAAGTGTTTTACCATTTTGAACATCGTGTCATATTTGGGACATCAACATAAAGCATGTGTATAGATTCTATTCTTCATCTTTCCTGCCTTACAAGAGCAAACACACTGCATTTAAATGTGATGATGTATAAACAAACATAATATTTACTACTTTTGGTCGTAAAGTTGACTGAATGGTAATTCAGGTATAATTGTGGCTATTACATCACTTGGATATATTGCTTTCTTCTAGTGGTTATTTAGAATTTTTTAACTTTGGTTTTGGTTTGTATGATGTTTCATCCAAGCTGGATCTTTGATCCTAATTTGCTCTTAAACATGGTTTAACAACTGATTTACGGAGCTCTATTGTCAGAAGCAGCTGGCTGGCCCCATAAGCAAACCTTCAATTCATACAGTTTGTTTAAGTAACCTCACAGACATCTAAAAGCCTGACCAAATGGGCTCCTCTTTGTTTGGCTGATTGGCTTCAGGTCAGGTACTGCAATATTCATTACAATCCATTAAAGCAATTCAAGTTATAGTTGTTCTATCTCAGACTTTCAAAATAAACACTCAGCCACCTGGTCACTCTACATGAAAGATTGTCCAGGAATCAATAAATAGTCCATATTGACTAAGAAAATGCCAAGTCAAATTAATTAACACCAGTAATGAGGCCTCACTAGTAGCAGTTCCCTTGTAATGAACTGGCTTTCTTCCTCTAAATGTCATTGGTCTCAGACATGCACCCCAAACAGGGCTTACCCCAGGCCTTCTGCCCCTCATTCTCCTGGGCAGAGAGCCGTGTAACTGGAAGAAGTACATTCCTCATTTCAGGGGTCACCGTATGCAACTAAGGGAATTAGGCCTTTGAGATACAGGGCTAAAAAACCTGAGGGAGGATTTAGCTTAATTTATTTACCATAACTCAAGCTTTGTCTGGACAGAGATAATTTGTTTTAGATTTTAACCAATTAAATGTTAACCAATTAAATAGTAGTGCCTATAATATGGTAAATTAATTATAGCTTTATTATTGAGCACTTTAAACTCTTTTAAATTGGGCAATATTTTATAATCAATACTGCTATTTTATCTACTTATAAATTGTGTAGCCAAACAAGGTCTGAGAAGTGTATAAGCCAAGAAAAGCTTTCACTATTCGTCTGAACTGGAAATGGAACCAGGGCTGCCAGTCATTGTACTAGAGGCTAATACATTGGATGTCAAAAATAACATTTGAACGCCGCCACAGTTTGTATTGGAGATGCTGATTAGGGTTTTATTGAGTAATTTACAAATTGATCAGAAGACTATTGAAGTATTCAAGACCTAGACACATGAGATATAGCTTTTTCTGATACAATGATAAGCCAAGAAAGGTGAGAGTGCACAAAAATAAAAATAAATGCTGCAACAACAGTGAGTGTCCTTCACCTCTATCCATACCATGGAAATGGGAAAGCCATCTGTTCAAAAAAAGATTAAACGAAAACAAATCAGAACAGTTTTGGTCATTCAAAAAAGAAAAGCATTTTAGGAGCAGTGACATGAGGTCTAGCTGTACCAGAACTGCCAGACAGGAAGTAATAACAATGTATGCTATGGAGAATTGCAAAATTTATTTTGATAATCTACCATATTGTAGAGCAGACAGATAGTGCTGCATTAGACACTCTGCAGTCTAAAGAATGGGCCCTGGACATTTATTGGACTGGCCACTCATACTGTTAATATTTGTCACAGTTACTGTTGAGTTTCTTGACCTGTTGTCCCCAAGCTAACATGTACTTATCCTTGTCTGTCCACCCTGGCTGTGATGGCTACGGTGTCCAGTCCTATTGCCTTCTCCGTGCATCTCAGCTCTCTGCTTAGTTCTCATTATAATGATAGTTATAAATGCATGAGTCTGTTTATGTCTCAGAGTTGTTCTAGCTGGAGTCTTGGCAACAGAGTGAAACTTAAAAGAGCATGTAAGGAATTGGCTTATTTCCAAGTTCTGTTTTTGATGGTCAGCAGATCTTTGTTATATTGTGAGAAAAGTCATTAAGTCAATAAGCTGCCCAAACATACGTGTCCATACATGTCAGGGCTGTGAATTTAAAAGATTATCAATAGCTGTTGTGGTGGTTAATTTTGATATTTCCTATGTATGATTTTAATTAATCAGGTGGACAACAATATAGAGCATTGAAAATAATTAAAGTTCAGTTGTATTCGTGTATGACATGCAGAAATTGTAGGGGGAATGCTTGTATTTATGGCTGGTAATTTTCCTCCTGAAAAGCCCTAATTATTGCATGTCCTCGAACTGGAGCTTGCAATAATTTTCTCTCCTGCATGACAAAGGTATTATTTATGCTCTTAAAAAAGCCTTTGTGACTTTAAGTGTACTGTTTGTTGTACTGTAACAGAGAAATGTTTCAAGGCTGTTTTGTTCCCCCTGCAAAACTGAAAACTCGGTCGGCCGAAACATGAAATATGCAGCATTTCTACTGTTTACCAACGGCCAAAAATGTTCTAAAAGCAAGGCTTAAATAAAATAATCACAAGCTGTTGCCATCACAAAGAGATGTATATTAGGATTCACAAATCACAAAATAAAAATACAAATCAAGATGCCTATGGCAGTGGAATGTATTACTGATCTGAGGCTCATTATTTGATGGTTTAGTTTTTGTAAATAGTAATAGTATTACATTGCAGAACAGCTACAACACTTTTCTTCTTTTCAAAGACATCAATGTGAAAGCGTCTAAAACACGTTAATATAATTTGACTGATGTTAGCAATTTGGGGACCTAGGATTACTATATAAATCAATATCTACTACTTCTGGTGTAAATTCTAATATATTTATTAAATTAAAATAATTAAGCTTTAGTACCCCAAACTGTGCATTATATACATTTTCCATGGGTGTACTATTTAAAACTGGTAAAATAATTTGATGTTTGTAAAATTGGATGAATTACAGAATAAATTAAAGTGAGAGCAATAATGATGTACATTTGAAAAGGGGAAGGGATATCTTTATGCAAAAAGGTTTTCCAAATGCTGAGAAAATGTCAGTGTCTTTGATGTTTACGCACCTTCTGTCTTAACTCAGTCCAATCAACACAAATCCTTACAGCTTTTGCTAGGCTAAATAACTGTTACACAAACTCTGAAAATAGTCATAAATAAATATAATTTAATGAACAATATTTTTGAAACTAAATTACCAAATATGCTTTCAATATACATATGTGCATTTATGAATATGTGTTTATAAAATATCCATATGTGTTTTAGATTGTGTCCGCTTCTTGAGGTTCATGTTGTGCATATAGCATGGTGAAACTAAAATAAATAATGTATTTTATTTCTGTTGCTCTCTACACTATGGTTATTAAAGAGTTTTTATTTAAAACATCTATTAGCCTTTCTACTACTCTTATAATCCCTTGATCTTAATCCTTTGTGTGCAGTCATGAAGACACTGAAATTCCCATGCTTGTGAAATCTATATTTTCCACTAACAATCAGAACACCATTTATTATTAGCATGGTGTACAAATGGTCATATTTTTCTGCTTGTACCAATGAAATTGCTAATAGAAAAATTGATGCCAACAGTCTAAAAACTAGGCAAGTGTTCATTATTTTCATGCATCTTATGTTGACCTTAATTCCCTATCTGGTCTTCCCTACAGGAACAAATACATGGATTTCAATGGAATATATATTACTTCATATGTTTCCACACATTACATTAAAGGAAATGGTGCAATGTAATTTTGAAAATGGCTCACAAGGTAATCTTATTGTATAATGCAGTATTTGAAAATGTTGAAAAAGAAACCAATGTAATTATATACTAAAAACTGATAGATTGACAGAAAACAGAATTGATCTGCATAATTGCTTCAACTGTAATCATAAACCGATATGGCAAAAATACTAATGATTGATATTATTTAACCAGCAACCCATACAAATAAAGTTGTATTAATTTTATTTATTAGCAGACCAAGAGATGCATTATGTGAATTACATTCAATTTACTCCATTATGGGATTGTATTAAATTCAGTTGGTAATTTTTAATTAGGAATGTACACCCTTTCAGGATAAGTATATTTCCTCCTGAACTGTGTCCTATTGTGCCTTATATGTAAAAAGTTGAAGAGGGAGCACTGTAAGAAACACAATGTATGTCTTATTTGTGCAAGCTTTTGGAAAATGAAACTGTTTTCACTTTTGTTGGAGTTAATTATGAATGCCTTAATAATGGTAATTATGTATTTGATTGTTTCTTTTGCCAAAATCAGTCACAGTAGCCTTTGAAGTATAGGATGTGTATGATGCCTCCTACTGTAGGGAGCAGAGCATCTACAGGAGAGCTCAAACACTGTGCATCTTATAATGCTATCTGAGTCAGCATGGATCCAACGTAGCATGCTTTTCATAGGTTAGATTATAGTTGCAACAATACAATTTAAATGGCTTTACAAAATTTACATTGTGAAAGGGTGGGGATAAAAATATTAAGTCAAGGTAAAATCCACATAAATTAACCACATTTGTAATACTGGATTGAGAAAAGAATGGCTACCAGAAAGAATATGTCCTTTACCACTATTGGTTCTTTTTTACCATTATTTTAATACTAAATATTCGCAAGAAAAAATTGGATTGTGTTTGACTGCTGTCACAATACAGGCAGCAGCTATGTTTGGTGAAAGTGTAATTTTTTCCCTGCACTGAAACAAAATTATCCAATTGAATATTTGCCTGCAACTACTAGAGCTTGTAATAATTACTTTAATGATGGCCTTGCATTGCAAAGTCTATGCCATGATTAGTCAAAGACTGATAAAAAAAAGTTAAGGGAAGCACAGAAGATAGTCTGAATCATCTCATTAATAGTTGCAGAATAAAGAGCTTGCCCTGCATTTCTTTTACCATGTGAGGAAATTAATGGGATTTTAAGATTACAATAACCTATTAATTGTTAGATTCAGATATTTTGAATCATCTTTATATTACAATATGTCAATGTATCAGCAATATCAGGTCTTGTCAGATTGCCATACCATTTACATTTCAGTGGAATATCTATAAAATCATTCAAAACACATAATCAAAATCTGCATATTCGCCAATATTGATGTTTATACCTAAACAGAATTCTCAAATGATTCTCCAGAGCCAGATGTCACAACAAATCCCAGGGATCCTTGTGAATAGGAACATAGTCTTTGTTGTCTTAATGTGACATTGTTTCTCACAGGAACAGTTGAGAATATTACAATAGATCCCTACAGATGTGTACAGTCTGCACATTTATGAATGCACAAAATAAGCCTTTTCATGATGAAACAACCTATTCTGCTAATATTTTACATTTTAACAATTGTTTATATATAAAGAGAAGAACAAAAATTTATTTTTTTGCTGTTGTTTAATACTGAAATGTAATTACTTAAGGAATTTTTATGAGATTTGTGGTGTGCCTAAAATTTCAGAGCTACATATATATTTTTTAATTCACTTAAAAGGCTCAAGTTGCCTTGGATTTTGGGGCGATATCTATAAATACTGTGATCCCAGGATCTACATTAGCATACAAATGTTTGAATTATATCAGTCTTGAAAGGTAGTAGCCTGAATGACAATAATAAGCACAGCCCATTCTGTGGTTTAATGTCATCTTTTTCTAAGACAACAAATCATGCAATGTGCTGCAAAGTAATACCCTTTGTTGTATTTTTCTTCATCTTTCATCTAGAGCCAATAAAGATGAATTGTAAATCATTTATTTACATCTTCGATCTGCATAATGAGCTCCAGACCCAATGATTGCAAGTCTTGCAAAAGACAGGGTGGCATGTTTTCAGCTTTAATGGGGACACAAAGAAAACTTCCAATCTTTTTTGACATTTCTTATAGCAAAATAAATGTGGTCTAGGTTGGAGTGTCTATTATGAAAATAAGAGAAGAGCAAGTCAATTATACTTCAATGACTGAATAGCCAGGGGTCCTCATTAAAATGATCAGAAAGGCTGCAGTGTTGCTTTCCTGTACGTAGCCACTGATTAAGTTGTATAAGAATGACATGGCCTTTTTGGGAGGAAAATATAGTATGCCGTGGTGTCTAGCCAGCCAGCCAGAAATTGTTGACACTTTCAAAAGTGAGATGCACACTCCATCAAGAAGGGGAACTTAGTGCTGATAGGGTCATGGATTTGATGTATTTAAAAATACTTTTGGCAGTAATATTGTGAGCCGTCACACACAGCCTATATTTTGCCCAGGGTTTTAAAAAAGGAGAAATGCCTGCGGTATGGTGGTGAAATTGGTATGTTGCTTTCTCTTGAGACATGCTTTTTGTTTTGAAGAAAAAGCTGGAATCTGTTTATCTTGATTAAAATTGCTTTGGCCTTGTGTTCTTGTTTTGTTCGTTCACTATTTAATTATCAGTTGAGTTACATTTCTAACAATTTCATACAGGGACAAATAATAATTAATTAATCTATCTTGCCATTAAATCAAGTATTATGGAGTTAATACATAATGGTGTAAAATGTGTATGTACGTACAATCTGTTAATTTATTTTGTAATTTAGTGATTATACAATATAAGTTTGTAATTCACACCTCATGCATGCTGATGTTCTGAATTACAATTGGGATGTGCATTACATTTAGAAGCCACATTTTAAATATTGAACCTATTCAGAAATAAATAATGATTGACTCTGCTCCAGTGCCCGTCAGTCTCTCCTAACAATTAACCCGATAGAACAATTATAATACATACCAAAGCACTTTTATTTTTTCTGCTTGATTTTAACATGACTCACTGGAAATATTTTCAGTTTTTTGTTAAATAGGTTAAGTCTGAATATTAATCAAAGGAATACAATTAACAATAATTAAGAGGGTATTGCGATACTTCATCTCCAAATTTCCCTTGCAACACAATAAGAGAGGGGGAAGTGTAGGCCAGACAGAGTTACTGACACCATCTGGCCAGGAGGTATAACTAGTCCATCTTTCAGTTAAATGCCATGGCCACAATCATATTGCTTAGGTTTAGCAAATTAAATTGTGTTGATAGTTCAAGTAAATTATGCCAAAAACTAATTATCGTAAAAAATAATTTTAGCCCTGGGAGCACTAGCATTTTAGAAACATTGCTGGACTCAGGAGATTACTATTACAAGTCTTATATATATATATAGACAGATATTACTGACTTACAAAACAACACGCCTTTATTAATAAATCTACAATTTTTAACTCATAACTACATTAATTTCTAGATCAAGGTCCTCTTATATTGACTTACTGGTGACCTAATATGGCTACTTACACCACGAAAAGCTGTGTTTTCAATCACTCTATTTCTTGCCGTTGTGACTCTCCATGTAGTCTCGACCATTTTCATTTAAAAATCTAAACAAATCACTTAGCCATTTTCTAATTCAGGCATTCCCAAACTGGTCCTGTAGTACCCCAGTGCCCTGCTGTCTATAATTGCTTAATTGAATCCTTATTTCAACTATGAATGCATTTCACTGAAGTAATTATGACCTCTGTTGGAACAAAAACAAGAAAGGCAGGGGGTACTCCTCTTCTACACTATTTAGTTTCTACAAGCCTCTCCACACAACGTTTCTGTTTTAAAACTCTTGAGGTATGTTTGTAATTATTACATGTGGTGCACATTACAGGAAATTATCTTTGCTGTAACAATATTGATTACCATCTTGGGGTTAAATAATAGTGTTTAAAACTGGTGACCTCTTATGTCTATATGAAAATATAATCACAGAAAGAACATCTTAATAAGACATGATAGTTTTGAAAGTGTATCATACTCTAAGATGGTTTAAGTTCTAGTTCTTATAACCCAGTGCCCACATGTACACAGTAAAATATATTCAGTTAAGCATGTTTTAGCACCAAATTTAGACCAAATCCAAGTACCGAATCATTGCTTTGTTGTTATTGTATTTAAAGTTTACCAAATTACTAAGCAATGTAGAACATTATTTTGTAAACTGATACCATGTATAGACAACAGATTTACACAATTATGATATAACAGTTAAGTAGGCATTCAACAAACTATTAATTACTCAGTAAGCAAATAATGCCAATCATAACAGGCGTTTATTATAAAAAATTGCCTGTATAACCTTGTTTGAAACCACTGAACTAATTGCCAAAGGCCTAAAGAAATGTGACCAAGCTGATTATAATATTACTATATATCTATAATTATATTTAATTATATAATTATAATATTACTATATATACTATATATCTATACTATATATATATATATATATATATATATATATATATGTGTGTGTGTGTGTGTGTGTATATAAACAAACATTCCTTATAAGAATGATATTTGACCTATTTTCCTTATTTTATCCACAAGTATAATACAATATTTTAAGTTATATACTGTATATGTAAAAATAACTTACTAACGTGATAAATATCTGTGTCTCTCTTTCTCTATATATACACAAACATATTTAACATGTCAGTATTTAAAATATAATTTCCATTTTCAAACATTTATTTTGTAATGTGATTCTTCATGGACTTGGAGTCTTGTTCGAAGACAAGATATTTAATTCAGCCTGGAGGGGGCTTTGGCCAGTGAATTCAAAGAAAAAAGCAAAGGCTACTTCTTGGCATTTTCCAAAGGATATTTTATAGGAAACTTTTTGTATGTTGAATTAATAATATCGCTCAGGGCAATCAATTTAATTGAATGTCTGGCCTGAGCAACAAAGTTACTAAGTCAAGCAGAATAAGGAAAAAATCTAAATATCTTTTATTGCATTTTTCATGGTCTTTATGCAAAATGTTCTTGTTATAATAATTGGCTTTGTGGTCAGTTTTCTAAAACACTAAGTTTTAAACCATAAGCTAACATCAAAAATAAAATGTACATTAACCAGCTTTACAACCTGTGTATTATCAGAATAATTGGTCTTTTAGTTGATTTAACTGGATGACAGTGAAGCCTAAATAATTAAATCATGGCACTGTTTTTTGTGTGTTTTGTTTTATAACTGGAGAACACCAAGCTAATGAACTACCGTATTGTGTGTCATAATGGGATTACATTCTGGGACTGTCATTTAAATAATTTTGCATCTACTTTTAATACATGTACGTACGTATTACAGATTATTGTTTGGATGATTGTCAAAGTATTTAATGACTTTAGCCTAGAGAAGTATTAGTTCATTGTATTTACTACTTATTGTTTCCATGCAAATGTAGTTGCTAAATATTTTCAAATTTCTAACATTTTCACCACAGCCTTGCTTCCCCTTTCATGCAAATTTCTTTTCTCTCAAAGGGCTTGCTGAAGATTTCAAAAGTGTGGAAAACATCATGATGTATGCATTTGCTGATTTGTTCTCCTGTTTTTGTGCTTTTTGAAGTAGTGAAAAAGTGATGCTATCAAAGACTTTACCTTATGACTGTTGCAGGTCCATTCAATTTCAGGGTAGAGGTAAGTTTTTTTGGTTCTTTGTTTAATGCATGGCTTAAATTACTCTAATATCCTTAGAAATGTAAGCATTGTGTTCCTAATGTTGTAATACTACTACTACTACTACTACTACTACTACTACTACGAATAATAATAATAATTATTATTATTATTATGTTTGAAAATTTAATATATTTCATGGCTGTTTTATTTTTTATTTTTATTTTTTGTCTTATCGTATGAAGTACTTATAATATGATGCTTATACTAATTAATCCTGAAATAACATTTAAATGTAAAAAAATAAATCATATACTAATGTAAAAATATAATACATATTATTCTTATTTTTTTCCCCATTTTTCATTTGTATTGTTACATGACATTGTTGACCTTGAAGGTGACAGCACACAAAATACATTTTAGAAGAGTTCATTTTAATTGCTTTACATGAACTTCTGATAAATGTGAACTGCTAATATATAACCATATATAATAAAAAAGCAATAATAATAATAATAATAATAATAATAATAATAATAATAATAATAATAATACAAGCAATCATCATCAACAATAAAAAAATCATCATCGTCATGTTTTTAAATTCCCGTCTGTCAGAACTATTTACAAATATGTTTCACATATGCTAAGCATTTCATTTAATTTATTTATGTGGTGTCATCTGTTTCTTAAATCTAAAATCACAATCTAAGTTACATTAATTATAGGGTTTGACTTATTTAACTTATGGCATTCATCTTGGTAGTTTAAAGTACAGTAAACTGGTGTTTTAAAATGAAAAAAAAAGTTTTATTAAATGTACTGTATGTCAACTGTCTTACAGCTGAGAAAGTGAGTAACAGTAGGACATGTTTTTTCCCTTATCATGCAGGTTTGTATTATTATTATTATTATTATTATTATTATTATTATTATTATTATTATTATTATTACCTGTAAGATTATGATGGTGATATTTTAACTATGTGTTTACTTATACTGCATTTATTATTATAGAATTTTTATTTTTTTTATTTTTTACAATTTTGTTTTTACAAAAGCACTAGGAATGCATATACAAAATTACATGATTATTATTTGTTTTACTTTTTATTTGTAAATATACTGTATTCCAATATAATGTATTGTACAATTTTATTTTCCAGTTAAGACTTACCCATTAAAATGTATCAATATTAAAGTAAAATTCAGGTATTAGAAAATGATGTTTTGCTTAATTGTGTTTATACATTTGCAAAATACATATTCACAAAGATGCTAAGATTACATTAAAAAGAAAAAAAGTGTTTTTTCTTTTACTTGTAATTGATTATATGTTTAATATAGATGTATATATGTATAAAAAATATATTAAGGTATATTTAATTACAGCTATTACAGCAAATGAATGCATACTTTGCTTTTGTTTCCTGACAAACTTGTAAACATTAAAGCAAAGGTTAAATAATGCAGACCTGTGAGTTCTTTAAGGCTTTATTGATTTTTTGTAATATACTAATGAGTGTGTGTGTGTGTGTGTGTGTGTATATATATATATATAACCTATGTTGGGCATGTTAGTAATATAGTATTTTGTGGATCTGTGAAAGGTTTTAAATAAGGAAGTCTAGAGTAATATTTTCAGCCATGACTGTAATGTCACTGATAATCAGTAAATAAATGATTCAGAACAGCTTGTCATCATATAGAAAACTGTTTAAGACAACAGACCTCAAACAGTATGCCCTCTGTTTTATTTCATTACAATACAAGTCAGTGGCAGAACTTTGTAGGAGTGAAGGAAAAACTTTAAAATCACTACCAAGCAATTCTGTGAAATGGTAATGCAATGTATCCATCACAACAGTGTACTAAAATGGTCAACTCAAATGTGAATCAGGTTGACCTGCAGACATTTTATAAAGAAGTACATTAATATTTCAAATTATATGATGCTAATATATGGGTAATACATTTCTGTAATTCTGATTTGTACTGTGTCTGAAATAGGAGTTTATACCACGTCAATCAAGTCAATTCAGGCATTCTAAGTTATTTAGTAATTCATGTAGATATACAAATCGATCAGGATGTACTGCTGCTGCCTGGGATGTCATGTCAATATGTGCAGCTATCTGTTTAGATTTACCAAAAGGCAGAGGCACAGCTACTCATTTCCTTTTAAACAGAATCAAACAGATTGATATTAATTTGGATCCTCCAGAATTCCTTCAGAGTTATCTCCATCAATGTGTTTGTTCACTGTGTCAAGCTGGATGGCCACATCGTATCTCTCAACCACTTGTCCTCAGAATGGGAGTGCCTCAGGGATTTACTCTAGGACCAATTCTTTTCTTTTTCAATATTAGTAATGCACCTAAGACCACAGGCAGATATTCCACCCAACCCACTGCGGATGTTACAGTGTCATGTTTAATTTAATACTGTATTCTACATTGCTAAGGGTTTTCTTATGTTAAACTAAACACAGCTAATATATTGTAATATTAGAAATGTCTGTTAAAGATTAAACTGGTACACACTGCAAAATCTTGTAATCAATATTTTGTTTCAGATATTATATATAAATTGACACACAAAAAACAACTAAATAATACCTTTGTTTGTTAAATTTTCTATTAAAATCTTACATTAAACCATTAACACTTGTGTAGATACCACAAATAAAGCTTTCTACAATATGTAAATCACAACCTTGGTGTTTATTAAGATTAATACAATTATACTCTTTTGAGGAAATTAATCCAGTTATCACAACAGATAATGAATGTAAGGTACATGCTATTATCTAATCATGTCAGTGCCCTAATGCAAACAAATATTTAATCAAATGCCACTTCACAGAAATAGACTACTGTACAATCTCCTTATTTACATGCAAATAATACATCAATAGCTCAAATTCAGCCTGAGTGTTTTCGATGGTGATGATATCAAGCATATTAGAAAACAAGAAATATTTCCACAGAAATCTAGACAAGTGTGTTATCCAAACAAGCATTACAATATTAATCATGGATTTTCTGGGTGAACATTTATTAAATGATACCAAAAAATGTAGTTGGGTTGTATTGCTGTGAATAGAAGTATTTATTTTTTAATAAAGTGCTTATTTTTTAGAGTGATGGAGGAGATGACATTTGAGAGGTGAGATTTGACCATGGGGTCTCTATTTATAGCAGTGAACAAAGTACAGTGGTATACTGTAATGTGGATGAGAAAATTGATAGAGGTGTACATTGCAGATATCTCAGGATTCTTACATTTTCCTCACAAACCCATTCATATCAGAGTGGTTTCTCCTCTGATTAAATTCTTCAATACGTTTGAAGAGTCTGCAGTACAGTATATTGAATTTTTTGTCTAACAGATAATGGTATGAGGGGCTCGTGCTCACACACATATGAAATGCTCTCACACACATATGAAACGCTCACAAACACATTAAATGCTCGCACACACATTTGAAAAACCTTTGTATTATATGTATATTTTTCTTATGCAATTGTGTAATTTTGAACTTGTAATTGTATTGTTTTGATCTGTAATTGTATACTGTATTATTGAACTATTGTAATGCTCCTATATTGTGTAAGTCGGCATGGACTTACACTTATTAGCATCTGCTAATAAATAAATAAAAATAATATGAAATGCTCTCACGCAGACACACACAGCTGAAAAATATGAAACTGTGTAACACCCTTATTAATTGCCTTATAATTGTTCGTTCTACTCTGATACCATTAACTCCCACAATGCCCGAATCGCAGGGGTGTTCCATAACTACTATGCCAGCATGTAGTGGCAACATTGTGTGTTAGCAGGGACCCAAGTGAAGACACAAGCTTTATTGTGAAACCTATTTCAAGTAGCCTATATAGATTAGTTGATTACACTGTCCTGATTAGTTGTATATGACTGAATTATTGGAGTTGATCTAAAATACATGTATAAACATATATATATATATACCCAGCTCTGGAAAAAAATGAGACCACTGCAAAATTATCAGTTTCTCTGGTTTTATTTATAGGTATGTGTTTGGCTAAAATTAACATTTTTGTTTTATTCTATACACTACCGGCAACATTTCTCCCCAATTCCAAATACAAATATTGTAATTTTTAGCATTTATTTGCAAAAAATGACAACTGGTCAAAATAACCAAAAAAGATGCAGTGTTGTCAGACATTGAATAATGCAAAGAAAATAAGTTCATATTCATTTTTAAATAACACTAATGTTTTAACTTAGGAAGAGTTCAGAAATCAATATTTGGTGGAATAACCCTGATTTTCAATCACAGCTTTCATGTGTCTTGGCATGCTCTCCACCAGTCTTTCACATTGATGTTGGGTGACTTTATGCCACTCTTAGCACAAAAATTCAATCAGCTCGGCTTTGTTTGATGGCTTGTGACTATCCATCTTCCTCTTGATCACATTCCAGGGGTTTTCAATGGGGTTCAAGTCTGGAGATTGGGCTGGCCATGATAGGGTCTTGATCTGGTGGTCCTCCATCCACACCTTGATTGACCTGGCTGTGTGGCATGGAGCATTGTCCTGCTGGAAAACCAATCCTCAGAGTTGAGGAACATTGTCTGAGCAGAAGGAAGCAAGTTTTCTTCCAGGACAACCTTGTACGTGGCTTGATTCATGTGTCCTTCACACAAAGACAAATCTGCCCGATTCCAGCCTTGCTGAAGCATGCCCAGATCATCACCGATCCTCCACCAAATATTACAGTGGGTGCGAGACACTGTGGCTTGTAGGCCTCTCCAGGTCTCCGCCTAACCATTCGACGACCAGGTGTTGGGAAAAGCTGAAAATTGGACCCATCAGAGACGATGACCTTACTCCAGTCCTCTGTGGGCCCTTCCTTATGGTCTTGTGCAAACATCAGGCTGGCTCTTCTTTGCTTCTCATTGACGAAGGGCTTTTTTCTAGCTTTGCATGACTTCATCCCTGTCCATAGGAGCCTGTTTCAAACCATCCTTGCTGTGCACCTCACCCCAGCTGCCATTCTCTTTGTAGGTCACTTGATGTCATCCTACAGTTGCTGAGTGATATTCAAATGAGTTGGCGGTCATCCCGGTCAGTGGAGAGTCGTTTTCGCCCTCTGCCGTTCTGTAGCTTTGTTGTCACCAATGTCTGCTGCTTGTCCTTGTTCTTATGAACTACTGTCTTTGAAATTTTAAGGATGGAAGCAACCCGATGCTCACTGTATGCCTCTGCCAGTAAAGCCAGAATTGAACTCTTCTTTTTCTCACTCAGAACTTTATTTTTCAACTCTTTTGGCATAGTCAATAGTTATTTTTGATGCCAATTACTTTTGAGGTACTACTAGCACTGTTTTTGCCATCCAGCTGGTCCTATTGCAAGAGGATAGTGATGACCACAGCAGTGTTTTTTTATACTTTTCCTCGTTAAATAAGATGTGTTTCAGGTGATCACCTAATCAGTACCTCATTCAGTAGAATGAGGTGTGCCTGTGTTGGAATTCAACAGACACTGGAATAGAATGGCTGCCATGCATGTAGAGATGCTAATTTTAGAAAAATATGCAGTGGTCTGTTAATTTATTCCAGAGCTGTATATATATATATACAGGTTTGCACACATCTCAGGAGGGATTTTGTCCCACTCCTCTTTGCAGATCCTCTCCAAGTCATTAAGGTTTCAAAGCTGACGTTTGGCAACTCGAACCTTCAGCTCCCTCCACAGATATTCTATGGGATTAAGGTCTGGAGACTGGCTAGGCCACTCCAGGACCTTAATGTGCTTCTTCTTGAGCCACTCCTTTGTTGCCTTGGCTGTGTGTTTTGGGTCATTGTCATGCTGGAATACCCATCCACGACCCATTTTCAATGCCCTGGCTGAGGGAAGGAGGTTCTCACCCAAGATTTGACGGTACATGGCCCCGTCCATCGTCCCTTTGATGCGGTGCGGTTGTCCTGTCCCCTTAGCAGAAAAACACCCCCAAAGCATAATGTTTCCACCTCCATGTTTGACGGTGGGGATGGTGTTCTTGGGGTCATTCCTCCTCCTCCAAACACGGCGAGTTGAGTTGATGCCAAAGAGCTCGATTTTGGTCTCGTCTGACCACAACACTTTCACCCAGTTCTCCTCTGAATCATTCAGATGTTGGCAAACTTCAGACGGGCCTGTACATGTGCTTTCTTGAGCAGGGGGACCTTGCAGGCGCTGCAGGATTTCAGTCCTTCAAAGCGTAGTGTGTTACCAATTGTTTTCTTGGTGACTATGGTCCCAGCTGCCTTGAGATCATTAACAAGATCCTCCCGTGTAGTTCTGGGCCGATTCCTCACCGTTCTCCATGTCCACGAGGATCTTGCATGGAGCCCCAGACTGAGGGAGACTGACAGTTATTTTGTGTTTCTTCCATTTGCGAATAATCGCACCAACTGTTGTCACCTTCTCACCAAGCTGCTTGGCGATGGTCTTGTAGCCCATTCAAGCCTTGTGTAGGTCTACAATCTTGTCCCTGACATCCTTGGACAGCTCTTTGGTCTTGGCCATGGCCATCTCAGCTCGTTACCTGTATAAAAGACACCTGGGAGCCAGAAATCTTGCTGATTGATAGGGGATCAAATACTTATTTCCCTCATTAACATGCAAATCACTTTATAACTTTTTTGAAATGCGTTTTTCTGGATTTTGTTGTTGTTATTCTGTCTCTCACTGTTAAAATACACCTACCATTACAGTTATAGACTGATCATTTCTTTGTCAGCGGGCAAACGTACAAAATCAGCAGGGGATCAAATACTTTTTTCCCTCACTGTATATATATATATATACACACACATATATACGTGTGTGTGTGTTCTATGGCTGTACAATAAGTAAATGCATTAATTGTTACACAGGCTAATGTGGAGAACGCATGATATGGGCGAATTGTCGCCCCGGATGAATTGTCGGGAACCAGTTGTTGCTGGGTCGAATTGATGGGGACGAGTTGTCATTTACCCATGAAATTACTTCCTGACACAGTGAAATGATTCCTGGATATAGTGAAATTACATCCAGATATACTGAAATTGTCTCTCACACACATATGAAATGCACGCAAACACATATGAAAAATATCTCACTCATCCAACAGCATAGATTTAGGTAGGGACAGTAGGGACATGTCTCTGCCAATGTCAGAGGAATGTTGAATTGTCCCTACCAATAATTGTGATGAATCTGAAATGTCGAGTAATTTTATCGGCTACAGAAAGAGTGAACTCTATCCAGATCGTTGATCCTACTGCCTGAAAAACCAAAACACTAATTTGTTTGTCTTTGGCTTTAGGTTGTGAAGCTGGGGCGTAATAAACAATTTCATAGCATATTGCTCCCAATTTCACCCTGTGAGTGCAGAGTTATTAAAGAAAGAAAAATAATAATAATAATGGCACCCTGGGATTTGTAGGGGTTTGGAGTTTTGGCAAAGATCATTAACTTTGGTTTGGGGGTGCAATCAGCAGACAAGAGAACTTCAAATCCCATAATCGCATGGTTGATGTCAGGGATCATGTCAAGAGTGTTTTTAATCATTGAGGTGTGAAAGTGTGTGAGGACTCGGGAGTCAAAGGAAATTCTCTGGGTTTAAAATAAAATTAAAACCCAGTCATACTTAGATGGTGTATATTGTGCCTATTTAAACACAAGAATAAACAAAATCTGTTTAATTTGTTAGTTAATGCATTGTCAATATATTTATATCCTCCTTACTCCCTTTGTAACTTACACTTGCTTGATATTTTTTGTATGGTGTGTAAAAAACTCAAACAGAGTATCAAGTGTATTAGATTGAATTGACAGTGTTATTAGGAAACTGAAGAAACACACTATATTAAGCTAGTTTTTTATGTTTTTAAGTTAATTTAAGGAGTGGGGGCAGGGGGAGATATTAAAATGCATTTCAGTGGGGCATACTTCCTTGGTGGCTTGCTATTGTTTCACAGCTAAATCATAATGTGTGTGTACGTGTACGAGCATGTTTTGATGTATGGAGTGAATTCACTGTCAAAATTCGAGAGTGGAAAAATACAACTTTTGTGTGTACAACTGCATTTTTGACACTCGTGGTTTTTATTTTAAGTCCACAGCTCCATTCTGCTCTCGTTCAATACCGTTTACGCATGTGCAGTTCAGTCTGCGTGCGCACAATACTCGCTGTGCGCTCATGACACGTTTGCAATTATTTTTGAGAGATACTCTTTTCTCACTGACATCAAATAAGAAAATGTAGATCAGGCATCCTAGATCATTGGTACTATCAATCGTCATTCTCATCAAACATGGCCCCCAGCAGAGCGAGAGTGCATAATTACTTACGGGAATGGGAAAGTGAATTATCCTAACTTAATGAAAATGAAAATGCTTTTTTAGGCAAACTGCAAAATCTATGTTTTCTTCCATCGAGGAGGGATGACGCAACGATAGATTGACAGACATTCAAGACAAACATTACACTTTTTACTGTGTTGCTCTATGAATTTAAGTAATTGTTCTTGTTAGTGAGCTACTTATACCCTTAAAGGTAATATTCCACTACTTCACTATTTTAAGTTTTATCTGTTCTCTGGTTGTCAGATAATTAAACTTTTCAACTGCTTTCAGCAGCTCTTTGGTTTTCCCCATAAAAACAAAAAAGTTTCTAGTTATTATTATTATAATTTTTTTTATTTCTTGGCAGACGCCCTTATCCAGGGCGACTTACAACATAAGTGCAAAAATACAGTTCAATAAGGCATCAATCATTACAAATTCAATTTACATAAAACATAGCAATTCAAAATATAATACATTTTACAAACTTCTAATTTACAATTTACACAGGCAGGTACAGTAAGTGAGGTCCAACATCCTGGACTGTAAAAGCTAAGTACTGTCAAGATGTAGGGTCACAGTCAGGGGCTACAGGAAATATATATATATAACAATGTGAGGTGCTATCTGACAGGGGTTAAAAGGACTAATATTATAAGTACTGTCTGAAAAGATGTGTTTTGAGTAAGCGCTGGAATGAGGTCAAGGACTCTGCTGTTTTGACTTCGGTGGGCAGGTTGTTCCACCATTTAGGAGCCAGGAATGAGAAGGAGCGGCTCTGGAGGAAGGAGAGTGGAGAGGAGGTAGAGTTAGTCTTCTGGCACCAGAGGAGTGCAGTGGTCTGGAGGGGTGTGATGGAGTGATCCCAACACTATTACAACTACACTATTCATCGCTGGTTTAGTGTGATGCAGTGTGTTGTAGTTAAACTGTTTTTTTAAAAGTTATTAATGGTGGTAATTTATTGTATTTAAAAAAGGAAAAATATTTTTAAAAAGAAGGGCATGGTTGGTATTAACAACTCTTATGAACTTACCTGCGGTGAAGGGAAAGGGGGAGTTGGGCGGGAGTTGGGCTGGAGTTGCTGGGGTTGGTGTGTTGGTGGCCATGTTGTTGAAGGGTAAAAGTGGTTACAGAGGCCATGATGGAGAAGTGCAATATATGCTTGGCTATTACCCTATTTATTGTAGTAAGGTAGCCACTCTTAATTCTCTGGCCATAAGGGAAGGGTTCAAGGGGTTATAGGAAAGGGGTGTTTGCAATAATGTTTTGTTTTATTTTTCTTTGTACTAATGTTGGTTTGTTTTTTCATGGTATTAGATATAATTAGTTTTGTTTATTGATATCACGAGAATGGGTAATTTACAATATTTGGGTCTATACTTTTAGATATTGAGATATTTATATTTTATTAGTGGTATGTTCTTGGGGGAGGAGTTCTAGACCTTGGGGTATAAAGAGGGAGTGTGAGAACTGCTAAGTCAGTTGGAAGGTTGGGTTCCTCCAAGGAGGTGGCTAGAGTAGAGGGTAGCGCTTGTTTACCCTGTGCTCAGGAGTGTTCTGTTCTCATGTGAAGGGATAGATTTTCTACCATTATTCTGTCCAGCTATTTGTTTTTGTTTTGTTTTTACATAATTTTTTTTTAAAAATTACTTTTTTCTGGAGAACTGTCTATCTGGTCCTACGTGTTCCATGCTTGATAACACCTGACCCTGGGTCCGTAACAAGGGGATGTATGGAGAGACGAGGGACTGAAGGTAGCTTGGTGCAGTGTGGTCGAGACAGCGGTAGGTGAGGGTCAATGTCTTGAATTGAATGTGTGCCGGTATCGGGAGCCAGTGGAGGGAGCGGAGCAGTGGAGTAGCGTGTGCGAATCGGGGTAGAAAGAATATCAGACGAGTTGCAGAGTTCTGGATGAGCTGGAGCGGGCGGGTAGTAGTTGCAGGGTCGGAAGAGGGGAAAGACAGGAAGATCTGGGCATCATCAGTGTAGAAATGGTAGGAGAAACCATGGGATGTGATGAGGGGGCCCAGGGAACGAGTGTAGAGAGAGAACAGGAGGGGTTCCCCAAGGCTCCGTCCTGGGCCGCCTGTGAGGAGAGGTTTGGGGGTGGATGAGGAGCCTTGCTATGTCACTTGGTAGGACCGGTCGCTGAGGTAGGAGGAGAACCAGGCGAGAGCATTAAGTTAAGCATCACTCAACAAATGTAAAATGTCAGATCACTGAACCTAATTGTTTTGAAATTAAATAATTAACCTGGGGGTAGACAATCTCATAAACTGGATATTTTTTTGATCTGCATCTAAATTTTAAATATTTTAAATACTGGATCAAAGTATCTGGAAGAAATACGAAGACTTAAACAAGACAAACAATCCCTAGAGGTAGACCTGGAACTTATGAAAAAGGAGAGGGATCTTGCAAAAGCCCAAGTTATTTACACTTCAGGCAAGTTAATCGTATCTTCATTGTTGAAGATGAAACCTGTGCAATACATCCCTTCATTCACTTTCTTTTTAGGCCTCTCTTCTCGAGTAGTTGGTGAGGAAGGGATGGATTCGGCGTATGTTGCTCAGGAAGAATCTACAGGTGTCTGTCAGCGTGGTGATGTGCTGGGTGTAGGAGAGCGCAGGATCAAGGGTGACTCCTAGATTTTTAGCGGAAGGAGCGAGAGAGTGTGGTGGATTCCAAGGGGAAAAACAGGAGATCAGATTTGGAGAGGTTGAACTTGAGGTGGTGTGAGTGCATTCAGGCGGAGATAGCAGACAAGCAGGAAGAGATATCAGAGGGTCGGTAGAGGGAAAAGACAGGGAAATCTGGGTATCATTGTAGGAGGTGTTATTCTTGCTGTTTTAATTAGACATTTCCAACAATATAAAGCACTTCAAAGTTGATGTTGGAGTCTCATATAATAGGAATCAAGGTACTATGCACAACATGACATGAATGTTTATAAACTGCATATATGATTTTACACAGAACAAGAAAGTCGATTTATGAGCTGATCATCAGTCTGCCTGGTGTCTGTGCTGCACCACACCTCTTACAATTCATCTCCACTAAGATAAATATGAGATCTTCACGTGAGACATCTACAAAACATTTTTGTTTGGTATTTTTGGACTTCTCGATGAGCACCTCAAATGCCCTGCATTGAATGATAATATGTTAGCAAAAACAAAGCAATAATTCAACCCCAGGTGCTATTGCTAAACAAACTGTGAGATCCACACAGCAGCAGTGTAAAAGAGCCTGCTCTTCCTCATTCATTCTGTTCCGATTCTTCATGGCCCTTTAGCTCAGCTAATGGCCACACATTAATGGAGATCTCCCGTGGTGTTAAAAAGCACACAAGCTTAATTGACAAGATGTCAGTCTGCTGCGTCTTAATCTAAATATTTGGACCTGTAGTCTTGCACCCGTAGGCAATAAATGAGGTAATTAATTGACACCACGGTTGATCTTTTTTTAGGAATTGGTGGAGCAATCTAATTAATAAACATAACAATTACCCAGGAAAAATAGAATTCAGCACAGTATATTTCTGATTGAATGTTATGAAAATAAATATATTTTTGTACAGGTTTATGTTACCATATTGCTTTCTTGCTATTGCAAAATGTATGATCCTTAAAAAAAAAAAAAAAAAAAAAACATTAGCACTATACCCAAGGTAAAAAAGCATTATATTTACAAAACCAGAATAAAAAAAGTATATATATTGCAATGTAAAGTAACCCAATGAAATTACATTAATAATGACAATATAAATCATTACAGGGCCATGTGTTTGCTCTGAGCACAACTGATGATTTGATTAAGAGTAATGAATAGATAAAGGTTCATGTGCAGGAAGCTCACCATCGAGAGTTAATGTATTTCTTTTCCCAGGAGACATTTCATTTAAAGAGATAAGATGTCCATGAACTTCTAATACAATACAGCCTTGAAGGAGCCGAAGCACATAATTCTATTGTATACAAAACCACATTATATTATTACAAAAGGGAAATGTCTAGGCAAAATTAATTGTTTTCTTAAAAGACCAACGTTGGTGGGGAAATGGTTGATTTTTTTTTTATTTTTTTTATTTGAAATAGACTTTTTCAATTGTCTCCATAACCCAGAGGTTAAATTACATGCATAAAGTAGGTCAAAGTGTCAACGAATTAACCTAAGATGTGCAATTTAAGATTTCTTCAACGCATTACTTGACACATCTAATTGAGCATAATTGTCAAACTTACTGGTCAATAATGTATTTTTAGTTTTTGTGTGAAACGAGCCAGTCCAGCACATGTGCCATGTTCAATTAGAGTGCATTGGAAGGGACCCAATTAGTATTGTGTGATGAACCCACAAAAAGGGAAACTAATAGGGACTTATCTAGGGAATTTAATTGGATGTGACAGCAGCACTAATGTGGTTCTATGCTGTGCTCTGTAGAACAAAAACTGCCATAATTTCCTGGGTGAACGGTAAATATAAGAGATGTAATGATACATTTTTGTAAGCTTTTCTACAGAAGTTCATGGGACTTTATATTAATTAATCATTCACTTGTAACCAAACATTTGTAATCAAATAAAATACTTGTGTACATCAGAAGTATGCACTTTTATTTTTATTTTCCATAGTTAAATATTGCTGATTAAACACTTATATCTATCCATTTATCTTTATGCATTCACATTAACCAAAGCACTAAGAACTACACTTGTTTTTTCATTGATTGTATTGCTTCATGCTGATAGTGTAGCTATTATATCTCTGGGCCTGATCCTCTTTAAGTGTCTTGAGGGATTGTAATAATTGAGCTTCTGTTGGTTACCAGCATGGTTTTTCCATCCTGACCAAAAGTGGGTCACCTATTGAAAACCATAATTACTGTGTATTAGTCTGCTTTAATGTAGTTGTGATGTGTTGTCAGAGACAATAAAGGAAAATGCAGAATTCATTGGAAAAATTGAAGTACAAAAACCATTTACAGAGCATACCTCCACTAACCTCCTAATTAGTAGCCCACTAATTAGGAAGGATTTTATTTCCTTTTTCGTCAAGCTATTATTATTATTTTTATTTATTTCTGAGCAGACACCCTTATCCAGGACGACTTACAAAATATAAGCGCAATATAAAATATAATAGTTGAAAAAGGGTTATCATTGCGTTAGCATGATTGTTGAAATGTATATATGTGAAATGTTAGCATTAAGTAAAGAAAATAACATTGAACTTCCTAAAATTTAGTTATTATGAAAGGATTGGTTCTGATTATTATTTTTCAGTAGTTTACAACACTGACTGTGATTTGGTGTGAGGTTTCAATGTAAAGAGGTTTGGATTATGATTATTACCTTTATTAAACTTCAGTCCTGGATTGACAGACTCTCAAAGTCAACATTTGAGACAACAAGGTCTGTTAGAAAGTTAAAAATATGTCATTAACTAAGAAATGATTGACTATTAATAAGTTTAACACGTTTAAGTAAAGCTGAATTCTGACAATCACATGAAATTTACTTTCATTACTTCTGAAAAGCTGATATAATTTGATCATTAGTATTTTTCTTTTTAGGACCTTTGAAAGTGACAAATAAATATGATCAATATATATATATATATATATATATATATATATATATATATATATATAAATATATGATCTTTGGAAATGTAAATGTACTGATTTGTTTTTACAGTGAAAACATAATGTATTTGTATATAACGTAAAACAATTGGTTCAGTTAGCAGCAGCCAATTGTAGGAAACTTTACAAGTACATATTTGTGATTGTCACTACGATTACGAGTATTGTGTGGAGCTAATGGTGAATGGGATGAAGTATACACAAAACTCTTGAAAATCAACCCCTAAGAGTCAGCTTCACAGAAAACTTTTCTGGTATATATTTAAATTCCCCTTTCCTTCTCCCTGAGAGAAATGCTCTTTCAGTGCCTGTGATCAAGATTTGAGGACTTCATATCTAATTATGGCTTGACTGTCTGATTGAACATTTGAACTTGTAACCTTATGATATACTTGTCCAGTTTAATAGGGTACCAGAGTTTAGCCATCGCACCAGCACCAGCATTAGTGTTAGTTCAACTCAATAAAGTCAGCTGAGATCAGCTGGTTCTTTTTTAAATGTGAACAGGCAATATTCGATAGAGACCTGCCTCAGTTTACAATAGCCTCCAGACCTAATCTGAAGAAGTCCATTGTGAATGACATCATCTCACAGTTGGAAAATCCTGGTGTCACCACAGGTCTGTGTCAGTTTGGGTGACCCAGAAAACCTTGTATGACCACTGATCAACTGGAGTATCAACTGGAGTATCACATGGCTATAAAGAGCAGATGTCTGTCAACACCACATATAGCTAAACAGTTGTGGGAAAGTCAAATAGATGACATCAGTGCCCAACACAGAATTGCTGGGTCAATGGGAAAGGAAATGTAGCTGGAGGCTCATATTTCAGTTTGCATGGAAGAGTCAAACTTAATGTTACTGTAGTTTTCATTTTAGAAGAAACTGTGTTCTTGACCATCCAATTGCTTGAGGCCAATTGTCCAACATTACCTTACAGAGATTATAAATCCATTAAACTTTCTGTTAATTAATGTTATTATTCAACATGAATATATATAACTATATACACACGTAAACATACACACGCATACATATACATACAAAAGCGTATATATGGAGAATCAATAAAGTGGTCATTTTAAAACTGTACCATTGATTAAACACTTAAAAGCTAAAATTCATAGTTTAAAGCTATCACACAGAATTTATTTTTGCAATATGTATTTTTGTCAATATGATAATGATTTATATAACCTGATTTAGTATGTATATCTACCATCTATCTATTTATCTATATATATATATATATATATACAGTTAGGTCCATAAATATTTGGACAGTGGCACAATTGTCATCATTTTGGCTCTGTATGCCACCACAATGGAAATAATCAATATGTGTTTTAAGTGTAGACTTTCATCTTTAATTTGAGGGTAGTTATATCCAAATTAGGTGAACGGTGTAGGAATTACACCCATTTTTATATGTGGTCCCCCCAATTTTAGTATTTGGACAAACTAACATAATCATAAATTAAATGGTGAGTTTCAATACTTGGTTGCAAATCCATTGCAGTCAATGACTGCCTGAAGTCTGGAACCCATAGACATCAGCAGATGCTGGGTTTCTTCCCTGGTGATGCTCTGCCAGGCCTGATCTGCAGCTGTCTTTAGTTCCTGCTTGTTCTTGGGGCGTTTTGCCTTCAGTTTTGCCTTCAGCAAGTGAAATGCATGCTCAGTTGGATTCAAGTCAGGTGATTTACTTGGCCATTGCAGAACATTCCACTTCTTCACCTTAAAAAAAAAATTGGGTTGCTTTTGAAGTATGCTTCGGGTCATTGTCCATCTGCATTGTGAAGCGCCGTCTGTTGTGTTTAAAGTTGTGTTTAAATGTTGTGTAAGGAGTGACAACTCAGAGACAGCTGTTTCCAGTAAAACGTAACGATTTAATCTCGAGAGCCATACATGCCCATGCCATAACACTACCTCCACCATGCTTCACAGATGAGGTGGTATGCTTCGGATCATGAGCAGTTCCTTCCCTTCTCCATACTCCTCTCTTCCCATCATTCTGGTACAAGTTTATGTTTGTCTTATCTGTCCATAGGATGTTGTTCCAGAACTGTACAGGATTCTTTAGATTTTAGTTTTTTGTCAAACTCTAATCTGGTCTTCCTGTTAGATGTTTACATCTTGTGGTAAACCCTCTGTATTTAATATGGCAAAGTCTTCTCTTGATTGTTGACTTTGACACAGATACGCCTACCTCCTGGAGGGTGCTCTTGATCTGGCCAACTGTTGTGAAGGGGTTTTTCTTCACCAGGGAAAGAATTCTTCTGTCATCCACCACAGTTGTTTACTGTGGTCTTCTGGGCCTTTTGGTGTTCCTGAGCTCACCATTGCATTCTTTTTTTTAAGAATGTACCAAATAGTTGATTTGGCCACCTACTATCTTTGCTATCTCTCTGATTGGTTTGTTTTGATTTCTAAGGCAAAACGCCCCAAGAACAAGCAGGAGCTAAAGACAGCTGCATGACAGGCCTGGCAGAGCATCACCAGGGAAGAAATCCAGCATCTGGTGATGTCTGTGGGTTCCAGACTTCAGGCAGTCATTGACTGCAAAGTATTTGCAACCAAGTATTGAAACTCACAATTTGATTCATGATTATGTTAGTTTGTCCAAATACTTTCGAGCCCCTAAAATTGGGGGGACCACAAATAAAAATGTAATTCCTACATTGTTCACCCGATTTGGATGCAACTACCCTCAAATTGTTTCCTTTTAAATCCATTGTGGTGGCATACAGACAATTGTGTCACTGTCCAAATATTCATGGACCTAACTGTATATGCATGAATGGTTTGGAAGAACAAGCAAAATTTAGTTACATCATTGAAAGAGTGTAAATGTTATAATAATAATGGTCTGGACACATTGCAAGAGGAACAGATCACAGATGGACAAAGGAAGCTATTGAATGGATCTCAAGAAATGAAAAAAGACCCCATGAAAGATAGGAAGATTAAATGACAAACTTTGTAGGTGTGACATGGAAAAGGGATGCTATATACTTAGGGAGGCCTTCGTCCAGCAGTGGATTGATATAAGCTGATGATTATATATAGTGACACCGTATGGGGTTGGACACAGCACCTGGGGTCTATAGATGGGGTCTAGGTACACAGGCACACAAAGGTGGGGAAATATGATTCAAGCAGGTGATATTAATGATTTACAGTGGCTGGTGAGTGAAGAGACAAAGATACAGAAACTATTAACCAAACCCTAGCTCTTCTTTGAGCCTAACTACAAATAATGGGTTCCTCACAAAACAGTAACAACAAACAGCATGAGACAAACACAATGCAAACAGTCCTAATCATAATCTAAAGTCATTGTCATATTAATAAAATCAATCAGTTTCCATCTTCACCTTATCTCTATGTTGTTTTTACTCTTTGCTTCCCTCCCAGTCTCTCCTCCTGCCTCACCATCAGACAAAGACTGGCTTCCTGCTTATAAGCAGGAATCAGTCAATCAGGGGAGTCCTGCATGTCAGGTGCTTCCCCTAGAGCGAGCCCTTGCCTTTTGGGGGATGTAGTGCCAGTCAGGGTGCACGTTTCCTGCCCTACCCAGCACTGTATCACATATATAACTATATATAGTTTTAGCAAGAAACCTTGTACAATAAATAGGTATTTAAGGACATTTCATGAACTTTATTATTGATTTGGGAGTAAGGGGAATGTTCGCTATTGCTCTTTGAAAGTTCAGAAGTCTAAATAAATAAATAAATAAATAAACTGCCCCATAAAATGTTCTTGGAAAATATGGAATTGTTATCAATCATGTTGCATTTTTACAAATATATATGTGAAAATAGCAATAGTATATGATGAACATAGGAATGCAAAATATGCAACGAAGGGGAATGTATTCCCACAGAAACTAGACCTTGCTATTTAAAATTCCCTGCCTTTTAGTGATAGAAAGCAGACATAGTTTTTTACTCTAATCTCCACTCTGCCCACTTATGAAAATAAGTCAAATGAATTAAGCCATCAGCATCGCAGGCCAAAATAATATAAACCATCAAGTTGACAAGGAACTAGTGAATTTGTGGTCCACACTCAGCAGCTGACAAATCAAGCAAAATGTATAGGCTGACTAGGAATCAGTTACTGTTACTCATACTGCACTCAGTGATGCAAATGTAATGCCATGTTTATCATCTTCTTCTAGTTATGTGACAGTGGAAATGAAAATAGTATTAAGTTTTATATTCAGTTGCACATGATTATTTTTTCCAATTAAACCATCTCAAAGAAAAAAGTCATAACAATTTGTGTCTTTCTACTGGCTTTACTTGTTTTAAGATGCAGTGTAAACAAAAGGTAGCAATTGTATTACTTCAAATGTTCAGGAAATTATAATAAGAACATCTCAAATAAAATACAAAACAAAATAGATAAATAAGTAATCAAACCAATATGAGAAGTGAGTCATATTCTTGTGGAAAAATAATGATTCAAAAGTTGAATGGTTTCAAGTGGGAGATGTGCTTGTTTTTTTGTCTGATATTTTTTCCGCCCAATCATATTGTTACAGTAAATATAGCCATTATATTGTTTATATGTCTATACACATGTAGATTCAATAGTTCCATGACACCCTCAGAATATTTCTGCTTCAAATATCAAATTAAGAAATACCAAGTGCTTATTATGTAGCATTTTCTTCTGTGCAGTTTTAAATGCTTGTGAAAGTGAAGCTATTTACAGAGCCGATGACTCGCCGGCATGTGGGAAAAGCTCTACCTAATTTGTTGTGTCCTCATGCAAACTATTTACAATCTGAAACCATGTTCTTGTTTTGATGTGTTTCTATGCTGTTAAACATGAGCTCTGCCACCTCTTGGCTAAGTGGATATGCAAAGTGAGCATGATAACAAACAAGATCATTGTAGCTATGGTGTAAGAAATTGTATTGCTCATGTTGCATAGAGTACATTCAAATAAATAGACTGAGTCTATTCAGATCAGTAAACAAAAGGGTGGATGTCTATTTGCTGGCATGCAAAGCCATAAAGCAATATTGTTATGGTTAAAACAATTAGAAGCTTTACATAGAAAGTATGCATAGCTGTAGGTACCATATTAATTTGTAACATATTTACTCTCAAAACTGCTTCATGTCGTGCCTGAAGCTCTCCAGTTCTCTCTAGAAAGAGCATTTGCTCCATCTGATCCAGTTAACCATACACTGCCTCCTTCAGCTCATTATAACACTCTGTATGCTTTCTACACAGAGTTGTGATGAGGTGAAAGTCCAAAGTTATTAGGTCTAGTCACTGGGCATGATTTGGAAATGACTTTCACTGTATCTCCTGCATTGTCATGTAGAAACAGTATTGTAACATATTTTTCCACTATATATTTTTCTTTGATTGTCTAACGCTGCATAATTTTGTTTCGTGGTTATATTCTTGTATGGGTTAAATCAATAGGTCAATAGATACCACACTTTAGCTATCCTTAAAAAAACACAGGCTGCATGCCATCTACCCAGCAGAGTGCTTTGCTTTCCACAACATGAATAGTCATTCCCAAATGATCAACCATCAAAGTTTGTTTTCACTGATCCCAGTCAAGATCTGGAGTTATCTGCAAGAACCTTTCGGACACAGTTAAATTCTGCAGCCTTTACGTAGTGACGGTGCATATTTGCATGTTGCACATCAAAGAAAGTATATAATTCCTGTTTGGTTCAGTGAATAGCAGTAGAGTTTTCAACATCCATTCTGCATCTTTTTTTAAAAATAAATAAAGCCAAGAAAGATACAAAGCAATCCAGTATATTGTGGTGTTATACACCAAAACCAGTTTTAGGTGAAGCTCAAGAAGTCAGGGTCTGTTGTTGCTTTGCAGTTGCTTTAGTAAAGTGCTGTTAATCTGGACTGCTGTAGTGGGTGGTGTCAAACAGTGCTGTGCCGTTGATGAGACGTTGTAGGTTGTAAAGCATAGAGAAAGATCAGATGCTACTTTATCAGGGTCAGGTAGAGGAAACAATAGGTAGCAGCAGGGTTTTGGATTAACTAGAGAGAGTAGGTTGCTGACACAGACAAGAGACATGCAGTAATTCAGTCTAGAAACAGCGGGCAGGGATCAAGAGCTAAGAAGAGTAGGTTATGAAGAAAGGGTTGATTTAAATGTTTTGAATTGTGGGAGTATGTCAGATAGATGTAACAATGAGTCACTGGGTGTACAATTGTGGACATCACTTTATCAGTAATCAATGCTAACTATTGGTCTGAAGGGAATACAAGAGGGAAGTATTGAGAATAACACAAAGGTTATTGCAGAGGAAAAGAGAGAGGTCGATGGGCTCAAAGGAAATGAGCCTTGCAGAGTCTTGTTCATCTTTGAACTAGAAAGAATTAGTCATCTGTCACTCCTCTCCATAAGTCAACAAACCTATATCACATGCTGGTTTCAAAATATTAAAATCAGTTTTCTGTTAGGTTAGTATTTGCATTTCTATTCCATCCTTGGAATAAAAAAACAAAATGTCACTTAATAAATAAACAAATACAAATGTGCTTGGTAGCCCAAAATTAAAATAAAAACTCTGAAGACAAAATATCAATATTAGTCATGGTAATATTCAATTTGTCCATAAACCCAGATATTACTGCTGCTTCTAACATCTGCTGTCTTTGCAGCTCCTAATTCCTTCATACAGTGCAGTTCTACTAGCCTTCAATTCCATCCAACAGCTCCACAACAACTCTCTCTACACAGGGCTGCATCACTACTACTGCAAAACTGAAGAACCTCCTCTCAACTAAGTCCCACCCACATTTCCATACAAAAATAATTCCATTCAAACATCAATGTAAACCAAACCAAATGCACTTGCTGAATATGTATGAGCTCTGGAAGCAAAAGTAATAGAACATAATGAAAATCCATAGAGAAAACAACTAAGGAACAGTCTAGAAGAGTATATTACAGAGAAAACAATTCTATTCATTTAAATACTAATTTCTAGAACTTCCTTATATTGAAAACTAGCAAAATACACATACGCAGCACAATATTATCCACCAGGTCCCGAAACCAAAAAGCATCATCATAAAAACAAAACGCCAATCCTTTTATTAAGCAATAGGATGGATCCACTCTGAAGTGGGGCGGTTCCTGTTGAGTTAATGGGAATAATTACACAAATGCAATGATCATTTAAAGCAGTAGGCGTCAGCTTCCACTCAGTGTTTATGATGGTTATGGCTGGGAACAACTTCAAAGTAACAATGCACATCCAGCCATTGATAACATTTTTATTCTTCTATTCATATGTTTCTTCATTACAAAAGTCTGGTATGTTTGGTCTCTGTTTCAATTAGACTGGCTGTTTACAGGTATTGTGTGTGGCTGTTATATACATATAACAAGCCCTCTGTGCTATTGTGCAAGCCAACAAAAGACAATGATTAAACAGAGCTGTGGATAAGGCTGTAATACAATAAGCCCAGGCAATCAGAGGTATAATCATTTTGCACTTGGATACAGAGAACTATAAATTTAGTCCAGGCTTGTTCGCTTCTTTGAAGTCTTTTTCAATTTAAACATCAAATAACACCAAATGACCTTTCCTGTTCATAATTTTCAAATGTAAATTTAAAGCAGTTCAGCCAAGGTCAAGAGGTAAACAACCGTACTCCAACCTACAGTGAACCATAAAATAAACTATATATTTAGAAATAATAATTCAGCCAAATACTGATTCATGAAAAAATGAAATATTTTTGTGTGGCCAAATTGTAAACAAATTTAAATATTTGTAGTGATATATATATCATAAAGTGAGATGAAATTCCATCCTTAAAATCTGGATTTAGACATTTCAACAGTGTCATTTCTTACTCTTCTTCTGGTGCTTAATTTGTAACTCACAAGGTGCCGGAGCTTAATTTGAATGGGACAGAGCAGATGTACGAGGGAGAGCGTTTAGTGTAACAACATGTGTATAGAGCCTAGCATCAATGTAACTCACTTTCAACGCATTTTCAAGCCACCGCTGTAGATAACATGCTAACAAGGAAACTACATTTTTTTTTTTATTAGTAATTTCAAATATCATAATCATATGCTATTAGGACTACTACATTTTTTTATCATTTCCACTCTCAAGGACAGGTCATCATGTACGTGTGGTTTGAGAATCTGAGTGTATGATCACCCACTATGCCATATATAGCCAGCCCCGAGCCTAGCCATTTTTGCGCCCTGAGTGATGTTACAATTCGCCACCCCTGGTGTTTCCCGTGATTCCAACACACCATTCCAAAAATGTAGCAGTACAGCCATTGACCATGGAGGCTTATCAAAACAATTACATCTTTGACCCTTTTTGTTGTGAAACTTAAGCTCGATTCTATCTGTATCTGCATAGACAAAATATAGACATTCTAATTTGCACAGAC
The DNA here is from genome assembly GCF_036373705.1 of Amia ocellicauda. NCBI lineage: Eukaryota > Metazoa > Chordata > Actinopteri > Amiiformes > Amiidae > Amia > Amia ocellicauda. The sequence continues at coordinate 33,239,673 of NC_089850.1, read as the reverse complement.
CTAACTTCCCCCAAAACATTCATCAGACAGCAAGAAAGCAGAGGTATATTCTTACCACTAGTGAAAGTTGACCGGCCTGGCTTTTCTCCTGTAAAGGTATGTACAGTCTCCATTAAATCCAACTGTTGATCCAGTTCATGGTCAATAGATATTGTCTGCAATCCATTGAGTCATTGCTCAGTCATCATTGAGCGAATGGAGTTCTTAATCAGCTTTAGTTTGGAAAAGCTGTGCTCGGCACTTGAAGTTGTGCACCTGATCTGACTGTCAGTAGTGCATTGAATGGGACAAACTCAAGACCAATCAGAGTGTTGGAATGTTGTGGTTTCACCCCCCAATAAGCTGCACATGGGGTCCGTTTGGTGATTATGAATGCATTGAATGGTGTTCACAGAATTCGCACAGTACTTGATCGGTATATTTTACTTATATTTCACGATGAAGATCTTAGAGCAGATCACCTGCTTCCACAACGTTTCCTAACTTCAGTATTGCTTTCTCCATTTTTTTTCATTAAAATAATTCTAACCTGTCAAAGGCTCTCTGGACTTTCACTCTTCTTAGTCCTGCCTTCAAGCAGAAATAAATGACCCAATCAGTGAAGTAAGGTTTTGGAAACTACTCTGTTAGGACAGAACTTCTCTGGAGGGTTGGTTGCTTGCCTTTAGAAGGTGGGACATACATGACACCACCTTAGTATTGAAAGATTTGTAAACATAAAGATGGCATTGCCCCCCACGTCATGCCACCCTGTGCGGATGCACACACTTGCACAATGGGCACAGCTCTGTATATAATCTATGGGTTCCCGTAGGTGCGTTCACAAAGACTTTCACCAATTCTCTACATAGACCATAGGGCAAGTTTTATTTTATTTCTGCATAAATATCATGGAGTCAACGAGATAAAACAGTGACCGTGTTTAAAAAAAAAGGTAAATGCGCATGTCCAATTTTTTTCATGGTGCTGGAGCGCTGCTTAGAAGTCCTGGAGTGCGAACAGTCTCAAATTGGAGCTCAGCTCTGGCAAGCTCTGTCACAAATTAAGCCCTGGTCTTCTTGGTGAGAAACAAGTGCATTCAAAGTTCCTTGGAAAGACTCTTGTAGTATAAACAATTATGTGATGTATGTGAACAAGCATGTACCAGTATATCAGTAACTAAGACATGAAAAAACAAAAACATAAAAAACTATGCTCTACAGCAAAAACAATATTTCCATCTATTGTGTTTATTTTTGTGCTTATTGTTTAGCAGAACGCCGTCTGTAAAAGTCACACACTGAAACCACAAATCAGTTAAATGTTCATAATCCCTTTGTTCCCCTGCCTCCAGAGTATGTTACTTCTCCACCTTTGCCCCTCAGAAGTAGAAGGAGTTTCCCTCAAATGTCCAGTCCCTGTTCACCTTTTGGCAAAACACCTGGAGCCCCCATCCCCACCCATCCTCCAAACAATATGACACCAATCAAAGGATATGATGTATATAGAAGACAGAACCTCTACCCTAAAGCTGCAGTCTTGTGAAAAGCTACTGGGATCACTTGAATTCACAGAATTGTGTTATTCCCAGCAGGCTCCTTGGCCAATGCTTGGCTAATTCTGCACTGCCCTCTCAGAATGCCTAGCTTTAACTGGGCTTTGTATGACTATTATGGTCTGCACTCTATGTAAATCAAGGAATGCATTGTTAATTTGCTTAAAAAAACGTAGTGCAGACCAAATTAAAAAGCAAATGTTTTTGCTTTGGAAGAACAATCTAAAACTGATATGTGAAAGAAGCACTTTTCGTTGCTAAAAAAGCACTTCTGCAGCTTCACAATCACAGGGCAGGCTAGGTGGCCCAGCACATGTATAAGAATTAAACACCAGCTAAGCCTTCCTCCACCTCTTTACATACAAAGGGTTTTGAGATTTTTTTGTACAAACAAACAAGTTTAACAATTATACACAAGCTCATTTTTACAAGATAGTCCAGACATCAATTTCATCAATTGAACACATGCAAAGGAAATACATGCATACTTTAAAATAGGTTCCAGAACAGTAGCAACAGGAGATATATGTATGAGGCTTTTCCTCCAAACCTCTATCTTGCAATATCCAAATACAATATAGGCCATTAAAATGATTTTAAGGTCACTGCACAATTGATCAGTGAAAAATACAGCTTACTGATTAAATGTGTTGTATTGTCTCATTTGACCAAGTTAAATATAAACAAAAAAACAATAAAGAAAGAAAAATAAATGAATAAACACAATCTAAGAAAATAATATGTAAGCCTTATGTGTCTTGAGATATGTCAAATTAGAAGGCCCCAACAATCTGTTTTCTGCTTATTAACATGAAAGGCACTCCGCTGGAAACCCTAAAAGCTATCTGTTAATGTTTCAGAGAAGGAAGTGATCAGAACCTCTTAATACAGTGCTGACACCCTTAAGCACTTGAGCCCTAGTAATCAGACCCAGGACTCATGGGTACTTCAGCTGAATGTCACTCTTACCTAAAAAACAGACTAATGTGGAGGAAGAAAACCTAACTAATGTATATTATTGTCCATATATTTCAAACTAATACAATTATGCCCTGTGTTTGTGGTGGTTGTAAAGACAATGTTGTTCCTTAAACAATAACATCTGCCAGCTACTGTTTGTTTTCAGTAGAATAATAAACCTTAAAGCTAAACATATAACAGTTTCCAACATTATGTGTGAAAATGACATTTGTGTGAAAGAAAAGCCTGGCTCCATGCATTATCACAAACATCAGAATGTAGAGTTGTACCTCAGGGAACTATAGTTACGAAATCTAGAGGTGGAGAAGCAAAATGAAGGTTGATGGCATACATATAAAAACAGAACATCAATCACACAGTCTCTATTGCAAATACTAGAAATGTTACACGAAAAAGACTAAGAATAATATGAGTTAATGAACATCTAATAGGATACTCTAAAAAGATTAAAAATGCTAGATAGAGTACAACAATGCCTTAGCAATTTGTTAAAAAAGAACAAAACATTAATTTTTGTAGCTTCATAAGAACATTATACTTCATGTAATTAATTTGAAACAGTGTTATATGATAATTAATTTAGTTAAATATTACTTATATAATATAATATAATATAGTGATCTGGGACTGTGTGTGGGGGGACTGCAGTGTGTATCTCTCTGTCAGTTCAGTGTGTTGGGGGTGGGGCAGATCATTTGGACATCTGATGTTTGTTAGTGGGAAATACTGGGTTGTGGGGTCAAGGTTAAGCCCTGCACGGGAACGTGGGGGGGGGGGGGGGGGCACCCTGATTGGAAGAAATAAAGCTGTTGTTTTAATCCCCTTTAATCTGCTTATTATTTGTTTTATGCTGGTGAATCCAGGTAGCAAAAGGACTAACATGATTTAATATAATATAATATAACTACGCCTATCAATGATGTCTTTTCAGAGTTTGTTGAACCTTGATTGAGCTTCAGTTTATTGAGCCTGATGGCTGATTCAATGATACAGTTAAGACAGGGTGTTTGTAATCTTTTGACTGATTCCTGACAATGTTAATTACTCTTATAAATGTCATTTGTGTATACTCTGCCCTGCTGAACTTTTGAACCTTTACCCAAATTACTCAAAGGGGAAAAATAATAGGATAATACATCTCCATGACTCACCTTGCACCATGCATATTTGGGATTGTGCATTAAACATTTTGCAAATGTACCAAAGTGCCTCTCAGGTGTGCTAATTTCTCATTTAGAAAAGCATGATTCACTTTCAGAGCTGAACATCGATAGCACATTTCCATGGGCCCTTAAGCAGGTAAAGAGATAAAATGCAGAAGGCATTTACATGCCACAAGTGAGTCAGAGAAAGAAGCCACCTTGCATAAAACAGCAAGATGAAAGCAGACCTGGTTATTAACTGAGGCTAAAGTGCACTACACTGTACATTTCCATCACACACTCTGCTCTTCTGACTAAGAATAAGCTCAGAACTATTTTTAACATTTCATTGTACCATTAGTGTTTTCTTTTTATTTACAAGCTGCTTCAGTTCATTAAGGAGGTTATTGGACACAATTCTCAATATGCATGTTAATTTAATGGGTTTTGTATTTTAAGCCGTTTGATGTTCACAAAGCATGGCAGATGCATTTCTAAATTACAAACAATTACTAGCTCAGAATTAATGAAGAAACAAGGGACAATACCACCATGCTATTGTTTTAAATACATGCATGTTAATATATGTGCTTCCGATTAACTTAAAATGCACTATGCTGGTGAAACTGCTATTATTCTTCAACACTACACTAATACCCATCTGTAAATGACATTTATTTAAAAATAATATTAACAAAATGTTATCTTCTGTGGAAGAAAGTTTGAATTTGCATTTTAATAATAATTATGATTATTCTTATATAATTTATATAATACAGCTGCAGCTATTATAGACCCGTCCACTGTGTGCCTGGCTTCAAATGGGGCCCCAACATACACACCTTCTCACACAGTGCTCAATTACTGTCTGTAATTGTAGGTGCCAGTACTACACCTCTTCAAAATGTAAATCAGAAGTGGTTACATTGTAGGCTTATATTATTTAGCATTGTTGCGAGCTACTGATTAGTGTAACTGTGTGTGTCCGGCACTGCCCTTGTCTGTATTCAGATCTAAAGCAGCCATTAATTGTGCTATTAGCAGTCCTACCTGGGAGGGATTGCGACTGCCACTCAGCTTCCAACAAGGCCGACTTCCTCTCCGCCTTCACCTCCCACCACTTTCTGGATTTCCTTGCTTTCAGTAAGACATGGATCTCCCCTGAGAACTCAACCACCCCTGCCACCCTATCCTCTGTTTGTCCTGTCCCACTCCTCTCGTCTTACCACGTGGGGAGGAGGAACAAGCTCCTGCTGTCCCTTTCTCTGTCCCCCCCTTCTCTCCTCTATCATGACTAACAGCTTTGAATTCCTTGCAGTGGAACTCACCTCTCCCTCTCACCTCTTCCTTCTAGTTCTCTACCGCCCTTCTGGTTCACCCGCCTCCTTCCTGGATTAACTCATCTTCTTTCTCTCCTCCCTCCCATCACTATCCTCACCTACCATCCTCCTGGGAGACTTCAACATCCACCTCTTCAACCCCTTCTCTCTCCCCATCTCCCCCACCTCACAGGGCAGGCCGCCAGCTAGACCTCATCTTCTCTAGAGGCTGCTCCCCTTTGACGCTCTTAGTGACACCCCTGGACATCTCAGACCACCACTTCATATCCTTCTCCCTTTCCCTCCCCTCCCTCCCCACCCCACCCACTCACTCTGTCATCTTCCACCGTAATCTGTACTCCGTCTCCCCCTTAACCCTTGCTCTCACTCTCTTACCTTCCATTGACAGTTTTTCACCTCTGTCTGTTAACTGTGCTAACTCCTCTTTGTTCTCCTCCCTCACTTCCTCCCTTGATTCTCTATGTCTCTATGTCTTCTCACGTCTTGTCCTGTCTGTCCCTTCCCTCCTCAGCCTTGGATCTCTTCCATTCTCCACTCAACCCCATCCGCTGAACAGAAGTGGAAGAGGTCCAGCTGCCCTTGAACTCTACTGTCCACATTCTCCTCCTCACTCACTTAAGTCTTACTTCCAATCACTCTTTGAATCCTCTGTCAACAACCTCCGCAAACTCTACCTTCTCTTCCCTCTTCCCCCCTTCCCATCACAGACATCCGCAAGCTCTTCAACAGCGCCCCCTCCTCTCCCATCCCTCCAAAGTCTCCCACTGATCAAGCTTCCTTTTCTTCATTCTCACCTCTCTCAGAATCTGATCTTTTCTCTCTCTTCCTAAATCACAAACCTACAACTATGCCCTGGACCTTCTCCCCACTTGCCTCCTCCAAGCAACTGCTCCTGATCTACTCCCCTTCATCTCCTCCCTCCTCAACTCCTCCCTCCTCTCCGGCTGTTTCCCCTCTGCATTTAAACAAGCTGCTGTCATCCCACTCCTCAAGAAACCTACCCTTGACCCCACCTCTACTCAGAACTACCGCCCTGACTTCCTACTCCCCTTCCTTTCAAAGACCCTTGAGCATGCTGTCCACCGTCAGCTCTCTGCATTTATCTCCCATCACTCACTTCTTGATCCTCTGCAATCCAGCTTCTACACAGCTCACCCCACTGAGACTGCTCTCCTGGCAGTCACTGACTCCCTCAGCTGTGCTCAGGCAGCCTCCCTCTCCTCAGTCCTCATCCTCCTTGATCTCTCCGCAGCATTTGACACTGTCGATCATTCCATCCTCCTCTCCTGCCTCGCTGACATTGGAATCTCTGGGACTGCTCTCACCTGGTTCTCCTCCTACCTCAGCAACCGGACCTACCAAGTGACATGGCAAGGCTCCTCATCCACCCCCCAACCTCTCCTCACAGGTGTACCCCAAGGCTTCGTCCTGGGCCCCCTCTTGTTCTCTCTCTACACTTGCTCCCTGGGCCCCCTCATTGCATCCCATGGTTTCTCTTACCATTTTTATGCTGATGATGCCCAGATCTTCCTGTCTTTTCCTTCCTCTGACCCTCTCATCCCCTCTCGCATCTCTTCCTGCTTGTCTGCTATCTCTGCCTGGATGCATTCGCACCACCTCAAGCTCAATCTCTCCAAATCTGATCTCTTGTTTTTTCCCCATCTTCCTTACCTTCTGCTGACCTCTACATCTCAATCCCCTTAGAATCAACAACACTCTCTCCCTCTGCTTCCACTAAGAACCTAGGAGTCACCCTCGATCCTGCACTCCTACACTCAGCACATCACCACGCTGACAGGCACCTGCAGATTCTTCCTGAGCAACATATGCCGAATCCGACCCTTCCTCAATAGCTACTCAACTCCGCTGCTCATCCAGTCGCTGGTCCTCTCCCGCCTGGACAACTGTAACTCCCTCCTGGCCGGCCTGCCTGCCTGCAACTACTACCCGCACTACGACTACTACTCTCTCCCCGATTCGCACACGCTACTCCACTGCTCCCCTCCCTCCACTGGCTCCTGATACCGGCATGCATTCAGTTCAACACATTGACCCTCACCTACCGCTGTCTCGACCGCACTGCACCGAGTTACCTGCAGACCCTCGTCTCCCCATACATCCCCTCCAGACCACTGCGCACCTCCAGTGCCAGAAGACTAACCTTGCCTCCTCTCCACTCCCCTTCCTCCAGAGCCGCTCCTTCTCATCCCTGGCCCCTAAGTGGTGGAATGACCTTCCCACTGAAGTCAAAACAGTAGAGTCTCTGACCTCCTTCCGGTGCTTACTCATGACACATCTTTTCAGACAGTACTTGTAATTTAGTCATTTACTTTCCTATAAGATAGCACTGATTCAACATTTTGTCATACTTCTTGCTTTGCTCTACTAGTACTCCTATTGTTTATTGTTTATTTTGATCTCCCCTATGCCCCCTTTCCCTTGGCCCTTGACTGTGACTTAACATCTTGTCTGCACTTATCAGCTTTTACAATCTAGGATGTAAGACCTCATATATTGTTTACTGTATATCTCGTATACACTTGTGTAAATCTTGAAGTTGTAAAATGTATATTGCCTTGAACTGCACTGTATTGCACTTTGTATTGCTCTTATATTTTGTAAGTCACTCTGGACAAGGGCGTCTGCTAATAAATAAATAAAAAATAATAATAATAATAATAATAATAATAATAATAATAATAATGTACACCAATGATGTGCCATGATGTGGCAGGCCATTCGTTTATGCAGATGATCTGGCATTAGGAACACATGCTTTAACCTTCAGAGGAACCAGGGACACTCATAACAAGGACTTTAGATTCAAGGTTCTTTCCGTCACTGATTTTTGAAACCCCACCCCTCAAACCATACAGTAAGAATAAGCTATAGGCTTATAGTATAAGCTTTTCATCTCAGTATTTCCAAATATTGATCATGACAAGAACATAAGAAAGTTTACAAATGAGAGGAGGCCATTCGATCCATCGTGCTTGTTTGGTGTCCATTAATAACTAAGTGATCCAAGGATCCTATTCAGTCTGATTTTAAATGTTCCCAAATTTTCAGCTTCAACCACATCGCTGGGGAGTTTGTTCCAGATTGTGACGACTCTCTGTGTGAAGAAGTGTCTCCTGTTTTCCGTCTTGAATGCCTTGAAGCACAATTTCCGTTTGTGCCCCTGGGTCCGTGTGTCCCTGCTGATCTGGAAAAGCTCCTCTGGTTTGATGTGGTCGATGCCTTTCATGATTTTGAAGACTTGAATCAAGTCCCCACGTAGTTCTCCTCTGTTCCAGAGTGAAAAGGTTCAGTTCCCTCAGTCTCTCCAAGTAGAATATTGCCTTCAGACCTGGAATAAGTCTGGTTGCTCTCCTCTGAACTGCCTCTAGAGCAGTGATATCTTTCTTGAAGTGTGGAGCCCAGAACTGTACACAGTATCCAGATGAGCTCTAACTAGTGCATTGTACAGTCTGAACATCACTGCCCTTGTTCTCAATTCTACACTTTTGACAATATACCCTAGCATTCTGTTTGCCTTTTTTATTGCTTCCCCACATTGTTTGGATGGAGAAAGTGAGGAGTCCACTTTCTAGGTCTTTCTCATGTGTTACTTCATCTAGTTCTATTCCTCCCATAGTGTAATTATAGTGGACATTTTTGTTACCTGCATGTAATACCTTGCACTTGTCCACATTGAAGTTCATCTGCCAGGTGTCGGCCCACAACTGAATATTATCTAAGTCCCTTTGAACAGCCTGTGCTGCCGAGATTGTATCTGCTGAGCCACCTATTTTGGTATCATCTGCAAATTTTACGAGTTTGCTAACTATCCCAGAGTCCAGATCATTAATATAGATTAGAAAAACCAAAGGCCCTAGTACTGATCCCTGTGGAACTCCACTAACAACCTCACTACAGTTAGAAGCAACTCCTCTATAAATAATTTCCCTAATTTCTTTAAGTATTGGCTAATTTCTTTAAGTACTGAAACAAGACATATGGGATATCCTAGATGACTGAAAGACAACAAGAAAAAGTACTGCAGATGAGCTGCCCACCCTCACTTATGACTATCTGGAATAATCACATAGACGTCTCCCACTGGCCACTGGGCCACACATCCAGCATGCAGACTCTTTAAATTGCTCCAAGGTCTTACCCGGCATGGCCAGACTGGGGATTGCCCATTCACGCCCACATCTCATCAGCCTCTCTCTTCTCTCTGCTTGACCCATCCACTCATTCGATCATATTCTCAAACAGTCATTGCCAAGCACGCAGACACAGGTGCACTCAGATGCTCCCTGCTATAATGCCTCCCAGCCCGCTTCCATAACAACAATGTGAGCACTGTGGGTGCCCTTTCTCTTAGTAGCTTGCCTACTTTTCCCTCTGACATGATAAAATAGACTGAATTTTGACACATGGCACACTTGATTGTTAAGATGACAATACTGGATTTAATCATTGAAAAGCAAGAATAAGCAAGCCCAGACGAATGACAAGCTAGGAGAGCTGATCCCTAAAGATTTATTTTCATTTTTTTTTACATGTACTGTGTTTACACAATACAGTACATCAGAGTATGTTTAAAGCAATACATTTGTACATTGTTACATTATAGATTAGTTATTTTTCCTTTATGTCATACAAACTTGGTAATGCTCAAGTATTTACCCAGTAAACCTTGAGAATTGTGTTTGTTTCTAAGAAAGCAAATTGAAGCCTAATACTGCTAACAGACTCATAAGTGCCTCAGACAATCAAACATTTAGAAGGGCTGATAGGGAAAACTGGAATGCAAAGAATTTGTTTTATAACCACAATAATACTTGTATAAATGCATGGCTGCTGTTAAATCTTGACATTTAAATTACTTGATTTTCACAGAGGCAGAGGCTAAAAACTTTCTACGCCCCTACCCCATTTTCAATGAAAATATGATCAAAACTTCCTCATCCACATGCTCCTCATTATAAAATACATTGAGAGACCTTGTTTTTTGTATTTATCCCATGGATAGGCAATTCACTACAAAAATTAAAAAAGATTAATCAAAAATTAAATTACATTCTTATATTATAACCATAGTAGATCTACCAGCATTACAACATACTACTTTAGCCTTTCATACCATGAATGTGTCAACTCTTTAGACTTGAGAGCTGCATTAATTAAACTCATACAGGATACACAGAATAATTCTCCCATTGATGAATAATAAAGTCCATTTCTTTAAGAGCAATTTCACATGCAGTACATAAAGAAAACCCTCTGCAAATAAGGCCCAGCTTTTATTATTCTTTTCAGTACAAGGAGAACTTAATTGATTTGCTCAGTATTGAGGTGCAGTGTCAGCCGAGTAGAAAACTGTTGAAATCCCTGAGACATCTGTATCGTACAGTCGTAGTGATAGATTGAGGTCATATGTAAATCCATCACTTGGTTGTCATATTTTTAGCATGTGATCATCCATCTGGAGTATCAGAAAAGTATAATTAGCACAAGCAAAAGCAAACATGTGCTATGTAGTTTTAATTGTAAATTCTAAGGATGCAAAAAGGATTCACACAATTCCACACAGTATATTTTCTGTTTTTGTTTTTCTTGCAACCCTCTGGAAGTTAATAATAATGTATTTACTTATTATTATTACTACACATTAAAGGAACAACATCATTAACAATGATTCATGATACTGGTTACTTTATGTATTTTCAGGAATGGAAGGCAAAAGTCTAAACTACAATCCAATGTGGAACTGTACAGGTGTTGGGTAAACACTGCATTTTCTTTCCATAATGATTACATTCTATAACCTGAAATGCATTTCAACAGAGATGCTAATGTGCAACATTACTGGTCATTTCTCAAAAGTTTTTCTAAATACCTGGTTGGCAAAAAATGTGCATTGGTCACTATGCTCGTAATGTGCAGTTTGATTCTTATAATAGACTTGATTCAGTTCAGTGTATTAAATTGATTTTAATTAATTGTCTTCTGTAGAATGATGTATATTACATAAATATTGTATATACTACCAGTCAAAAGTTTTAGAACACACCAATTTTTTCAGTTTTTATTGAAATTTGAGCACAGTTTTTAAGTACCAGTTTCCTACACCATCAAAAAAAAAAAAAAAAAAGGCACTTGGAAACTGGAGGAAACTCTGACAGGAAGAGGTCTGGCAGACCAAAGCCACAACAGAATCAGAAGACAAGTTTCTGAGAGTCAACATCTTGCGTTAGAGGCGGCTCACAGGACAACAGCTTCAAGCATTGGTCGAAGTAAGCAAGTCTCAGTTTCAACTGTGAAGAGAAGACTTTGAGCTGCATGTTTGACAGCTCCAGTGGCAGTAAGCAAGCCATTGCTAAGATGGCAAAATAAGAAAAAGAGGCTTGCCGTCAAGTAGGCGAAAGGATGGTTCCTCAGTGTGTGACACCAACTGTCCAACATGGAGGAGGAAGCGTGATGGTTGGGGCTCTTTTGCTGGATCCAGAGTGATTTGCACAGAGTGAGTGGCACACTGAACCAAAACGGCTACCACAGCATTTTGTAGCGCCATGCAGTACCCTCTGGTATATGCCTAGTTGGTCAGGGTTTCATCCTATAGCAAGCTAATGACCCAAAACATGGGATGAACTGGACAGAAGGGTGAAAGAGAAAGCAATTTACAAGTGCAACACATCTGTGGGAATTTCTGCAACAGTGTTGGGAAGAACTTTCCGAACGATATTTGATTTCCATTGTAGAAAGAATACATTGAGACATTAAACTGCGTACATTTCAATAAAAACTGGAAAAAATTGAGGTGTTCTAAAACTTTTGACCGGTAGTGTATATTACTTTAGTGTGAATATTTATTAGAAAAGAAAACATCAAAAACTGAAAACTGATCCTTTATTTTGGTATGAGCTTAACAGCAAATTCTTTATTCTCTCACATAGTCATCCGCTGTGAAGATATTTATGAAACCTTGACCCATCAGGTGTTTTGCACAACTTCAGTGCCTCTCAAGTATTTGCAAAATAGTTGCAAATGTCACTGTAGGTTGGTCAAATGTGATAAGCTCGTTTTCAGACTTCAACCAGTGTTTCTCAAAAGCGGCCACCAAAAAGTTGGTTTGTAAACGACATCAATCATAATGCTTGCTAATCATTTTTTGTAAGTATACTGTACAATGCAGGTAGAACTGAACTGCATGGACATGGTCTTATTTTAAACCACAGACCATATTAATTGGCAAATTGCTTTCTTTAAATCTCACACTATGGTGCGCTTAGTAAACGTCATATTACAGTTTAATGTTCTGCAATCTACCAGAATGCATATCAGAAGAAAAAAAACAACAACAACCAAAAAATAACCCTGAACAAAAACAGAGACGTCTCTGTCACAGAGAATCACAGATAGATAAAAAAAAAACATGTTTTCTTTGGAAAAGTAGTGCAATAAGTAACATTCAGTGATCTTGACTTTTATTGGAAAACACTTAGAGTTTCAATGCTAAAATATAGAATTAATTAAGCACTTTAAGGAAGTATTTATTTAAATCAATTGATATAGTCTTTGCATTAATCTCTCCAAACCTATAATGATTAAGATTAGTACATCATCAGTTATGTCTATATGGTAAAAATAATCAGTGCAGATGGAGATCTGATAGAAGAAGTCAAAAGAAGAGTTTAAATGGGATGGAGTAAACCTGAAAGACACAGTAAAATGCACTGCTAGTGAAGGCCTCTCCAAGATGTTTCCGCTTGTTTCAGTCTACAGCATCTCCTTCCAAGATTTCGCCAGCAAAGCTTTTGATGGTTGTATTTTTCCTTGGTTGTATATGTATACAGTATATCATGGGGAGCTATAGAATGGATTCCAAGAGATGAAAACACACCTAGAAGAAAACCACATAATATATAATATAAAGTTTTACATTTCTAAAAAGGTTATCATGCTTAAAACAATAAGCAAATGCAATTTTACTTAATTTATCACTACACTGCGGATCTGCAAAGGGTGAATTTTAAAGCAATCCAATATATTTGTCTAAAATAGGTAATATATTCTACATTGGAGGCTTACAGAAAGAGGTTAGCTCCAGGAAAATTAATTAAATGGGACTTTCTTTCATGAGCAGTCATGTCATTTAGAGTTTTTGTGTTTTTTCTTTGATTAACATGGTCATACTCAACAAAGCCCTACCTAATTATTCAAAACTTGACAAGCTCTCCTTTCCTGCTAGTTTTCCTCTGATGGTACCCGTCTGAGAGACAACAGGATGTTGGCAACCTGTGCCCACCATTGCCTGTTAGGCAAAAACCTGTGCAGCTAGCAAGAAATGAATAATTTCCTGACCGACAATGTCTGCTCATATATTTCACAAAAACATCCAGGCAAATAGGCAGGCAACTAAGATCTCTATATTTAATCTAATGCCAATGAGCCAGAAATCTAGTTCAGAGGCAAAATTTCACATGTATTGTTTTTACATTTTCTATGTGAAGTGATGATTGTGCAATACAAATATTATATTGTTGATTATTTTCTAAGAAGGGCAATTGCATTTCTACAGGATTAATTATGTATATGAAACATTTACAGTCAAACCTTTTTGGTATCATTGCTAGAAGTCTACAAAGGATGTTACATTCACAACATACATTCATTTAAATTAAACCTTGACTTCTACTAAACAAAAGGTCAGTTGATGTTGGCTTATTGAGGTACATTTAAGTTTAAGGTGTGCAGAGATATTTAATTACAGAAACATACTGAATGGAGATGGCTTGCAGCAAACACAAAAGAGCCTGAACTGTGTTCATCATTACAAATGACTAATGTCTTATCTGAAGATAATGAAACATCAAACATCAGGTAAATCAAACTGCCTAAAAACACAAATAAACACAGATACAAATCTGATTATTTATCGCGTATATGGTATTTGCACAATGCCTACATAATATATATACTGGCATTCAAAATAATGAGTTCAGATTGACAACATTACTGAAATTGCATTAAGAAAGGCAACATTTTAATTTTCTTCAGAAATATACAAATATTATATATATATATATATATATATATATATATATATATATATATATATATATATATATATATATATATATATATATATTTATATTTATATAAAGTGAAGATATATTAAATGACAAGTTGTGGTTTTAATCTGATTGCACACCTTACTATATCCAGTGTGTTCTGCCACACAACCGTAGCAATGCTTTACAATGGTATTTTGCCAGTTCCTCCTTAATCATTTTCCAGAACAGCATTGGGCTGCTTGCACACTCTTTTGAATCTCATTCAGTATTATTCAATTGGGGCTTACTTCAGGAGGCTTGAATCCATTTAAAATCATACTTTTATGATTTAAATACTTTAGGTTTAGGCTGGTTGACACTATGGTCAAATAAACCTTCATATTGTATTGTTGGCAATACACAAGAGGCAGAGATAATAAAGATACCCTAGCTCCAAGACAAAAAAATACGATTGGTGTTTTCAAAATTACACTTACAGGAAAGAGTGTTCTGTGAGGGAAAGGGCAAGAAAAGGTTATATTTCACATTGGAAACCAGTCAACATATACAGAAATACTGGAAGCTATACTAATAAAAGTGTTGGAGGCAGGAAGTAGAAAATATCTCCAAGAGCAGGCCGACCTAATCATTTCCTGACATACCCACTTGGCTGCATGCTGGTTTACATTTCAAATCTCTCCACATGAAAGGAGGTTGCAGAGGTGCAGTTTAAAAAGCTTTCTGAGAACAGGAAGAGTGAACAATGCCAACAATGCCAAGGAGATGAAGAAAAAAATAAAGCCAACAATGACATTGCAGGGGAGCTTTAAATCAAAATTGAATGTAAAGTGTGGATAACAATTGTCTAAAACACGATGCAGTTGAACAGGGAGAAATATTGTCCAATTGCGCCACCTGCTGTATATATACAAGAATTTTGAAAGTGCATTTATTTATTTTTTCTTAAAATCTCTGAATTGTATACTCTATTTTTCATGCTCTTACTGTATTTTTTTTTTATATAATGGTAAGTCACCATGGTTAACTACATACTAATAAATAGATAAATAAATAAATAAAAATCATATGCTAATTTCCTTCACAACAATCATTAAAAATGGTATAAGGCGGTTAAGTCTGAGGAAAGCTCCAGGAGCATGGTATGTGAAACAAACATAAAAAGACAAATCATAAGAAGTAAAATAAAAGAACAATGAGAATCAGAACATGAACATGAGATTATAGAAGGAATTTTATTTGCAGTGGTAATTAGAAAATGTACTTTTCAAAGACAATAGCTGAGATTAAATCAAATGTTCGACACTTCTGCTAATTGCAATTACAAACCTGTACTCAGTGGCAATTTTTGTTTTGGGTAGAAGGTTCCTTCTTCTACACATAAAACACTTTTGAGTTTGGGTTATAATTAATTTGCACATAGACTTGATAACCTAGCATGCATTACATGTATGTAATAAAATAAACTAACAGTTACACAGTTGTATTACTTAAAGTCTACTACTACTATTACTACTACTACTACTACTACTACTACTACTACTACTACTACTACTACTACTATCACCACTACAAAACATTGTTTCTGTTGTATTACAGAAGAATTTCTATGCAGATTCTTGTTTTTAATGTATGAATCTAAACCTTTCCGTATTACTCTTGTATTCTACATTTACAATGTCTCTTTGGAAAATGAAAAGGGGGCTATATAAATTGAAAACAAATTAATATCACCACTGGTATTACTCTTGAAGCCACTGTTCCTACTACAACTTCTACTAAGAGTGATAATACTTACTAATAGGTGTTATTGAGGCATGTCTATTGATCAATGCAGCCGAAAGGTGCACAGGGCATGCTGAGGGGGGTTCATTCTCCCAGGCAGCAGAGGAATAAAAGCTGTACAGTCTGGTAGAGTATTATTGATTGTGGAGAATGCATTAGCCTAAATAATTGTCACGCTATTATGCTTGAAATGTCTACGACTGTCAGTACAGCTACTGAAACCATTTTTTAACTAGACTAATATAAATTCAAGCAGAAAACAAATGGATCTGAATCTATGTCCTGCAGTAACTAATATTGGGTGTTAATCAATGGAAATTCATTATCAAGACTTGCTTTATTTCCCTGTTTTTCACAGGACATATTCACATACACATCTAGCAAAAAATACAACCACAACTACTACAATATTTAAACAGACAATTGTGTTCATTTGTAAGTACAGAAGTATGTTAGTGTGTGTAAATGTATGTATAGCAAGTCATGGGTGTACACATAACTTAATAACAAGAGATACACACAGCACAGTTTAAGAAGCATAGTTGTATGTATGCACAATAACTAGTTATTGTGGTGTGTGTGTATATGTATATATAAATAAAACACACACACACAAACAATAGCCACAATAATTAATCACAACAACCAAGATTTAAATACAAAAGCCAAACAATTTTAGCCAAGCAATATTACACATGAAGATAACACAGAAGTACTGATGGTGTCAATAAGACAACACTCAGTACAAAGCTAACTTTAATATTTTTGGTTGTTAGTTGTTATTATCTGAAATCATAAAAACATCCACCTAGCCATCAAAACATGATTAACAATATATTGAATCCTGTAAGTTGCCCTGGATAAGGGCATCTGGAAATAAATACCCAAATACATAAATTAATAATAAATATATAAATAAATACCCAAATAAATAAATACATAAATAAATAAAATAATCATGAAAGTTAGAAAATAAAGTTAAACCAATTACACTATAGCTTTTAAGTTGCATATTATCTAGAGGCTGATTAAAATGTTATTAAATGTATTTCTGAGTTATTAAATGCATTCATTTTAGACAGACCAGAATTAATATTGTTCAGACAAAATACAAAATGTAAATTAGGGTGATGTGTTATAAAATGAAAAAAGTTTTGCACTGAAAAACAATCTTTAAAAGTATTCTATTACTTTGCTGCCCTGGGTTTATTAAACATTTAACACAGGATACACAACGTTCATTTCGTTTCAGTTAGGGGCCACTGCTGTCACATCTCAAAGTGTTGGGAGTTATAAGACCAACCTTTGACAGAGCATTTTAAAACAAATACCACTAGAGGGAGCTAAGAGCCCATTTATAATCCTTGTTTTATTCTGAACTCAAAAACTAAAGCAAAAGTAGGCATGGCATATTTCTTTGCATTTTATTGCAGACTTTTCTGATGAATATATCCTCCCATCCCTTATTATTATTAAGCAATTATTATTTGCAATCACAGCTGCTCCTGCTCTTGGCCCTGTGCTACCAACATTTAGCACTGTTCTCCATTCAAGGCACTCTCTTGTAAATCTCATCCCATAAAATCTCATGACAACCAGTTTTCACACCTGCTGTCTTTTTTTCTGATTGAAGTCTTTTGGGTTTAGTCTGTCTGGATTTTGGGGGCCATTGCCATGTTTTGTGTTGTTTTATCGATTAACTTAAAAAATCATATTTTAATAAAATCACAAGTTGGTCACATTATATTATATAAATTATATTGTGCCTCACTATCATACACTACCTGTCAAAAGTTTTAGAACACCTCCATTTTCCCAGATATTATTTAAATTGGCCCAGTTTAATGTCTCAATGTACTCTGAAATTAAAGCATAGAACAAATAAACAATCAGAGATAAAAACTGGGAAAATGGGGGTGTTCTAAAACATTTGACCGGTAGTGTATATAACTATCAGCTATCTGTGTTGTGAGGAAGGGCATGTATGCATGTATTTAGCTAATGCTTAAGCAATGGGAAACAAAATTGGTGCATCTGATGCTAATTCAATATTTTCAAATAAAGGTCAATTGTTTAATGAATTAATAACAACAATTAAGTGCCAGCATTTTCCAATTTATATATTATAGACTGTATGATTAAACAGCTGCCTTTTGACAGTTAATTCACAAGAAAATCAATAAAAGCATTACTTTCCTTTCTTTATGCACAATCCCTTGTCAGAACTGAATACACACATCGAATTTGACCAGCGGCATCTGAAAATGTAAAGTCCTTCTCTTGTTGTCACCGTCTGGAATTTGACACAATCCAGTCTAATTCCTGCCAGCTTTAAAAACTGGACTTCAGGGTATTTTCAATGTTGTTAATTTCCTGCTCAGTGCTCCTCATCCTGATGCTGGTACAGCCTGTGAGTCTCTTTCGGAAATTTCCACTCAGGAGCACGTAGAGGAAAGGGTTAATGCTGCTGCTGGCATAGCTGAGGCAGATGGAAATGTAGTAACAGATATAGTAGGTGAGGGTTGGCTTGGTGATGTGAAGGTTCACCAGCTGGATCACATGATAAGGAGCCGCACTTATAAGGAAGACACCTACCAGAACCAGCACCATTTTAGTCAGACGTATCACCCTCTCTCTCGGGATGGTGGTGCTGTAGCTGACGAAGAAAAAAGAGTCGCATAAGTTATTGTAATGAAAATGTTTGCATCAGGCTTAAGTAGCTGTAAAAGGAAAACAATCCAAAGTTTTATAAAGCAAACAAAACAAATCTAAAGTCAATATTTATATTACTATTTTTTATGAAGTAATTAGAATGAGGATTTAAAAACAATCTGTTGATGTTAATTCTTTATCAAATTATAAGGGAAGAATGCCATGAGATGCCTTCAATGCACAGTTCACATTGTTCAAACACCAGTGTAAGCATGGGTGCCACGGTGGCGTGTTGGTTAGCGCTGCTGCCTCACAGGTTCGAGTCCCGGCTCGGGGGGCCTGCGTGGGTTTACTCTGGGCACTCCGGTTTCCTCCCACTGTCCAGAGATTAGGTTGATTGGTCTGTGTGTGTGTGTGTGTGTGTGTGTGTGTGTTGCCCAGCAATGGACTGGGCAATTCTGTCCTGGGTGTGTTCCTGCCTTGTGCACTATGCCTGCCAGGATCGGCTCCGGCTTCCCTGCTTCCCCACAACCCTCACCAGGATGAGTGGTTTTGAAGATGGATGGATAGTGAAAGCATGTCCAACAAAGCTGTCGGTTGTTATTGTTAAGTACCGATTTATGTACGTCTCTTGAAAACCACTCCTTTCAATTTTGGAGTTTCTGCCGAATGGTGGAGATTCCGAATGCTGGAGATTCTCTGCAGGCTTGAATTTGATGCTAACCTTATGTTCAAATAAAATTCAACCTTCACAAAATCTCCAGACAATTCATCAAAAAAGGCTTGAACAAATGTGAATTATGAAAGCAATAACTCTACTACAGCTAAAAGCAATAATCTTGGAATGCATCTATCTTTCACAGGAGAAAGAGAAAATTCAAGTTTCTCACACAATCAGTAATACTTAAATCATTATTCTAGAAACTATCTTAAAAATATGTATTTATTATTATTATTATTATTATTATTATTATTATTATTATTATTATTAAGTATTTAGATTTAAACTTTTCAAAGTATTATCCTTTTTTAATGTAAGAAACAAAGTGGTTTATTTCTTATCTTGTAAGTTGTTGTCTTAATAGTGATATCACAGTGTCTGCATGCATGAATAGTAATGCAGCCGTGCATTGTGGGAACACTTAACTAACATTTTCTAGGAGCTATATTGGCCTTTTCTCTCCAAATAAGCCAACTAAATAGTTAACTACAAAACACAAAGAAATATAAGACCTACCGTCGTGCTTTTTTATTCAGTTTGTACATCTTCCAGGTGTAGCACAGAATCAAAATGTAACATAGAATAATCAGCGGCAGGGGCAGAAAGAAAGAGGTAATGGTCTGGTATAATGTGTACCTGTCAAAAGAAGAATTGAAACACATGACAAACATACAGTGCATCCGGAAAGTATTCACAGCGCTTCACTTTTTCCACATTGTTATGTTACAGCCTTAATCCAAAATGGATTAAATTCATTATTTTCCTCAAAATTCTACATACAATACCCCATAATGACAACGTGAAAGAAGTTTGTTTGAAATCTCAGCAAATTTATTAAAACTAAAAAACAAGAAAAGCACATGTACACAAGTATTCACAGCCTTTGCTCAATACTTTGTTGAAGCACCTTACAGCCTCAAGTCTTTTTGAGTATGATGCTACAAGCTTGGCACACCTATTTTTGGGCAGTTTCTCCCATTCTTCTTTGCAGGACCTCTCAAGCTGCATCAGGTTGGATGGGGAGCGTCGGTGCACAGCCATTTTCAGATCTCTCCAGAGATGTTCAATCGGGTTCAAGTCTGGGCTCTGGCTGAGCCACTCAAGGACATTCACAGAGTTGTCCTGTAGCCACTCCTTTGTTATCTTGGCTGTGTGCTTTGGGTCGTTGTCCTGTTGGAAGATGAACCTTCGCCCCAGTCTGAGGTCCAGAGTGCTCTGGAGCAGGTTTTCATCAAGGATGTCTCTGTACATTAATGCATTCATCTTTCCCTTGATCCTGACTAGTCTCCCAGTTCCGGCCGCTGAAAAACATCCCCACAGCTCAAACAAACTTCTTTCACGTTGTCATTATGGGGTATTGTTTGTAGACTTTTGAGGAAAATAATGAATTTAATCCATTTTGGAATATGGCTGTAACAAAACAAAATGTGGAAAAAGTGAAGCGTTGTGAATACTTTCCGGATGCACTGTATGAACAAACTATAACAACAATCCTCAAATGTAACGATTGTGACTGAGAAGTACTGTTTACTTACACATGTACATTATAATGATGATAATAATGAGATGAGGATGTCAATCATCAACTGTCTCTACAACATTAATCATAATATGTTTTCTCCATTTCTTATGTAATTCAGGATTCTGTGTAGACAACATAAAAGTCCCTCTTGGCACTGTTTTTGTCATTTAAAGAAGAGGCCTGTAATTAAGACTGTCAAAAGTCAACTAAGTGTGTGAAATGTACATTCATAGAAATACAAGCGTTATATACTGAACATGTGTGCTGCATAGAAAGTGACAATTGTGATTAATTTACAGCTAGGGCTTTGGTTAGGGGCTATTTAAAAAAAAGGAAGTGCACAAATCACTGTAAAAACCCCCCACTATATTTAAAAGTTAATTGATGTGTTTAAGGCAGCTCTCATGTTGGTAATTTCCCTTCATCAAAAGAAAGATAAAAAAGAAGGCCTTGTGTAATAGCGTAGGAACAGCAATGCCAAGTTTAAGTACGAAGCATACAATTTAAATACACTGAACTTGAAAGTATATTTTTGATGACAAAATAAATATATAGAAGATTGTGAAGGCTTATGTTTGCAAACCTAATTAAAGCAGGCATCGGCTTGTTAACAAAACATAGCATCTCATATTTAATTAGTTTTGTTATCTCCAATCTCAGCTACAATCACCCAGCTCCACTGCAATACACGAAAAAAGATCAAACAGAAAAGATCGAGAATCTCCCATTGAACACTTTGGGGAATGCATCCTGACACCATGATTGGTTAAAACCCAAATGGATAATGGTCTTATTTATTGATTTGTGCCCTTGATTTGTGCCGAAACTGGTACATACACATCTGAAACTTACCCCAGTACGTCGTGTGGTGAAGCTAAATCAAAAGCACAGCTTTCTAATCCATCTTTGAAAGTGATAACCTTGGAGTAGACCCAAACAGGAAGAACCAGGATGAAGGAAATGGCCCAGATGCCCAGATTTATCCGAATGGTCTTTGACCTTGTCCTCAGACTCGTCAGCCGGAAAGGGTGAACTAGGGCAAGGTACCTGTATGACACAGCAACATTAGGCCATTACACAGTGTATCCATACTTTCACATGCCTTTCTTTTTGATTGTTATGATCCCTCTCACTGGTCTCTAGTCCCTTGGCTCACAAAGAAATGTAGACTATAGTTGAACCAATCTGTCTGAATGTAAAGTCAAGGAATGGAAACATTCAGAGAATCTGATCTGCACTGTGTTTCGAGGGATGGGTAACACATTTAATTATTAGCATTCTGTGTATGGATGTCTGAAGGAATAAAATCCTATTCAACAAGTTTCATGTATCTAACCTTTTCAATCAACCATGGAATTCCATGATAAAGCTCAGCAATATTGGTCCTAATGTACTCCTATGATATAATGACTTTACCTAGTACTGAGTGATAATGGAGCTGATGCTTTACAGGGCATGCTGTGTGGAATGAAATGCTTTACATGATCAAGAGTGCCAACACAAAAACTGTACAAACTAGAGGTTTTACACCTTGTGGGCAGGATTACCACCACCCACAGTAGTTCCAGTTGTTGCTCATCTCTGCTCTTCCCATTTGTTGCTTTTCTTATTATTGAGCAACTCCATTATATTGTATTTTGTTTTTCATTGTGTAATTCAAGCATCTTAATGTAAAAACAATACATACATTAAATGCATTATTTCACAGCTGAAGAAAGGCTTTTGTTCAAACCATTAGGGCATTTCATATAATTTACATTATGTACATTAACCCTATTTTGTTCTCATCATAACACCTATGTGTGTGTGTGTGTGTGTGTGTGTGTGAATGAGTTTGTATATTTTGACCGTTTCATTGGATTTTATCAATCTATAAAATATGTCTATAAAAATCTATAAAAAAGTCATTTTATATGTCATGGTTTCAGTTTTATTGTAATGGATTTAATATGAAAGCAAACGCATTTGTAAAGCCTGATTCATGGAACCAAATCCCTTTATTTATATTTCTAAAGGTGAAAATGGAGGCTATGTGAAATGACTTTGAAAGCTCTAATTTGCGTCTCCTGGAAATCATACTGGTTACGTTATGTTGGAAAAGTGAAATTCTACTTATTGAATTCAAATAAAATATCAAATAAAAATATTATATTATAAAAGTATATTATACATCAGCTATTACACTGTTTTTCTATTGACTGAAATAGTTGTGAAATAGTTGCACAGATATTCTTTAATTTTAATCAGTGTCATCTTGTGTACTGGGATCCAATATTGGATATCCACTGATTACAAGTACCATCAACCTCAATGGAATCCATACTCCTTTATCTTAAGCTGTCACAGCAGTTTTCATTGGGGATGATTACATTGAAAGTAAATCAGACAGTCAATGTTTTTATAAAGAATTTGCATATACATAACAAATACTGCAAAATTACTTGCTTTTTAGCTCACTGGAGATGTCCATGTACAAAACAAGTACAACTATTTTTATCAGAAAAACTCCTTCAATCACTGCAAATTGAAACATTTCGGAAAGTCTAAGTTACACATATAACATGCACAATGGAAACCCAAGTAAGTACTTTTGTTTTGTTTGTATTTTGTGGTGGATAAATGGGTTGAAGCTTTGATTGAACTGTGTTTTAAGATTAGGGATATGGTTGGCTTAACTGTCCTGCAATATATACCTATGTGTGAGTCAAAGTAAGAAGCCTTGTCAGTAGAAGATGATTCCAATATTGGTGAGAATGGGAACTTCAAAAGCTACAGCCTATAAAATGCTTTAGAATTCACACTGCAAAAGCTATATATATATTTATAATCCTACATACCATCAAGCAATACATGTCAACTCAAATCCATCCCCAAAGCATTCAATTTGGCATAAAATCAGATCAGAATTCAATATTTGTATTCAGCATAAGGTTTCGCTTTGATGTTTATAGTGTGCAAATTGACCGCAAGAGAAGTGTCCGTTTATATTTTCCTTGCTACCAGTATATAAAACAATGAAATACGAATTCTTACACTTTCTTCAGCAAGTTCATAATCCCATTCTAATAATACACTTTGCCTTTGAAACTTGTAATGAATACATTCAAATGCCTACAGACAAACACTTGCACATTAGTTTTAACCCCCCACCCAAAACACACATATCCAAAAAATTAGTCTTTTTGAGGATTGATAATCTCAGGAAGGTGTTTATTTGTAGCTTTTTACAAACTTCAATTGAATTTTCATCTTCCATGTCACATGACTTATGCTTATGAACTGCTTTCATCAGGTGATACCAGTGGACTGAACATTGGAAGTTGTGATTGCCAACTAAGAACAATAATTTTATGGGTCCTTATGGGTCCTTTATGGGTCCTTTATGGCCAAATTATCATTTAGAGATATATTCCAAATATCTTCAAATATTTAAAGATATCTCTAAATCATTTAAAGATATTTGGAAATCTATTAGAGATATCTGCAAATCATTTAAAAATATCTCATTTAAAAGTACATTTAGAGATATCTCTAAATGATTTGCAGATATCTCTAAATCATTTAAAGATATCTGCAAATCATTTAGAGATATCTGCAAATCATTTAGAGATATCTGCAAATGACTTCCTGTATGTAGCCCATGATTATCACTTCCTGTTAACTTGTTCATTCATTTCTATGTAACTGAATAATGAAACAGGAAGTGATAATCTCAGCCAAAATAAAGGAAGTCATTTGAAGATATCTTTAAATGATTTGCAGATATCTCTAAATGAACAGGTTGTTAATTGAAGCGATCTCTAAATTATTTGCAGATATCTTTAAATGATTTAGAGATATCTTTAAAAAGCACCTTATTTAGAGATCTCTAAATCGTTTGCCGATATCTCTAAATCGTTTGCCGATATCTCTAAATCGTTTATAGATATCTTTAAATGATTTAGAGATATCTTTAAATATTTGAAGATATTTGGAATATATCTCTAAATGATAATTTGGCTTGCCATACTTATCATTCTGTCATAGAATTGGATGTTTGCTTCAGAATGACTTTTGTCTGGAAAGACCAAACTTCAGCTACTTGACAGAGGCTGAATGACTATTACAATGACTTGACTAATAGTACAGTATATGTCACAACTGGTATTGATGTCAACAATCATTCTGTCATTGCCTTAAACCCACACATATTACTTGCCTTTTAGTATAAGCTTAAATAATGTTATTACTACAAGCCATGACTAAAACAAAACTTTAAAGTTTTTCTTCAATTTGCATATAAGTATGTCACTTTATGATAGCCTCTTTTATTTCAAACCTACTCAGTTCAAGCAATCATCCTGATAATAGAAATATATTAATTAGTCTGGATGAATTAACTAAACTCATGTAAATAATCCTCAGCGATCTGTCAATAAACATTTTGATATGGATCTCTGAACAATTAATTGTGACTACTCATCTGAATACAGAATAAAACAAACCCATTTAACACACTGACAAAACCAATTGCACTCGGAATCTCCAGATGCAGTACTTGAAGAAGCAGGTTTATATTATAGTATTAAACGTAGACATACAGTACTCAATGTTGAGATCAGGGCTCTGTGAGGGCCGTACCATCACTTCCAGGACTCCTTGTTCTTCTTTACGCTGAAGATAGTTCTTAATGACTATCGCTGTATGTTTGGGGTCGTTGTCAAGCTGCAGAATAAATTTGGGGCCAATCAGATGACTCCCTGATGGTAAACCATGATGGATAAGTATCTGCCTGTACTTCTCAGCATTGAGGAGACCATTAATTCTGACCAAATCCCCAACTCCATTTGCAGAAATGCAGCCCCAAACTTGCAAGGAACCTCCACCATGCTTCACTGTTGCCTGCAGGCACTCATTCGTGTACCGCTCTCCAGCCCTTCGGCGAACAAACTGCCTTCTGCTACAGCCAAATATTTCAAATTTTGACTCATCAGTCCAGCGCACCTGCTGCCATTTTTCTGCACCCCAGTTCCTGTGTTTTCATGCATAGTTGAGTCGCTTGGCCTTGTTGCCACGTCGGAGGTATGGCTTTTTGGCTGCAAATCTTCCATGGAGGCCACATCTGACCAGACTTCTCCGGACAGTAGATGGGTGTACCAGGGTCCCACTGTTTTCTGCCAATTCTGAGCTGCTGGCACTGCTGGACATCTTCCGATTGTGAAGGGAAGTAAGCATGATGTGTCTTTCATTTGCTGCAGTAAGTCTCCTTGGCCGACCACTGTGTCTACAGTCCTCAATGTTGGCCGTTTCTATGTGCTTCTTCAAAAGAGCTTGGACAGCACATCTGGAAACCCCTATCTGCCTTGAAGTTTCTGCCTGGGAGAGACCTTGCTGATGCAGTATAACTACCTTGTGTCTTGTTGCTGTGCTCAGTCTTGCCATGGTGTATGACTTTTGACAGTAAACTGTCTTCAGCAACCTCACCTTGTTAGCTGAGTTTGGCTGTTCCTCACCCAGTTTTATTCCTCCTACACAGCTGTTTCTGTTTCAGTTAATGATTGTGTTTCAACCTACATATTGAATTGATGATCATTAGCACCTGTTTGGTATAATTGTTTAATCATACACCTGACTATATGCATACAAAATCCCTGACTTTGTGCAAGTGTACCTAGAAGAATTGATGCTGTTTTGAAGGCAAAGGGTGGTCGCAACAAATATGGATTTGATTTACATTTTTCTTCTGTTCACTCACTTTGCATTTTGTTAATTGATAAAAATAATCTATTAACATGTCTATTTTTGAAAGCATTTACTTTACAGCATTTTTTCACACCTGTACGTAATGAAAAAAGATGTCTGAATTTCCTTGCTGATTGAGCAGTACTGCTTGTGTATACTGGTTACATTTATACCAATAAAAGGCAAACTGTGGTGTAATCAAATAAAGAAGTGAAATAATCATAATCATGAAAGAAAATACTCAGTTAATGCTTTCAAGTAGTTTGAAAAATGTGGTATCCTTGAAACAACATAGTTGCTGTGAAAGTAAGATGAATGATAGATTGTACAAGAATCCAGTGGCGTAGGTTTGGTTTCAGAATTTGGGGGGGCACGTGTCCACTACACTTATGGATCCGAGCACACATTATTAGGGAACTATTAAACGTTCTCTAATCACTATCACTATATTAGCACTAATGGTTAACACACAACAGTAAGTACATGGATAATTAATCATTGCTATCCATATTACAGAAAGCTATGCATGTGTCCTTTGGGTAATCTTGACAAATCTCAAAGAGAAATTGACTCTATACATTTGCCTTACAATGAAGATTCAAGCTGTGGACGTTTCACACTACAGAGACCTTGTTACCTTTAAAAGGGAAAAAGCTGTGGCGAGCTCTGCTTGACATCCTTTCAAATGCTTCTATCATAATGAAGCTAAGAAATGTTTGATTGGTTTATTAATATTCTCTGGAATAATAATCCTGGAAAAAGCTGAATGAGACCTACATTATATGACTGCCTAGTTAAAAACAAAAACAAACAAGAAAAACATATAGAGAGTACATTTTGTGTTTTGCTGTTTTGCATCAAGCATGTTCAATTATGACTATTTTTTTAAATAATCAGCTAGACTCAGCTAGATATGATGTTGACAAAATATGTCAGTATTTTATGCTGTTACATACAGACAGGTACTTATAGTTGGAAGCCTTCTTCATTAGAACCACAATCATGAAACCTGTAATGAAACATACAGGAAATGTCAGGGTAATTTATCTATTCTCTCTCATCTTTTGGAGTGTTTGAAATACTTCACAGCTGGACATCATATCACTGTTGTACAGCAGCTGAAGAGTCATTTCCTCTGTATTCCTTCATACTGGGACTATCTCTATCCACACAGAAAAACTCAAGTCATATTGGATGTAGCATGGAAATCTGTGACACAGATTTATTTATTTTTAAATCAAAGAATTCAATGTTTTCTACTGTGAAGACATCCTATAGTCACTAGGGCTTTGCAGCAAATACGTAGAGCCTGCACAGCATTCGTTTACCAATAAAGAGCACCAGACATTTTCATTCCAGCTGAGCCAATGCTACATCAAGGCACTGGAATCATTAGAAATAATATCATTGTCAACCACTTGGAGGTTTTATCCACCCACAACTTCAGAGGATTTACTTTTGTATTGAAGTGTATTCTCAACTTGGATTTCAGTTTTGACTCAAAGTACTGTTGAACCTCTGTGCAGTATACTGTAGGTATGGGATGTCCATCGTTCATAAGATTAAATCTAGGTTAGACAAACATGTCCATTTTATCTCATATTATATAATATTTGCTTGTGTGAAACTTCAGAGAGGAAATGTGAAAAGAAGCAAGGGGTACACCAGTGGTTCTTAACCTTTTTGCAGGATTACACCCCTTCAGAAAATCCTGCACCCCCATCAGGTGAAGGTGTCGGGGGAGGGTTTGCTGAGCCACCCCTGGTTAAGAACACCTGGTTTACACAATTACGTATTTATTTTAAAATGTAAAACCATATAAAGAGCTGCTGTACTACATCTTGATTGGAGACATGTGAGTTTAAAACATGTAAATTTCACGTGCTTTAAATATGCAGACAACGTTGTACACAATTAGGAACTGAATGTTACAAAGTTAACTGTTTCCAACTTTTGCCAGGCTTTGTTTGTTTGATGTGGTTCTACTACATACATGCGTTTTCCTTAAGGTTTTCTGACCCTGCAGTGAACTTTGAGGAACTTTTTTCTGGTCACAATGCTTCAGAGAATTAAATTAACCAAAAGGTAATAACTGTTATCCCCTAGGAGAACAAGTGTGATGGAAGCAATATTACATTATTTTCGTTTTAGATAACGATAACTGACTTCCTCTGCATATTTAACAATAATTGGCTTACCTGTCCAAGCTCATAGCAGTCATAATAGCAGTACATGCCGTCTGGTTGCAGGTGTCCAATGATGTAATAATAGTGCACAAAGGGCTGCCAAACACCCACTGCCCTCCACGTGCCCACTGGTGGATCAGGAATGGCATCACAGTCACATGAACAAGATCTGCCACTGCCAGGTTACAGATGTACACGTCTGGAATTGTCTTCTTCGTTGACCTAGTTTGTAGATAAACAACTCATTAAGCAAAACTGCTTGTTTGATTTTGATGGCATACAAAATATGTGCCAAATTTTTACTGTACTATGATTTTTCTCTCATTGTGCCATACACAAGCATCTGTGGTCACAATTAGTCATGAATTATCATAAAACAGTTTCCGGCACTCCAGAAATACAATGGCAAGCAAACAGCACATTCGCAATCTGGAAAACATTGTTCTGGCACAAAAAGAGAATAGTGACTAACCTTGGACTTTTTCATTTTGTTGTGTTACTACCTGAAATGTGATACATTTAAATGGGATAATTTAATTTAATTTCACAACCTACTTAACACTTTGAAGAGGCAAGATAATTTGTTTTGTGAAACAACAGTTAATGAAAAACAAATCTTACTTAGAGAAGTATTGACCCCCCTGAGTCAATACTTGTAGAACCACCTCTGGCAGCACTTACAGCTACGTCTTTTGGGGGGTAAGTCTCCACCAGGTTTGCACATCTGGATTGTGCAATATTCACCCATTCCTCTTGGCAACATTTGTTCAAGCTCTATCAAGTTGGATTGGGATAGTTGATGCAAAATGATCTTCAAGTCTTGCCACAGATTCTCAATCAGTTTCACGACTGGGCTTTGACTGGTTCACTCCAAGACAATAACTTTTCTGTTATTGAAAATCCAATGTTGCTTTGGCTGTGTGTTGGGGTAATTGTCCTACAGGTGAATATCCATCCCAGTTAGGTCTTTTGAAGACTGATGCAGGTTTTTCTTGAGGAATTGCCTGTGTTTAGCTTTAGCTCCATCCATTTTGACTTCCACTCTGACAAAGCTGCCAGTCCCTGGTGCTGCTATGCATTCTGGGTGGTGATATACCTTCGACTTCTTAATGAACGGCTTGTACTCCAAGTGAATTTCAATGCTTTTGAAATATTTTCATACTCCTCCACTAATCTGTGCCTTTCTACAACTTTATCCTGGAGTTTTTTTTTTAAAGCTCCTTGCTCTTCATGGTAGTTTCTTTGCTTTGAATGCTCTACCCAATTGTGGAACCTTGCAGATACAGGTGTATTTAATCTGAAATCATGTGAACCACTTCTGTTGGACACAAATGGACTCCATTCAACTTATTGTGTGAAATCTGAATTGGTTTGTATCTGAGCTTACGTAGGAGTGTCATAACAAGGAAGTAATAAACAAAACAAAATTAATTGTTTGGATGAGATGACTTCCAATCTGCATCAACAAATTCATGATTAAGAACATAAGAACATAAGAAAGTTTACAAATGAGAGGAGGCCATTCTACCCATCGTGCTCGTTTGGTGACCATTAATAACTAACTGATCCAAGGATCCTATCCAGTCTATTTTTAAATGTTCCCAAACTTTCAGCATCTACCACATCGCTGGGGAGTTTGTTCCAGATTGTGACGACTCTCTGTGTGAAGAAGTGTCTCCTGTTTTCTGTTTTGAATGCCTTGAAGCCCAATTTCCATTTGTGTCCCCGGGTGCGTGTGTCCCTGCTGATCTGGAAAAGCTCCTCTGGTTTGATGTGGTCGATGCCTTTCATGATTTTGAAGACCTGGATCAAGTCCCCATGTAGTCTCCTCTGTTCCAGGGTGAAAAGGTTCAGTTCCTCAGTCTCTCAGTAGGACATTCCCTTCAGACCTGGAATAAGTCTGGTTGCTCTCCTCTGAACTGCCTCTAGAGCAGCAATATCTTTCTTGAACTGTACACAGTATCCAGATGAGCTCTAACTAGTGCATTGTACAGTCTTAACATTACTGCCCTTGTTTTAAATTCTACAGTTTTGACAATATACCCTAGCATCCTGTTTGCCTTTTTTATTGCTTTTCCACATTGTTTGATTGGAGAAAGTGAGGAGTCCACATAGACTCCTAGGTCTTTCTCATGTGTTACTTCATCTAGTTCTATTCCTCCCATAGTGTAATTATAGTGGACATTTTTATTACCTGCATGTAATACCTTGCACTTGTCCACATTGAATTTCATCTGCCCACAACTGAATGTTATCTAAGGAATGCTGGGACAACACATATACACTTGTATTGAAAAGTATTCACACACTTCATTTGAAAACATAAAACTCAATAGTATTACATATTTTAAAAGTTGGTTGAGCACTCATATAAGCTTGAGAAAGCTGTAGAGATTCCAATATAGTGGACTGCAGTAGTATAATGTGTGTGACCATTTGAATGCCACACATTCTTAAAAGATGTAACTGAAAAACAAATAAAGTTAACAATACTTATTCAACTAAATTAATCCATCAAATGCTCTGCTGATGGGGATCTTGAGTCAGATATGTATAGTTCAAGTGCAAGTGTTTAACTACACAGCTTGACGTTGATTTAAGTTTTTAGATCTGATCTTTTCACTTTTCACAGCAGCTATCTCACCAAGCACTTGAAGCACAACCCCTGTACATTTCAGATTATTCATTTTCAACCCTGCATGCATGGAGAGCTTTTTCTGTGGTGGATGAAAACGTCATTTACACATTGTTATGTAGTACAGTAATTTCCCAATTGAATTTTCCAAATCTTGCTTCAGATTTTTAAATTATATTCGAAAGAGAACGACAGAAACAGAAAAAAAAACATACAATTGTTTTTTTCATTCGAATTTCCTTTCGTACCTTATGATTGTCACCAGGATGAGGATGTTTCCAACAAGTCCAGTGGAACAGATTATGCCCACGAAGGAGGGCAGAATGATGGTCTCTGCGACGCTGTGAAATTCCAGATAAGTGTCTCCAGGACTCCAGGAGCTGTTCAGGATTGCGTGCGTGTGGTTCCAGCACCGGGGATCCAGGTCACTCATTGTGCACTAACTTATTAGTTGAAAATAATAATAATAATAATAATAATAATAATAATAATAATAATAATAATATATTTATATACATTTACTGAAAACAAAACATGATCAACATAGTTGCCAGTAGCGTGCTGCAAATGAGTAACATCTCCATTCACTGAAATGCATCACATTGCACAGGGAGCGATGCCGCGTCGATGCTGCCTCCCACAATCAGCGTGTTTATAAGTGGTCCAGTCGCCTCCTGCTCCTGTCTCCCACTCCCCCACAGCCACACACACGCATTGGACACGAGAAAGCCCAGCTGACAGGACATAAAGATGGGAAATTAAGAAAATCAATTAAAAGCACACAAAGTATTTCACATTAAAAATATATTATTAATAATATTATGGTGTTATCATATCGATACTACTTTAACAGATGGATATTAAAACGGCGAAACGCGTGTTTTTTCTACATAAACCGGGAATTACATTAATTGTTAAGCGTAATAGCGATTAAAATTATGAATTTGAAGGCTTAAATTTTACACCAGTTATCTTTTATGTAAAAACAAAAAAACAAACCATTGTATTGCGAATTATTCACATTATAATTGTTACGATTACTTAATGAATGGATAT
Organism: Amia ocellicauda; assembly: GCF_036373705.1. Lineage (NCBI taxonomy): Eukaryota > Metazoa > Chordata > Actinopteri > Amiiformes > Amiidae > Amia > Amia ocellicauda. The sequence continues at coordinate 33,207,333 of NC_089850.1, read as the reverse complement.
ATATATATATATATATATCTATATATATATATATATATATATTAAACTCAAAATAATGGCAGGAATGATCAGGAAAACTACTCTTCCAGGAAAGCTTGAGAGTAGGATTCTGCCTCAAATACATAGATAGAGAGGTGATGGCTGAGGGGAGCTGTACTGGTAATTAAGAAAAAGTGATGCAAGCCGGCTTTTTACTGTAACATTACATTGGTACAATTGGGTGTACAAGCTTCATAACATGTTCCGCTGATACTTACAAGAGAATGGAATATATAATGTATTTTGCTTCTATCTATTTTACATTGTAATGATTATGTATTGACTAAAATTCAAACAATTAATTACATTGATCAAATGACATCTGTTTAGACTTATCCTTTAGTGGTTACTTCCAATAATAAAGCTTCATATTCATTACAGAGCAGGATTACAACAACTGTATGATTTTAATAACAAGAAAAATAAGTTTCCATATTTAGAATTAGTATTAGTTGCCTGGATGTGTTTCTTAAATAAAATATACAAAAACAACAACAACAACAACAACAACAACAACAACACATGTATTTTATTGCACACGTGTCATGCTTTGGAAGTAACTAAACATTTTCAATTAGAAAATGTTACTTTTTTTTGCATGTTAGTAAACAGTGTGAAAACACAATAGTCTTGTTCTCGCCATTTAATTATCTCATCATTAGCAGCCCAAACTACCCAGTATGAAAATGAGCTTATGGAGAGGTCTAGATGGAAAATGCCAGTATGTGCAATAAAATAATGTGAAGTGCTGTGGAAAGATGTGTTACTTATTAATGACCAAATATGCAGTATAACATTTAGACTGCAATACAATGCTTTACTGGCATAGTTCGAAGGTTTCCTTTTCATTGTGTTGGTTGACTCTAATGTAACCAGAATAGCTAAAAAGCATTGTAATAAATATACATTGTCATTTTATTTATACAACAATGTAAATATCCATAAGAGGCACTTGGGAGTGTTTGTAACACATTTTTGAACCAATGGGAATTTGGGAAAGCTAAATGACTGATAATCAGTGTCAAAATATTAAAATATACAATGTGAATCTCATGAAACCTTGGCTTATTTTTTCTGAACAATTGCTCCACCACTCAGCCCTCCGCAGTTACCGAGGCTGCTGTGGGGGAAAATAGGAGTCTTGATCACAAGGAGCAGTGGATACACTTAATCAGGCAAATCAGATAATCTTTTCTGATAAGGCAGGAAAAACTGCATGAATTGAGTATGTCATTATCTGAGTTTTAACTTCTACATTCAAGGTTAAGCCCTTTCGAAACCCGGGCAAGTACTCTGTTACACGAGTAGTACAGGATACTGGGACACTTGTAATGTCAGAGAGTAAGTGGTGTAACCTGGCAATGCTCCTAAACTGGACAAACAGCATTCAGTTCTATGTTGACTATTCTATGCATTGATGAGAGTCAGATCAGCTACAATTTGAAGGTCATGCCATAGACCAGGAGTGGCTAATGCTGGTCCTGGAGAACCTCAGGGTCTACAAGTTTTTGTTCTATCCAGATTGTTAACTGTTTAATTGAACCAATTGTGGGAAAATTAGGCAAAATATCCATTGATTGGCAATTTAGAGAGACCTGGAAAACCTGCAGGATTGTGGCTCTTCAGGATCAGGGTTGGCCACCCCTGCCTTAGACTGATGAGTTCCTCAGCCACCTTGGTTTGGCAATATTGATCTCCACTCTTAATTTAAGGGTTTTGGCAGATGATTTAGGAATTCCACTCGTGTGTGATCAAATATGTCTTAACTGTTGAGGGATTCTTCCAACTGCCAATCAGTTTTCATGGTCCCCTTTCAAGTTTAGATCCCATAAGAAATACGCTGCAGTTAATTTTTTTAACAAAGCTGTATGTAACTCTGCCCTGGAAAGACAATTTTGTAAGGTCATATGCCATCCTTAATTCTTGGAAGGAGGTCTGGCTAAATGGATATGTGCAAAGTCTAAAGCAATTTTATAGGCAAGGGGTAAACCTGATGTAGAACATTTGTAGTGTACTATCAGCGGGTCACAAGTTTGATTTAATCCGGCCATATGTAATTTCTAACCCTATGATGAACTGTACTCTTACATGTATATAAATGTTTACCACACAGAAAGGAAAAAATCATTGATGGTCTCTGTTTTAAATACCAGCTTATACTGCAGTGAGTAGTGAGTAGAAGAGCTAAACATACCAGATGCATCAATACCTGGGGTTTGAAGAGTTTGCGTTTAGTCAGAAGAGCTAAGTGGGGTGGATGACAACTGGGACAAAGAAAATTAAAGGCACTAATACTGAAGTAGTATATTTTTAACAGAAGGATGAAGAAATAATTTTACAAGTAGAATGCTAAAGATAAAGCACCGTCAGACACTAAAGTTTTCAAAAGCAGTGCAATGTGAACAATTTATTGAACAATAAACTATGACATACCACAGTAAGAGATTTGCCCTTAAAAAATATAGAAAGTTCAGCAATTCAGTTTAAAGTAGCTGCAGCAATGTCCTCTGTATTACCTAGTCAAAGCTTTTCACACAATGCAGATTCAAGACAATGATGTGGATGGGGTTAAGAAAAACCTAGTTGCAGGTTCATTTGAATAAAAACAATCAACACAGAGCTGTAATGTTTCACCCCAGGCTTATTCAGTACACAGCACTAAAAGTTTATATTCAGATTTAAATCGAAATGAATAACTTTAGCAGCTCATTACTGGTATTAAGTAAATCTTTTAGTGTTTTATTTTAGTTTGATTTAATGTGTGAAGGCAACTGATAAATAATAATACAATGGGCCACTCATTAGAATAACAGACATGATGTATTATCCCCCGAATTCTAACCTGTCTTTCTCATTCCCCAGCATCAATCATCCAATTGACATTCCACAGCACCATGTGCACTTGCAACATTCACCTCCACTCTCACTGGATCAGCACCTCACATCCCTGTCCCCTGCCTCACTCTACTTGATTTTCTTAATAGTGTCATTTCTAAGCATTTCCCCGTTTTTGCCTGCTCCTTACTATAGACCTCTGTTTTGCCTGTCCCGACTATTGATTCTTGGATTCCCTCTTATGCCTTGTTTGAATGATCGCTTGACCTCCTGCCTGCCCCCACGGATGGTTCTTTTGCCCATTCCTAAGGATGCTGTTTGCCAGCTCTCGACCCTCACCTGTTTTGACTTCTCTGTGCCTCTGCGCACCTGGGTTCGTCCCTCCTGTGCCTCGTCTGTCATTACACATGACTTCTTAATGAATTGAAGCATGAATACCACAGGAATAACACATGAATACCTTATACACTTCATCCGAGTTCTGCTGTTAATCACATTTATTCCAAGACTATTTTCATGGTTAGGGTGGTTATAGAAATGATCAACATCAGACATGCATTTTGAAAATTGAAAATGTATTAGGTGTGCAATGGCTAGTAATTGCATCCTAACAAACTGGATTTTAAACTCACTGCCTACAGTGTACTCCCCCCTGGAAAGGTTATATTCTTCTGAGGATTACGAATCTGAACACATTCATGCATTTGTGTCATGTATAAGATTTACTCCCCCAGATTTCATAGTTAGGAGATGTGCGTCACTATAAATTGGGAAGTACTGAGCTTGGGCAATGTATCGAGCTACCAATCTGACATTGCACATAGACAGTAGAAACATCTTTCCTTATGTTTCATCTTTCTGTGAAAAATAATGAAATGTACTTTTGAATGTTATCAGCTTATGTATATACTTTCCTTAAAAATCTACACAAATTAGATCTTGGTCAACAATTCTTCTCTGTTAACATTTATTATTGGTCCTTTATGTTTTTTTTTCTTTCAAGCTTTTAACTGTTTTGTCATATTCATTCAATTACACCCCTTGCACAGTTTATTTTCTTGATTAGTGGATATCTGAATGGAAGACTGAATTTTAAATACAACTTAATTTCACATGGACCATTATTGGTGCCCATTGGTGCACCAGGCTAAGATTGAATAGTATGCCAGCTATGCTGTTAACCTGTCATTTTGCAGATTTGTGTAAATATGCAAACCAAGACCTGTAAGGAATGCAATGATGTCTTTGTTCCAATATGTAAGGTGGGAAAATCATATGGAGCAGATTTCATTTAATTGCTGTCCTTTAATTTCATCAATTGTTTTCACCTATGGTCATCTTGAAACATTTTTGTATTCTAATGGAATAATGTACATTTAATTAATCTGCTAAAAATAAATGGATGACCAATTCACAAATTAAAATAAGTATCTTAAACCTCAAACCTTTGAATCAAAGTAAACAGCTTTCACATATTGGTCAGTGCAGTAATGGTGGTATATTTAAAGTTCTGAATTTTTGCAAGTTTCTTCAAAACTACAGACAATGCAAAATGACACATTAATTTCTGTGGAAGGTGCTAACAGCACCAATGATCAGTGTTGTAGATTTTTTGCGTGTTGTGACTGGAAATAGTGACGATAATTGTCTTTTAAGGAAATGTCAGTTGTCTTCCATAAAAATATAATGCACATCATTTCATATTTGAGTGCATTGAGGGTAGTTTCCTTATTTCCCAATCCATTGCACATGGTATTTTTTTTCAAATGAGAAATATGCATTATAAAGTCTCCATTTGGCTCACATGAACTGTATGCCAGAAGACATAAAATAATAGAAGTGGATGGCCTTCATGCATTACCTTTCAGAGCCTTAAAATGGTTTTCTACTATGTACTTATGTTTGTCTTGTCTTGGCTCCCCAGGCTCTTCTGTAAAAAGTTCACAGTCCAAAGGAAATGCAAAGGAAAGACAACAACAACAAAACAAGAATATTGAAAGTATGAAGTATAACAAGTATTTAAATAACTGAAGCACTATAGTGACTGTTGATTGTAAATCAGTTATGCAGCAGTGATCTTTAAAATAAAAAATGCCTAAAACAATAATAAAGTTCCAATATGACCTGAATTATCCTGCAAACACAGTGTGAGGCAGCAGCTCAGGTGCCCAAGGCATTCATCCCCTTTGGCTCAGTGCTTCTACTGGGTGGAGCTGTGTGGTGGAGGACCACCTAGGTTAGGGTGGATCAAATCCCCAGCGAGGGGCTCTGACCTGCACATGCTATGCTTAGAATAACAAATAATTAATCAACCATAACAATTTGTGGATAATTGGCCCTGTTTTCTTCACCCTCCGTGACATACAGCTGTAGTGTGGATGTTTGAGTGTCTGCCAAACATCATTAGGGAATCCTGCTGAGATCCTGCAACAACAAAATACTACAATATCTTAACTATAGCAGTAATTTATGTATTGAGTTTTAATAATCGTAGTAATGTCAAATTTGGCACAGTATTTACATGTCTTCTTGCAATATGTTCTCTCCTTTTATAATAAGTATTTCCCAAGTTCTTAGATTATAATGAGTTATAGAAAAACTGACTATCAAAGGCAATATACACTGAAAGGTTTACACCATTTACTACAACTCCAGTGTAGCCAGATCTGTGTAGCAGTTAATTTCCACTTTGCCAAGTGCTGCAGGGATGTGGTAACGTGCTTTCCTGTAGTGTTGACAACCCAGGCTTGATCCCTAACCTAGACTGCCTTTCCCTCTTCCATTAAAATACTATTTTCAAGCAGAAAGTGTATTTCAAGATATAATAGTTTAATTTCGAAATGAGAACAGCCACACAATTAAATTAAGACTAGTAATACTGCTTACAGAAGTGACACTATCCATTAAATGTCATCAGGCTAATTTATCTAATGAAGAGATAGACCACGGTTTGAGGAATACATTAGCTGGTAATTATCTTGAGGTAATGAAGCTTGGGATTTAGGTTTTTTCTAATGAAATCAAGTGAAATTAATAAAATTATTGAATAAAACATCTTGGTAGGGGTTTTTCAAAAGAAACTATCGATTGTACCCCAAGAGATGAAAATAGACCTAGAAGACGACCATGTAAAAGATGGAAAGATTCCAGGAGTGACATGGAAAAGAGAGGCTAAAGATTGAAGATTAAACATCTTGGGGAGGCCTTCATCCAGTGAATCGATATAGGCTGATGTATAAACTTTCATTATAAATTCTTGCCCATAGACTAAGGATTTTATTATAATTGTTTGATCATGTAGTGTTCATTAGGAAATAGTATACAGTGAGGGAAAAAAGTATTTGATCCCCTGCTGATTTTGTACGTTTGCCCACTGACAAAGAAATGATCAGTCTATAATTTTAATGGTAGGTGTATTTTAACAGTGAGAGACAGATTAACAACAAAAAAATCCAGAAAAACGCATTTCAAAAAAGTTATAAATTGATTTGCATGTTAATGAGGGAAATAAGTATTTGATCCCCTATCAATCAGAAAGATTTCTGGCTCCCAGGTGTCTTTTATACAGGTAACGAGCTGAGATTAGGACCACTCTCTTAAAGGGAGTGCTCCTAATCTCAGCTCGTTACTTGTATAAAAGACACCTGTCCACAGAAGCAATCAATCAATTAGATTCCAAACTCTCCACCATGGCCAAGACCAAAGAGCTGTCCAAGGATGTCAGGGACAAGATTGTAGACCTACACAAGGCTGAAATGGGCTACAAGACCATCGCCAAGCAGCTTGGTGAGAAGGTGACAACAGTTGGTGCAATTATTCGCATAAGGAAGAAACACAAAATGACTGTCAGTCTCCCTCGGTCTGGGCTCCATGCAAGATCTCACCTCGTGGAGTTTCAATGATCATGAGAACGGTGAGGAATCAGCCCAGAACTACACGGGAGGATCTTGTTAATGATCTCAAGGCAGCTGGCACCATAGTCACCAAGAAAACAATTGGTAACACACTACGCCGAGAAGGACTGAAATCCCGCAGCGACCCGCAAGGTCCCACTGCTCAAGAAAGCACATGTACAGGCCTGTCTGAAGTTTGACAATGAACATCTGAATGATTCAGAGGAGAACTGGGTGAAAGTGTTGTGGTCAGATAAGACCAAAATCGAGCTCTTTGGCATCAACTCAACTCGCTGTGTTTGGAGGAGGAGGAATGACCCCAAGAACACCATCCCCACCGTCAAACATGGAGGTGGAAACATTATGCTTTGGGAGTGTTTTTCTGCTAAGGGGACAGGACAACTGCACCGCATCAAAGGGACGATGGACGGGGCCATGTACCGTCAAATCTTGGGTGAGAACCTCCTTCCCTCAGCCAGGGCATTGAAAATGGGTCGTGGATGGGTATTCCAGCATGACAATGACCCAAAACACACAGCCAAGGCAACAAAGGAGTGGCTCTAGAAGAAGCACATTAAGGTCCTGGAGTGGCCTAGCCAGTCTCCAGACCTTAATCCCATAGAAAATCTGTGGAGGGAGCTGAAGGTTCGAGTTGCCAATCGTCAGCCTCGAAACCTTAATGACTTGGAGAGGATCTGCAAAGAGGAGTGGGACAAAATCCCTCCTGAGATGTGTGCAAACCTGGTGGCCAACTACAAGAAACATCTGACCAACAAGGGTTTTGCCACCAAGTACTAAGTCGAAAGGGTCAAATACTTATTTCCCTCATTAACATGCAAATCAATGTATAACTTTTTTGAAATGCGTTTTTCTGGATTTTTTTGTTGTAATTCTGTCTTTCACTGTTAAAATACACCTACCATTAAAATTATAGACTGATCATTTCTTTGTCAGTGGGCAAACATACAAAATCAACAGGGGATCAAATATTTTTTCCCTCACTGTAAATAGTGTATGGCTTTAATATAATTGTAATCATGCAGTGTTCATAAGGAAATAACATGAATAAGTCATGACAAAAAAAAATGTGATTAGCTTATATATAAGCATTATTCCTTACAAGAAAAGTAACCTGTTATAACGCCAATATTTGCAAGAAAAACTACATTTTAAAATTTAAAATTGATTGGGATGAATCAATACATTTTGTTTGCTTAGAAGAGTGCTTTTATTAATATAAAACAGACCTGATGTGTACATGCGATTAACGCCATTTGTTGCAAAGGAATTACGATTTAATTAATAAGAAACGTACTGGAAAAAAAACAAAAAAAAACATCATAATGAATTCATATCCTCTTACTTGCTCACCAGGAGGTTGTGAAAAATATTATTTAATGTGTGAAGACATGGTTTATACACATGATCAACTTAATTCATTAAAAAGGAATTCCATATAAATAAAACCCTTTAAATTATTATCAATTAATAACTTTTTTGAAATGCGTTTATCTGGATTTTTTTGTTGTTATTCTGCCTCTCACTGTTAAAATACACCTACCATTAAAATTATAGACTGATCATTTCTTTGTCAGTGGGCAAACGTACAAAATCAGCAGGGGATCAAATACTTTTTTCCCTCACTGTATATATACACTCACCTAAAGGATTATTAGGAACACCATACTAATACTGTGTTTGACCCCCTTTCGCCTTCAGAACTGCCTTAATTCTACGTGGCATTGATTCAACAAGGTGCTGAAAGCATTCTTTAGAAATGTTGGCCCATATTGATAGGATAGCATCTTGCAGTTGATGGAGATTTGTGGGATGCACATCCAGGGCACGAAGCTCCCGTTCCACCACATCCCAAAGATGCTCTATTGGGTTGAGATCTGGTGACTGTGGGGGCCAGTTTAGTACAGTGAACTCATTGTCATGTTCAAAAAACCAATTTGAAATGATTCGACCTTTGTGACATGGTGCATTATCCTGCTGGAAGTAGCCATCAGAGGATGGGTACATGGTGGTCATAAAGGGATGGACATGGTCAGAAACAATGCTCAGGTAGGCCGTGGCATTTAAACGATGCCCAATTGGCACTAAGGGGCCTAAAGTGTGCCAAGAAAACATCCCCCACACCATTACACCACCACCACCAGCCTGCACAGTGGTAACAAGGCATGATGGATCCATGTTCTCATTCTGTTTACGCCAAATTCTGACTCTACCATCTGAATGTCTCAACAGAAATCGAGACTCATCAGAGCAGGCAACATTTTTCCAGTCTTCAACTGTTCAATTTTGGTGAGCTTGTGCAAATTGTAGCCTCTTTTTCCTATTTGTAGTGGAGATGAGTGGTACCCGGTGGGGTCTTCTGCTGTTGTAGCCCATCCGCCTCAAGGTTGTACGTGTTGTGGCTTCACAAATGCTTTGCTGCATACCTCGGTTGTAACGAGTGGTTATTTCAGTCAAAGTTGCTCTTCTGTCAGCTTGAATCAGTCGGCCCATTCTCCTCTGACCTCTAGCATCAACAAGGCATTTTTGCCCACAGGACTGCCGCATACTGGATGTTTTTCCCTTTTCACACCATTCTTTGTAAACCCTAGAAATGGTTGTGCGTGAAAATCCCAGTAACTGAGCAGATTGTGAAATACTCAGACCGGCCCGTCTGGCACCAACAACCATGCCACGCTTAAAATTGCTTAAATCACCTTTCTTTCCCATTCAGACATTCAGTTTGGAGTTCAGGAGATTGTCTTGACCAGGACCACACCCCTAAATGCATTGAAGCAACTGCCATGTGAGTGGTTGGTTAGATAATTGCATTAATGAGAAATTGAACAGGTGTTCCTAATAATCCTTTAGGTGAGTGTATATATATATATATATATATATATATATATGTGTGTGTGTGTGTGTGTATGCATGTGTGTGTGTGAAAATATAAATAAATATATTTGCTATTATGTGAAAGGACTAAAACAACAAATCAGGCAGTATTCACAGTGCTACAACATAATATCTGTAACATTTTATTTACAGCTGATCCTAGACTAAAGTGTATAATATAGACTGCTAATGTACAACTACTAGCTAATTAAATTGGAAGACATTTCCCAGCTATTTCACAAGGAGATGCTCTCCTGTATAATGAGCATCCAAGGATGGTGTTTGTAAACTGGAGAAGAAAGGTATAATACTTGTTACTGCAAAATTGATATTCAGTATAACAGACCCATCCATTCTACAACACAGCATGGCTACAAATTCACAGCGCATAAACAAATTAGAAATGTAAGGCTTTCATAGCACACAGAGGCACAAGTCTGTATGTGCCATGGAGTCATTTGGAGAAGAAGATTGAGAAACCAGTACAGCATGGCCCACCTGTCTAAGAAATAAATAAATCTAAAAGAGCTATCAAGAAAATATTACCTCTGTATTAAGCCATTCTGAAACAAAATTTCTTATATATATATATATATATATATATATATATATATCTTGCAGAGCATGATTTATTGAAACCAGAGAATGTATACCTTATACAAAACAAATAAATCAATATTATACTTTGAACAGAATAAACCGCTTCTGGCTTATAATGCACACATAGTATTCTTTCTATTACTAGAATATATTTAATCGTTTTGAATGGAGACACATTTTCTGTTGCTCACACTTGTCTGACTTTTAATACAGTACTAAGAAATCAAAAAGCTTTTCAAGAGACATTCTCAGTAAAATCTATGAAAATGCTTTTCAAGCGCCATACAACAACATCAATTTCAGCTAATCAAAATGATCATTACCTACTTTAGGTTATCATTTTTATCTCCACAGGTTTCACAATTACACACACACACACACACACACACACACACACACATATATATATATATATATATATATATATATATATATAAATTACTATTGTATTACATTTAAAATTATTCATATGGGCAATTAATTAAATGTAAAAATATGCACAGCTTTCAGCATGGAATTAGAATAGAATTTTTCCTTTATTGACACCAATAGTGTGGTTTTCAAAAAAGGCAAGAGGTTACTATAACACTGATTTTAGAAGTCTATGACTTTCCAAATTACTTTAATGTATATGTATGCAGAAAGATGTTTGCTACATTTTAAACAAACTCTTTGAAAGGTAGGTTTTCATTAAGTGACCCAAAGGTAATTACTAGATATTACTTTGCAGCCAGTTTCTTATCATACCTTTTGATAATCATACTGTACATGAAGAGAACACAGGGAAGAATGTGTTAAATAAATAAAGACCGCATATACAAATGGGTGTAATTCCTACACCGTTCACCTAATTTGGATGTAACTACCCTCAAATTAAAGATGAAAGTCTACACTTAAAGCACATCTTCCTTTCCTTTCAAATCCATTGTGGTGGCATACAGAACCAAAATGATGACAATTGTGTCACTGTCCAAATATTTATGGACCTAACTGTATCTACTTGGGCTGTGGATGATATATCAATGAGAAAATACACGTTGTCATAAAGAGACACGTAACCTGTCCTAAATATATGTGTAATAAATCCAACATATATATGCAATAATAAATTAAAGGTATGGGGTTTAAGAAACGATAGGTTGTGAATGCAACCCCGGTTATCTGAAAAAGGAAGCACTGTCCAAGGGGGAGGGGTTTTTGCACACTTCCATAGGAACCCGATGGAAAACATCACTCTATCAAAGCTGCCATTGGCCCCTGCGCACATCACTCAGAACAGGTCCCTTCCCACTTCCTGTTCTATAAAACGTGACATTTGTGCAGGTTCGTCGTCATTTGCCTGAAGTTAGGACTCCCATGAGACCTTGTTACCCTTGGGCAGTGCTTCCTTTTTCAGATAACCAGGGTTGCATTTGCAACCTATCATTATCTTTCAAGTCGGAAGCACTGCACCAGGGGGAGGGATTACTGTATAACAAAAGCATCGCAAGGGAGGAGGCAGCGAGCTGATAAGGGAGCCTGCCCCAAGGTGTATCGCTAGGGGACCTCGGCAACACAGCTCCAGACAGTAATCCCAGGGAGCCCGTAGGGCCGCACCTGAGCCGCCCAGGAGCAAGGACCGCAGTCACGCTCTTACCGGGAACTGTCTAGAATCAACATATACAAAGCGGGGCTACAGAGGTGAACTCTCACATCCTCCGCTTACAATAGCAAGGCCGGCTGCTCTACTAGTGCAGCTAGGAGCAAGGCCGTAATCTACTTGCACTTGCTTCCTAAAACACAAACAGTTGTTATGAGTGCCGTATGTCATTAGAGCGTTCCAAATAGCACCTGAGGGCTCGCACAGGGAAGAGCAGGTGAAGCCGACTCTCTTGCTCCAAAGTGAAGGGAGGAGGATGAAAATCCATCAACTCAATAGGCCTGTTGACATGAAATGGAGACAGCACTTTTGGGAGGAATGCAGGGTTAGGCAGTAGCGTGACCCTGGAACAATCTCCTGCAAAGCGGACACACGATGGGTGTACAGACAGGGCGTGTAACTCGCTCACGTGTTTTGCAGTGGTGATTGCCAGCAAAAATGCAGTCTTAAGCGACACTAGCTTCAGCTCAGCTGAGTTCAGTGGCTCAAATGGGGCTTGGAATACTGCGTCCAGCACTACATCAAGGCACCATGCGGGCAGTGAAGGGGTGTGAAGAGACGCAGGGGGCTTGCCATCAATCCAGACATGACATGCAGAGATACAGATACACTTTGAGCGTGGACGGGGACTTGCCCTGGTCCAACAGATCTTGTAGAAATTGTAATATGACCCCAGTGGGGCATATTGAGAAAATCGTGGCACCAGGTGCTAAATGCCCGCCAGCAGTAGGAATACTGCGACCTCACAGAGGGAGCTCTCACCGACTGAATAGTGACTACTACCGCGTCTGGCAGACCCCAGGCAATCAAACACTCCCTCTCAGGGGCCAGGCCCACAGCTGGAGGAGGCCCGGATTGGAGTGCCAAAGCATGCCCTGCACCTGGAACATCAAGTCCACTCTCACTGGGAGTTGCCAAGGCTCTCCATGGAGGAGGGCAATCAGGTCTGCAAACCAGAATCTGTGAGGCCACCTGTCACTCATTCTCTCCTGATCTTCTGCAGGACCATTAGAAGAAGGGGGAATGGTGGGAATGCGTAAAGGAGACAACGCGGCCATGCGTGGGCTAGCACGTCGATCCCTAGGGTTCCCGAGCTGTCCTGGATGGAGAACTATAGTGGGCAGTGGGTGGACTCTGACAAGGCGAAGAGATCCACTTCTGCTCTGCCGAACCAGCTCCACAGTTGTTGTATCACAAATGGGTGGAGGCGCCATTCCGAAACCGGGGGGCCTCCCCAAGAGAGGAGGTCCGCCGCCGTGTTGGATAGGCCAAGGGAGGTGAACTGCTTTGATGGAGCGGAACCGTGGCTGCGCCCACAGAAGCAGACGGCGTGCTAGACAGTACAGTCTGCGCGACCGGAGACCTCCTTGCCTGTTGATATAGGCAACCACCGCTGTGTTGTCTCTCCGAATCAGCACATGTCTGTCCCGCAAGACTGGCAGAAAATGAGACAGTCCGAGGAGTACTTCTTCTAACTCCAGGATGTTGACTGCCCGTGTAGGCTCTGTCCACCTGCCTCAGACACCAAGTCCGTCGCAGACTGCTCTCCAACCTTGTTTGGAGGCATCTGTCATCATGACTGCTTGGTGGCAGACTGAGCCAAGGGGCACACAGAGGGTCAAATTGTGAGGGATCCGCCTTCCAGCACACCTGAGTGACTGTGACTCGGCAAGCTTGATCGTGGCGAGGATGCATCTTGAGAGACCTGAACCACCAGTGCAGCGGCCTCAATTGGAGGAGGCTGAGGTGGAGGGTCTGTGATGCACCCGCTAGGAGGCCCAGCAGCCTCTGTCAAAGGGACGCCCTGCCACGAGCTCTCAGTCGGAAGAGTGAGACACGTGTGTATGGATGCCCTCACTGCCAGCTGTTCTGACTAATTCTATAAAACTTAATTATTAGGGTTATAATAAATAATACAAAATAGTTGTGTGTCTGTGTGTATTTATATATATATATATAAATGTAACTTAAGAACATCCGTGCACTACAGTGTCTTCACTTCTATGAGGTGCTGGCCTAAATAAGGCAAAAATATGTAAAGAAAATAAAATTTTGGAGCTGCACCCTCACCACCCACAATTAGTTATTTAGACCAGACTTTTATATTGTTACAGTTTCATTTTATTGAATAACTCACACTAACTCAGTGTGAGTTATTCAAGATTCTGCTCAAAACCTTAAAAATGTGAACTATCAGTTTGGTAAGTGAAATGGTGTGTTTTGAATTATGTATCTGAACATTTATTTGACTGTCAGGATTCAAACTAAAAGCATTAAAGCATATTCGCAGTATTTTTCTAAAATTGTATATATTATTTTAATTCTAAGAGGATGGGTAGAAGGTTGTTTTGAGTCTGTAAGTTTGCTTAGACAGAAAATATTTGTAATATTTTAAAACGTATTCTACATTATTGCTATGTCATGTGCCACAGTTCTTTTCAAATGTTATTATTTTTAAAATGAGAGCTTTACACATTATGATTTTTTCGTATTAGTAATTAACAAACATGCAATGGTCAAAAGAGGATGAAGATAATTTGGAAATGTGTGAATTAAAGTACTGAAGTTCTAAAAAATGCATAAAAGTAATATGAATTATGCAACTGCAGGGAAATCAATAAAAATGCAGCAGGTATACAAGGATGCGATTCATTTAGAAGCTTTCTCTAGTTTCTTTAACAACAAACAAACATTATTTACTAAGGAAAACACAGCTATTATGGTGACACCTCCAAAAAGGCTATGACAGCAAGAACATTTATATGAAAATGAGCAATAATATACTGAATATAACTATTATTTCTGTTCCCCTTTTGCTGTGGAAATATATTCCTTCTGTGGAATATTTATCCCCGATAGCAATCACATTTATTGATCTCAGAAGACCTTAAAAGCAGGAAAATATAGTTGATGTTTTTATTATTATTATTTTTATTGGAATTTAAACAAACACTGTATAAAACAACTAAATAAATAAATAATAATAATAATAATAATAATAATAATAATAATAATAATAATAATAATAATGAGAATCATTCCATTAATTCATTTTAATAATTCCATTAGATTCACTTTACAAAATAATAAATAATATAAATGTATGTTGAATTTTCTATTCTTATTGCTTTGGTGGCTCTACAGTATAATGCAGTGATTAACACCATATTATTTTCCTTGTGATAATTAAGTCAACAACCTTAATAAGACAAAAATCCCTTAAGATGTGGAAATATGAGTATTAGGGGATTCTAAACCGCGATCATAATTCATTTTGGTTGAAGTTGTTGATCCTCCTGCACTGCAGACTCTACATACTTTTCCAATTGTAATTGTTAATGCTGTTTGAATTCAACTATTTTCAATGCTGTTTTCTTTTGAGATATAATGAATGATTTAACTTAAATGTATAGAATGTTACAGTATCATCTTGAGAAGCTGAAGCATTAAATATGAATTACTTACTGAGGAAAAGCCTAGAGGTTTGGTGAGACATTACAATTTTGCTACTTTACCGGAATATGTGAAGTTAGAATTATAATACCACTACTACTATGAATAATAAAACTATGTAAGAGAATATGATTAACACAGCATTTGAGTGTGAGGTGCACAGCAAAAAAAAAAGAACTGGCAAAAGAGGACAAACCTGCACTGACGTCATGTTTTATAGAACAGGAAGTGGGAAGGGACCTATTCTGAGTGACGAGCGCAGGGGCCAATGGCAGCTTTGATAGAGTGACGTTTCGATCAGGTTCCTACGGCAGTGCGTAGAAACCCCTCCCCCTTGGGCAGTGCTTCCTTTTTCAGATAACCGGGGTTGCATACGCAACCTATCCTTATCTGTTGAGCATATGAGGTTCTGGTTCATGACAAGAAGTATAATCCTCAGATCATGTTACTGTGTATAGAATAAATGCAAAGATGGAAGGAGTAGCCCTTCTTTTCACAAAAGACAAGTGTTGGTTCATTTGTATAGCTGAACTCCACTCAGCCTTTGATACTGTCAACAGATAAAAACTAATTAGGTGCCCTGGGAATATTTGCCTTTGAAAGTAAAAGCCAAATAATTGTAACACATATAGCTTTCATGTACTTTTACAGAACATAGCTGAGTATGCAGGAAGAAGAACAACAATAAAATGGTTAAAAGAAAGTCATAACAAAGGTCATACTACATTTTAAAACATAGAATTCCAAAAAGGTAGGCCTACATTATTAAGTATAGAAATAATGTTTGGAAATTGCATGTGAAGTGCAATACTAACAATAATTATGTAGCTTCTGCCCCTGTCATTTAGAAGGATAATTTGCACCTCCCAAAGTACACAAACAGTCCCCACATTTAACTTACAAACATACAAGTTATTTATTATTTGAAATATGTTTCCTGATAGCAAGGATACCAACAAACGCTACATAAATAAATCCCAAAAAGCATCCATTCTTCATACCAGTAAGTGCAGCTTAATACAATCTTTATTTATTTTGATAACCCATTGTGGCTCCCCTTCTCAACCTCTTTACCCGTTACTCCCAGGGTCTCCAGTATCACCGTGCTGCCTTCAACCATGGACAGGATTGGCGGAAGCTGGGCATGCCATAATTCCCAACTATAATGGAGGTGGATGAGGAGGACCTGTAAGAAGATGATGAGGAGGATGACCTGGAGGTGACCTGTAGATTAAGTTGTTGGCCCACTGGTGGCCTGGGCCTGGGGGGAAATGACATTTGAGGAGGTCCACCTGCATCAGTGAAAAGGAGAACTCAGAGGTGGTGGAAACAGATCTTTCTAACCATATATTAAAAAGCTTTACACCTCAACCTGTCCTGTGATTGGGTTTATTGCCCCATTTATAAAATGATAATCAACACTCCAGGACTGTCTGGACAATCCAGGGATTACAGGACAGTGCTGAGAATTACCTAACACAATACACTTAAAATCAATTAACAATGTTTACATATTCACAGGCCTAGATATTGTTACTGTAAGGTTTCTATAAGAAAATTAAAAATAAACTAGTGAATAGAATTTCAACACGAGTGGTGCAAAAATAACCATGTATTGGAGTATTCCCGGGCGTCGATTCACTTAGCTGGGCTTGCTGAACAATCCCTGGACAGCTCAGTGACAGCATTTTACTTTTTGATGTTATACCACTCCAAACTATGTAACTATGTACAGTTTCATTCTCAGTTTAATGCAAAAATTAAACACAATTATTAAAACACGCCAGTAGAGGAACATTCTGCTTGGAGAGGGATCTAAGAGATCCCTCTCCAAGCAGAATGTTCCTCTACTGGCATTACCATGGGTCATTCATATTCGGTCATAAACTCATTCTTACATGTGATCAACACAGACCAGAGGCCTTCTTTTAATCTACCCTCTGACTGTCTTAATTTAAAACCATCACATTGAAGCCTTTTCAAAATTATTGTTATTGTCTAAGATTATAGCAGCTGAGTACCATAGCATTCACAATCTGAAATTAAATGCCTTTCAAAAAAATCATAATCATTTATCAAACTTCCCAGTATAATATTTATATTTTCCAGAAATCCCCTCATTCAATTTCAGAGAGGTTTCCATGTTATCAACTAGGAAATATAATTTTGGTGTTCTTCCAAACAGCTCAAAGATGTTGACACAGACTTGGTTATTTTATCATGTTTACAATGTGTATATATGTACATTGTTTTCTTCAGGTTGTATTTGGCGCCTTACATATATGATTATTATTAAAATATAATTATTTGCAGACACTACTGTCTGTTTTTCCACTTTTACCTTGGACTTTTAACATATGTGCTCTGCCCATATTGCATCCCCTGCTGTGGTTATAGATGAGGGTACTACAGTTAAAAAACCCAGTGAAAAACAAGTATGATAACTGTGTTCTGATTGTGTGCATGTAACAAGATTTTAGCACATTTCTTTCACCCCAAACCAAACACCAGATTAGATATGTTGCCAGGCATAAACTTGTTTAGCTGTTTAGGGATATTGGGCTCGATTCATCAAAGTGTCAGCATTTAGAAATGTTCTCCCGACCATTACATGTTCACACCTTTTCCATCAATTGTGATCAATTAATAAATAATGTTTATGGACCCTTTCCTTGTCAGTTGTCCCCACTTGTTTCAAAATGTCGTGTATTATTTCAATTCCCAAGCAGGTCAAGGAGACTGAGCTTAATGACTACCGCCCAGTAGCACTTACCTCAGTCATCTTTGAAAGTGTTTGAGAGACTGGTTAAGGACCACTTTGCCTCCATTATTCCCAACATTTTGGAGTCATTACAATTTGCTTATCGCCCCAACAGAGCCACAGATGATGCCATTGCTACTGCACTGCACATTTCCCTAACCCACCTGGATAAGAGGAACGCTTATGTGAGAGCGCGGTATATTGATTATAGCTCTGCGTTCAACACAATAGTGCCCCTCAAGCTCCTCAGGATGCTGGGTGATTTGGGTCTGGACCCGGCCCTGTGTAACTGGATCTTTGACTTTCTGACAGTCCGTCCCCAGGTGGTCAGGGTGGGGAAAAAACACCTCTTTGGTGTTGACTTTCAACACCCTCTCTTGTATTCCCTGTTCACTTATGACTGTAGTGTTTGACACAAATACAATCATTAAGGATGCTGATAACACGATAGTGGTAGGCTCTGCCTCAAATGATGATGAGACAGCCAGTATAGGTATGTGGTCAAGTGGTGTATAAGGAGGCTCACCAAAACCAAGATATAGAACAAGAAATGTGCACCAACAGGTTCACTCCGTGGAAAGAGAGAAAAAAAAAATACAGCAACCAAAAATGAAACAACAAACAAGGACAAAATAACTAATGTTTCCTAATTACTTAACCATAAAGCAAATTAACAGGAATGCATTGCAGAAATTAAATATGATATTTCATGGTTTAAATTGGTGTCTACACTCAACATACCCATCTATGTTGCCGTCTCTCCTTTGAATGAGCACTAACACAGCTTATGTAGACTTCTCACTGCCTAACTCCTCCCCTGGGAAAATCTATTTCTTACAATGCTCAGAAAAACAAACAAAAACCCAAACTACTATTATATATACCACCTTACATTGAATAAACACACAACATAGAATAATATTTGAAACTCAATTCCAAACAAATAATTTTCTTCTCAATGTGTGTGCATCAGTATCTTAACAGTTTGCATCTAATGATTGATTGTCAAGACATTCCTTTAAGGGCTTTTTTAAGAAATCTGTTCCCCTGGTGACTGGTGCTATCGATATGCGTATATTCATCTTGGTCTCAAGCGGCAGGTTGTGTGTGATGGTGGGCTCAAGATAATTCAATCTTTCCACAGTTTCCACATCTGTAATTGTTCCTAAACTATTTGGCACAAGTACATTTTATTTGAAAAGATTATATTCGTAGCCAAATCAGAATTTTATAATCATCAGAAGTAAAGTTTATGTCTTACATAATCTGTAGACAACAGAAGGGGAAGGATCTTTGAATAAACCTGGAGATAGATTTTGGTTAGTCAGATTTATTGACTGAGAAAGGGTGAAACTAAAAATAAAGGACAATAATCACTCAGATTGTCTTACTACATCAGCTTGCTCATAACAAGACACAAAGAAACATAGCTTAGAAATAAGCTGAGGCACATGGTAACTAAAGTGTAGATAGTGTTGTGTAAGGCCTACAACAGCAATAAAGGAAACTTCCTATAGTAATATACATGTAACATACAGGGTTGATTACTTCATAATATGTTTACTATATACTTAACAGAAATATAATAAGGTAGGAATACTAACTTGTATCGATGAACTGAACCTACTGCAGTACTAACATATTAACACTAAAATGCTTAGCAATTAATGTTGTACTTCAGAAATAATCAATGATACAGTATGTTACATAATCAAAGAATGCAGATACATACCAACGATGCTACCAAAGGCATAAACGTTCGAGTGATTGAAAGGATACAAGTACTGTACTGTAAAGGCAATGAAAACAACATGTACAAATTTCCATGAGGCACAAAACTTTGACCCTTGACACATGACAGCTAAGATCACGTGACATGAGTAGCTCACATACTTAGAATGGACAGCAGTGGCAGACAAATAACACCAGAAAATAAAGTCCTATGCATAACAGAACATGCATAGATATAAAATCAATAGAAACACTGCCTGTTTTAACCCTCCAGCTACACGCTATCAGAAGCTCATATTGCTTTAGTCTTACTGGTCTCAGTTTCGAGTGTCACAGCCTCCATTTCTCGCACTTCATGTGATCCTATCAAGGGGGAAAATGGATAGGTTACATTTTATACTTAAAGGTTAGCTACACTCTATGATAAATAAATACTAACCACAATTTCTTGTTGTTCCACACT
The DNA here is from genome assembly GCF_036373705.1 of Amia ocellicauda. NCBI lineage: Eukaryota > Metazoa > Chordata > Actinopteri > Amiiformes > Amiidae > Amia > Amia ocellicauda. The sequence goes on along the minus strand of NC_089850.1, from coordinate 33,187,027 downwards.
GTTTTGCTGGGCCTTCCCAGGGTGGTTGATGCCTTGTGCAGATGTTCCTTTTAGTGTCAAATGGTTGTTTAGAAAGAATGGTTTGTTCCCTCTCTCTGTGTTAAGGAGCTACATCACCCAGGTTAAAAAGCTTCACTTTGGTCTTCAACATGGGCCAGGTTTTACAGCTGATGAGGCCTGGGAGTAGATACACTGACTGGAGGAGCCAAAGGGATAGATAGCTGTGGAGGCAAAGGAAAATCCTTTGGTGGGAGTAAGAACAGTACAGTGAGTTGCTTCACTCCACTCCATGCCAACAGGAGTAGATGGTAAGATGGCAATTTGTACTGTACTCAGCCTGTCATTGTCAAAGAAGCAGATTATGCTCAGAGACCTTAGAGAACAGCTGGTCCTCCCATAAAGTTTGGAGAGATATTTCTCCTGAACTAGTCAAAAACTTTCATTCAATCAACTCTAACTGTTTTAGTGAAATTGTGCTGTAAATATACACTGAGTTTGTGTGTCCACTTATTTTGTATCTGCAGAAATACAATTCACATATCAATAGAGCAGACAATAAGTAAATAATAATAATCTTCATCAATATCTTACTTTTAGAGATAAGAAAATAAAAAAGAAATACAACACAATGTCAGGCAAATCAGTTGTAAAAACAGACATGCAAAAACCCAAAGTGCTGTGTCAGACTGCTAAGTAGGAGAATATCTTGCCTTTATTCATTACTCTATAGTGCAGGCAGAATTGCTGCTGTATTGGCTGCCATTATCTACTCACATTTCTCAGAGAACAGACAAAAAACATGTTTGAAATTCCAGATTGCTCATTTTCTCACCAGTACTTTTCCCCTTTATTTTAATTCCATTAGGACTCTCCACATCTAAATGGTAAAAAGAAAAGGTGATTGGGGGTATTATATTTTATTATTCAGGTCAGAAAAGTATTAAAAATGTATGGGTACTGAACTATAAAGATGGGTTAAATAAGCAATTTCAGCAGCAAGTTGAATGTTAGTGAAATTGTGAGTGATTTATTGAGTGACACGTTGTGTTGCTGACTACAGTTCATAGAGGGTTTGACATGAAGGATCTGTGTTGGTTTGCTGCTGCACAAACATGACAATTAATAAATTAGGCACATTTGTTTAATTCTCATCTTCAGCAATTTGGATTAAGGGTTTCTTTTTCAACAAAAAACAGAATAAATCTAAATAACTTAATTCAGCTATTGAAAAAGATGCACAGGTTGCCTGTAAGCCTAATGTCATTAAATAAGATGAGTTTCAAAAGAGCATAACAGCAGATTGATTCCAGCATATATCTGGAAGAGGAAAAGGACTGAATGAATAAGAAGTGTCAATTCAATCCAATTGACTGAATGCCAATGAATGTGCAGCTGTTATTTCTAACAAAGGCTGATACATTGATTACAAGACATATCCTTGTGTAGTGTTAAGGGGGGGATTGGAAGACATTCTGCTTAGATAATGAACTATTAGTACGTTTTTCTCTGATTTCTCGAAGTCATGTCCATTTCTCAAGTCCACTGTTGAACTCTGTTAGTAACTCTGAGATAAATGCTTAACGTCTTATTTTGTCTTGAAGGGGATAACGTCCTTGTCGACCTCAGTCCCATTCAAGAAAGGGGGTAATATCATTTAGTATTTTCTTAAATATAAATGAGTGCTGCATTAAACTGTTTTGGTTGACAATTTTAGAACTAAAATCTGTCAACGCCGAGAAATATCTTCTCATTCCTGTTTAACTGTTTAGTCTGAAATTGACACATGTTAATTTGTATTTGTATTTGATCCCCTAACAATCAGCAAGATTTCTGGCTCCCAGGTGTCTTTTATACAGGTAACGAGCTGAGATTAGGAGCACTCTCTTAAAGGGAGTGCTCCTAATCTCAGCTCGTTACCTGTATAAAAGACACCTGTCCACAGAAGCAATCAATCAATCAGATTCCAAACTCTCCACCATGGCCAAGACCAAAGAGCTGTCCAAGGATGTCAGGGACAAGATTGTAGACCTACACAAGGCTGGAATGGGCTACAAGACCATCGCCAAGCAGCTTAGTGAGAAGGTGACAACAGCTGGTGCGATTATTCGCAAATGGAAGAAACACAAAATAACTGTCAGTCTCCCTCGGTCTGGGGCTCCATGCAAGATCTCACCTCGTGGAGTTTCAATGATCATGAGAACGGTGAGAACGGTCATCTTGTTAATGATCTCAAGGCAGCTGGGACCATAGTCACCAAGAAAACAATTGGTAACACACTACGCCGTGAAGGACTGAAATTCTGCAGCGCCCGCAAGGTCCCACTGCTCAAGAAAGCACATGTACAGGCCCGTCTGAAGTTTGCCAATGAACATCTGAATGATTCAGAGGAGAACTGGGTGAAAGTGTTGTGGTCAGATGAGACCAAAATCAAGCTCTTTGGCATCAACTCAACTCGCCGTGTTTGGAGGAGGAGGAATGCTGCCTATGACCCCAAGAACACCATCCCCACCGTCAAACATGGAGGTGGAAACATTATGCTTTGGGGGTGTTTTTCTGCTAAGGGGACAGGACAACTGCACCGCATCAAAGGGACGATGGACGGGGCCATGTACCGTCAAATCTTGGGTGAGAACCTCCTTCCCTCAGCCAGGGCTTTGAAAATGGGTTGTGGATGGATATTCCAGCATGACAATGACCCAAAACGCACAGCCAAGGCAACAAAGGAGTGGCTCAAGAAGAAGCACATTAAGGTCCTGGAGTGGCCTAGCCAGTCTCCAGACCTTAATCCCATAGAATATCTGTGGAGGGAGCTGAAGGTTCGAGTTGCCAAACGTCAGCCTCGAAACCTTAATGACTTGGAGAGGATCTGCAAAGAGGAGTGGGACAAAATCCCTCCTGAGATGTGTGCAAACCTGGTGGCCAACTACAAGAAACGTCTGACCTCTGTGATTGCCAACAAGGATTTTGCCACCAAGTACTAAGTCGAAGGGGTCAAATACTTATTTCCCTCATTAACATGCAAATCAATGTATAACTTTTTTGAAATGCGTTTTTCTGGATTTTTTTGTTGTTATTCTGTCTCTCACTGTTAAAATACACCTACCATTAAAATTATAGACTGATCATTTCTTTGTCAGTGGGCAAACGTACAAAATCAGCAGGGGATCAAATACTTTTTTCCCATACTGTAAATACTAACCTGCATTAGTTATTTAATGTCCGACTAACAATACTAATGAGAGACTCACCTTCGTCTTACTAAATGGTTTTGTAGTCAATGTGTTTGTAATTTTGTGTAACGTTTTGTGTGTTATCATATGTGACTCCATGGTCTTTGATTTGGTCACGGAAGTGATTTGTCTTTGATTTGTTCATCTTGAGTGAATTTTAATTAGTTTTTCCCTTTTTGTATAACTAGTGTGGTGCTATATTTTATCTTTGTTTTTAATACATTTGAGAATTTATATCTTTGGAATTGGTGTCTGCGTCCAATTGTTGCAGAAATTGAGTTCTACAAGATTCTAGGATTCTTGATAAGGTGATACTTAGATTCACTTCTTTAACTGAAATGTATAAGTGTAAATTACGCTACACTTGTAAGGTATTTATTTATATTTATACATTTTATATATATATATAGTAATGCAAGTAATGCAAACCTATAATACTATATTTCTATGAAACTATATTTTTTATTTAACTGTTCAAACGTGTGGTAACACTGGCAGCAATATAATTCAAAGCAATACAATTTTAAATGGCACCTTATATGCTACGGGGAATGCTTACAATACTCAGCCAGTGTAGCTAACAGGGATGGATTCTTAAGAGAACCCTAATGACCTACATGCCAATGAAACTGCAGAGAATAAAATAGACACTTTCAGCAGAGAAACAGCTTTTGTGTTTAAAGCATTGTTTTCTAAATGTTCTTTGCTGAGGCCCAGGTTCCTAAGAGCAGCTGAAGCAGACACTAATGGGCAATTGAAGTAGCAGGCAGGCAACCAAAAGGGTATTCCTTCACAGAAAAGTCTGTTAATATCAAAATAAATGCTATTGCAATTAATAACTGAATGTCCTAACAGCAGTTGGACATAAGGAGTTTCTCACAACAGTGGGAGAGCTACAAGAGATAAAAGTAATGAAAGCAACCTGAGGTATTAAACAAATTGGATTGAAGGTGGCCAAGCTAGAAAAAGGGGACTGGTTTGTTTAGGGATTCACAGTCTTAAAAATAAATAATAATTTCCACATGCAAATGTTTTCATGAGGGAGTCAAGAATGTGTGTGTCATGAAGGATGCATACGAGAACAATAGAGAGGCGAGTAAGACCATAAGAAAGTTTACAAACGAGAGGAGGCCATTTGACCCTTCGTACTCGCTTGGTGTCCATTAATAACTAAGTGATCCAAGGATCACATCCAGTCTATTTTTAAATGTTCCCAATTTTCAGCTTCAACCACATCGCTGGGGAGTTTGTTCCAGATTGTGACGACTCTCTGTGTGAAGAAGTGTCTCCTGTTCTTTGTCTTGAATGACTTGAAGCCCAATTTCCATTTGTGTCCCCGGGTGCGTGTGTCCCTGCTGATTTGGAAAAGCTCCTCTGGTTTTATGTGGTCTATGCCTTTCATGATGTTAAAGACTTGAATCATGTCCACACGTAGTCTCCTCTGTTCCAGGGTGAAAAGGTTCAGGTCCCTCAGTCTCTCAGTAGGACATTCCCTTCAGACCTGGAATAAGTCTGGTTGCTCTCCTCTGAACTGCCTCTAGAGCAGCGATATCTTTCTTGAAGTGTGGAGCCCAGAACTGTACACAGTATCCAGATGAGCTCTAACTAGTGCATTGCACAGTCTGAACATTACTGCCCTTGTTCTCAATTGTACACTTTTGACAATATACCCTAACATTTTTTATTGTTTCCCCGCATTGTTTAGATGGGGAAAGTGATGAGTCCACATAGACTCCTAGGTCTTTCTCATGTGTTACTTCATCTAGTTCTATTCCTCCCATAGTGTCATTATAGTGGACATTCTTGTTACCTGCATGTAATACCTTGCACTTGTCCACATTAAATTTCTTCTGTCAGGTGTCGACCCACAACTGAATATTATCTAAGTCCCTTTGAATAACCTGTGCTGCTGAGATCTGCTGAGCCACCTATTTTAGTATCATCTGCAAATTTGACAAGTTTGCCAACTATCCCAGAGTCCAGATCATTAATTTAGATTAGAAAAAGCAAAGGCCCTAATACTGATCCCTGTGGAACTCCACTAACAACCTCACTCCAGTTAGAAGCAACTCCTCTAATTGACACCCTCTGCTTCCTATACATCAACCAGTTCATAATCCATCGACTTACATTACCCTGAATGCTACAGCTTCCAATTTGAGGATCAGTCTTTGGTGTGGAACCCTATCAAAAGCTTTTTGAAAATCGAAGTATATCATATCATATGCTTTCACATGATCTACAGCTGCAGTTGCGTATTCAAAAAATTCTAATAAATTAGTAAGACATGATCTGCCTCGTCTAAACCCATGTTGACTATCTCCAAGAATATGGTTTTCATTAAGATGCTCCTCTATTTTCTGTCTAATAATTTTTTCCAACATTTTACAGGTGATGCAGGTGAGACTGACTGGTCTGTAATTTCCTGGCTCAGTTTTGTCCCCTTTCTTGTGGATTGGTATGACATTTGCTGTCTTCCAGTCAGTTGGCACATCCCCTGTTCCAAGTGTCATTTGGAATACTTTAGTTAGCGGCCTATAAATAATTTCCCTAATTTCTTTAAGTACTGTTGGAAATATACCATCTGGCCCAGGTGATTTGTTTGTTTTTAATTCTGCTAGTCCCTTTAGTACCTCCTCCTCATTTATCCTGATCTCTCTTAGGATTTGACTGGACTGATTGTTAACCTGTGGCATGTTATCCACTTTTTCTTTTGTAAAAACCTCTGTGAAATACTCATTTAGAACATTTGCCACATTTTGTTCATTTTCCAAGATACTTCCATTTTGCCCTTTATCTGTTTCACTTCCTCCTTTATTTACCTCTTGTTGTTGTAATATTGAAAAAAGCTCTTTGCGTTAGTTTTAGCTCCAAGAGCTATGTTTCTTTCTATTTCCCTCTTTGCTTTCCTGATCCCTTTCTTAAGATCTCTTTGCAGCTCAACATATTCTTTGTATTTTGTTTCGTCACCATCCCTTTTGGGATAGGATGCAGGTCTGTGGATTTTAACTGTACATAACTCCAGAGTCAGTCAAGTGCCTATGGAGAAGATCAGAAACAGGCTTAACTGGAACAGAGGTTTGCATATTTGCCCTGCATTACTGGACATGGAGACTTTAATTAATGTAGCGGGGCACGATTGTTAAAATGGATAGGTGGGTGAAACTCAGAATTAATGACAACTGAGGGTTGAAAGACTGGAAGTGTTAAGGTTCGAGGTGGTCTAGGTGGGATGGGATACTTAGCACTTCACAGTCCCTCCGTTGATTGCAGCGGTTAAGGATCCTTCCTTTTTATCTCCGTCCACTTTCCCAGGGGTTTCCTCTTTAGAATTGTTTGTAATCCTTCTTTGGGAGTTCTTTGCATTCTCCTCGTCTCCTGCGGTCTCCTATATACAATGCCTTGCGAAAGTATTCACCCCCTTGGCATTTTTCCTATTTTGTTGCCTTACAACCTGGAATTAAAATTGATTTTTATTTGGATTTCATGTAATTGACATACACAAAATAGTCCAGGTGAAGTGAAATGAAAAAAATTACTTGTTTTAAAAAATTCTAAAAAAATAACGGAAAAGTGGTGCATGCATATGTATTCACCCCCTTTGCTATGAAGCCTATAAATAAGATCTGGTGCAACCAATTCCCTTCAGAAGTCACATAATTAGCTCAATAAAGTCCATCTAAGTGTCACATGATCTGCCACATGATCTCAGTATATATACACCTGTTCTGAAAGGCCCCAGAGTCTGCAACATTGCTGAGCAAGGGGCACCACCAAGCAAGCGGCACCATGAAGACCAAGGAGCTCTCCAAACAGGTCAGGGACAAAGTTGTGGAGAAGTACAGATCTGGGTTGGGTTATAAAAAAATATCAGAAACTTTGAACATCCCACGGAGCACCATTAAATCCATTATTAAAAAATGGAAAGAATATGGCACCACAACAAACCTGCCCAGAGAGGGCCGCCCACCAAACTCACAGACCAGGCAAGGAGAGCATTAATCAGAGAGGCAACAAAGAGACCAAAGATAACCCTGAAGGAGCTGCAAAGCTCCACAGCAGAGATGGTGGTGCCAGCATCATGCTGTGGGGATGTTTTTCATCGGCAGGGACTGGGAAACTGGTCAGAATTGAAGGAATGATGGATGGTGCTAAATACAGGGAAATTATTGAGGGAAACCTGTTTTTCAGTCTTCCAGAGATTTGAGACGTTCACCTTCTAGCAGGACAATGACCCTAAGCATACAGCTAAAGCAACACTTGAGTGGTTTAAGGGGAAACCTTTAAATGTCTTGGAATGGCCTAGCCAAACCCAGACCTCAATCCAATTGAGAATCTGTGATATGACTTAAAGATTGCTGTACACCAGCGGAACCCATCCAACTTGAAGGCGCTGGAGCAGTTTTGCCTTGGACAATGGGCAAAAATCCCAGTGGCTAGATGTGCCAAGCTTATTGAGACGTACCCCAAGAGACTTGCAGCTGTAATTGCTGCAAAAGGTGGCCCTGCAAGTTCTGTTTTTCTGTCTTATTTCTTGTTTGTTTCACAATTAAAAAATATTGGTGGTAGGCATGTTATATAAATCAAATGATACAAACACCCAAAAAAATCAATTTTAATTCCAGGTTGTAAGGCAACAAAATAGGAAAAATGCCTCTCTCCCTCCCCCTCTCTCTCTCTCCAGCACTGTGCTTTAAGAAATGAAAACCCACTCTGCGCTCAGTCTGTGCAGTGTCTGTATCAGTAGGTTGCTCGCCGCTGAATGTCCCAGTCTCTGGGCTTACAGTGTTTCACAATTGCTTGAAACCTTCACCCATTTTCTCAAAACTTTAAGCACAACACCAAATCTTCAAACTACATTCACAAAACCCCTGACTCTTCTTGCAAAATCAAAAAATTGCCTCAAAACCATTTAATCTGTGCTCAAAATCAAACAATGGTTTCAGATCATACACACAGCCAGTCAATATATAAACACTCCAGAGCATTCATTAGACACTAGATTAAAAAAAGAAAAAAAAAGAAATGGAGAACACAGTGTCCAGGTCATGTAGTTACAGAACAAAATGTTTATTGTATATAGTATATAGTATAGTATAGTATAGTATAGTATTGTATTATAGTATTATTATAATATATTGTATAATCACAGCTTAGTACAGTGAATATATTGTATACTGTAAGTACTGCAAGTAATACAGTATTGAGTCTGTATATTCAGCATTGCGTATAAATACAGTAGTCAACTGCAAAAGCCCAAAGAGCAAAGAAAACTCTACATGAAAAGCACATTACAGTACACTCAAAAATGTTGTGCAACTGCAAAATCAAAGTCAGTTGAGATTCATTCTGCCTCAGCATCATGTCTTTGTGCTGTGTCCGGCCAGAGGACTTCGTCCACATCACAGGCAATGTTGTCCCTTGTAAGGCAACGGGGGAACAATCCTCTGTTGTGCCAGATCCAGCCTTGACAACACTCCACACCTGTGACCACAGGCAAATTCCATTTCCCCTGGTATATGGGTTTTGGTCATAGGCCTTCCAACACCACGCAGAGAAAAGAGAAAAACTCTTCTGTTGGGTTAAGGAAAGGGCTGTATGGTGGTAGGCAAACATTTATGAATCGCTGGTTGATGTTGAACCACTCACATATCCGGACACCACAGTGAAAGCTGACATTGTCCCAAACCATGACACAGACAGGATGCACTGCCTGCTGATGATCCTGCTGCCCAAGCTCAAACAAAACAGACTTTTGAAAGCGGAAATCTGACTACTGTAATGATCCTTTGCTGCATGTGTGATCTGCAAGCAGATGCTGGTGTCCCAATACTGTCTTCAGCAGTATTCTAATGTAAATTAATTAGATGGCTAGCTTCAGTTTGCAAGCACTTACATAAGGTGCTGATTACAAAGCTGCTGTATGAAAAGACGCTAGGTATTATGAAACAGAATAACGTATACACAGAAGTAAACTATGATAATACACAACATAGTATAGTAAGGTGGTAAAGCAGCACTACTTTATCATGCATGACTGAGCTGAGGAAAAAATAGTTTAGGCCATTTCAGAAATTAATGAGACTTTCAAATATGTCAACAGTAATGCATTGCATATTTTTTATAGTATTGCAATATAGTATAATATATATTCTGCAGGATTCATTTTCACAAGAAAAATTATTTTCCCTTACTATCTCTCCTTATTTGTATATAAATATATATTTACCAAATAGTATTGAACATTGGAACAGCTTTTTATGATTTAGGTTGACTTTAGATTTTTATTTTTTATAAAAAAAGAAAGTTTTTGGGTTAATGGAGAAACTCATGATTCAGCCATTGAGCCATTAATGATAAGCTCCAGTTTCCTCATTACAGTCAATGGTTTTCCCCTGAGAAGCATATAGTTTATAGCTCCTTAATAGCATCCTTATAATTCAGTAAGAATAAGAGAAATAGCATGAATTATAAAGAAAGTGTGCAAGCCCTTTGGCATATAGTATGTTTTGTGTCATAATATGATAGTCATGTTCAGTTACATGAGCTGATGGACCTGAATATGTTCAAATGTTTTACAGTAAATTTCAAGCTAGTAATTATTAATTAAATATAACTCAACTACCACAATGCAGACATACATTTGAGGGATTAGCATAATCTTATTCACTTAGATATTGCTTGTTTATTTTGCATGTTATTATTAACAAACTCCCCTGTATCTACTAGTGTTTTCTCATTGAAAGGTTATTGGTTAAAGGGAATAATATAGGTACATCTGACTATAATGGATATTGACATATTTGTGGAATTCTCAACTGAAAATGTCCTTGTGCACAGCATTGGTGCCCTCTCAAGTGAAAAGACTGCTGACATTTATCTAGGGAAGAGACTATTTTAGGGAAGCCTGGATCCCAGTCCCACTCCATTTCCTAGCTACCATGAACTCCTATAAAGCATACACAAAACCATGCAACACTCCTCAGAAATAAATTCAATTTGCATCTATTTAATAAACGCAGCTGTTCTTTCTGACTGTTGTCTTTTTCAGATTGACCCTACTCTAACGCCAATGATTACAAAATATCAAAAGAATATATTTAGATCTGGATTTCATGGTATTTTCCATCAACAAACATTACAGGGTAATTACAGTCTATTACATGAGCAGTCATTTTATATTGGAAAACATTCTTTAACACATTGTAGCAACTTCATTCTATCAACCCTTTAATGGTTGCTTAATTAATCCCACATAATGTAGAAACTGAAAGTACAATGACTGCTACTATTTATAAAACTAATTTATTTTAAAACATAGCAGGAACAGCATTAAATGTAGCTCGACTCCGTAAAGGAATTCCACAGGTCTCCTGTGATTTCCTTTTTCTTTCAACACTACAAAAGAAGTATATAGAATGATGATACAACTACAAAGATTGTAATCAAGATTGTTACATGCAGAGATAACAGTTTGATATCAAATAAATACAGTGTAGGTCTATATTCCCAAACCAAACAAGTAGCTGCCAACAGAATGAGAGGTATGCCAGGCTGGGTATATATAAAACAAAATGTATTCATACGTGAGAGTGGGAAATATATAATTTAATTCCTTTAGTAACCCAATCCAGTATTCACAAAAAAATAGATATCTATTTCTAACACAAAATTCAGCTTCAAAGTAATGTGTGTAGATTTTTTAAAATAATGTATACAGATATGTTCCCCTGTAATTCTGAAAAGATCAAAGAATTGATCCATAAACGTTCAGGAAATATCTAAGCAAAAATACATTAAATTAATATTTGTTTCCTTTCCTTCAATGATTTTAATGTTTATATTCATACACATACATCTAGCTCACATGTTAGTGGACAAGAAACATATGTTAAACTATCTATCTATCTATCTATATATATATATATATATATCATTACCATCAGCCTATATCAATCCACTGCTGGATGAAGGCCTCTCCAAGATGTTTCCACTTGCTTTGATCTACAGCTAGTCTTTTCCATGTCACGCCTGCAAAGTTTATGATTTCATCTTCCCATCTTCTATGTGGTTGTCTTCTATGTCTTGTCTTTTGGAATGCATTCAATAGCTTCATTTGGCCATAACATTGCCATAGATGCCTCAGGTTTTGAGGGAGCCCTTACAATTTACAGTGCATCCAGAAAGTATTCACAGCGCTTCACTTTTTCCACATTTTGTTATGTTACAGCCTTATTCCAAAATGGATTAAATTTATTATTTTCCTCAAAATTCTACAAACAATACCCCATAATGACAACATGAAAGAAGTTTGTTTGAAATCTTTGCAAATTTATTAAAAAGAAAAAAGTAAAAAAGCACATGTTCATAAGCATTCACAGCCTTTGCCATGACACTCAAAATTGAGCTCAGGTGCATCCTGTTTCCACTGATCATCCTTGAGATGTTTCTACAACTTGATTGGAGTCCACCTGTAAATTCAGTTGATTGGACATGATTTGGAAAGGCACACACCTGTCTATATAAGGTCCCACAATTAACAGTGCATGTCAGAGCACAAACCAAGCCATGAAGTCCACGGAATTGTCTGTAGACCGCCGAGACAGGATTGTATCGAGGCACAGATCTGGGGAAGGGTACAGAAAAATGTCTGCAGCATTGAAGGTCCCAATGAGCACAGTGGCCTCCATCATCTGTAAAGGGAAGAAGTTTGGAACCACCAGGACTCTTCCTAGAGCTGGCCGCCTGGCCAAACTGAGCAATCAGGGGAGAAGGGCCTTAGTCAGGGAGGTGACCAAGAACCCGATGGTCACTCTGACAGATTTCCAGCCTGTCTCTGTGGAGAGAGGAGAACCTTCCAGAAGAACAACCATCTCTGCAGCACTCCACCAATCAGGCCTGTATGGTAGAGTGGCCAGACGGAAGCCACTCCTCAGTAAAAGGCACATGACAGCCCGCCTGGAGTTTGCCAAAAGGCACCTGAAGGACTCTCAGACCATGAGAAACCAAATTCTCTGGACTGATGAAACAAAGATTGAACTCTTTGGCCTGAATGGTAAGCGTCATGTCTGGAGGAAACCAGGCACCGCTCATCACCTGGCTAATACCATCCCTACAGTGAAGCATGGTGGTGGCAGCATCATGCTGTGGGGATGTTTTTCAGCGGCAGGAACTGGGAGACTAGTCAGGATTGAGGGAAAGATGAATGCAGCAATGTACAGAGACATCCTTGATGAAAACCTGCTCCAGAGCGCTCTGGACCTCAGACTGGGGCGAAGGTTCATCTTCCAACAGGACAACGACCCAAAGCACACAGCCAAGATAACAAAGGAGTGGCTACAGAACAACTCTGTGAATGTCCTTTAGTGGCCCAGCCAGAGCCCAGACTTGAACCCGATTGAACATCTCTGGAGAGATCTGAAAATGGCTGTGCACCGACGCTCCCCATCCAACCTGATGGAGCTTGAGAGGTCCTGCAAAGAAGAATGGGAGAAACTGCCCAAAAATAGGTGTGCCAAGCTTGTAGCATCATACTCAAAAAGACTTGAGGCTGTAATTGGTGCCAAAGGTGCTTCAACAAAGTATTGTGAATACTTGTATACATGTGCTTTTTTTGTTTTTTATTTTTAATAAATTTGTTGTTGTTACACTAGATTATTGAAATAATTATTAACTAGTGGTATTAATTTAAGGGTATTTTATTTTGAAATGATTTGTATTGTAAGAAATTACACGAGTAATTTAGGGTCATGTGATCATAAATATAATATGTTGCATTATTTTCATTTCTTTATATATGTATATTTGTATTTCTGTGTTATTGTTTTTGTTTTACCCTTTTTATAAAATTGTTAATCTGTATAAAATGTTAAAGAAGAACCATTAAGTAAGTTACATCATGTCTAAGCGTGAGGATAAAGTTGATGTAAGATCCAGGTGCTCGCTCTCTTTCGCGGGATGTCAAGGCGATGAGAGGTATGTTTTTATTGGCTCCTTGAATAAGGGCTTAAATATTGTTAATTACTCATCATTTATGGATTTCTTTGTGTGAAATGCATTTGACTGTTAACTTTTCTTTAATGAGAGACTAGTAATTTAAGTGGTGAAAGTTGTAAGAGTATGTTTAATCGAAGTATGAGTTTGGGTAATGGCCGCTGTTGCACGTGCGGTATGTTAATGTGTCTCATTATAGAACTATGTATTTTTCGTTAAAACAGAGTTACAGTTTAATTTGTGTTATAATTTGTACATTTGTAATTGTGTAAAGTTGTAATTGTTTATCTGGAATGATCCTTGCAATGTTTAAATTAATTTTCTGCTATATGAACATACAATGAGACATTATACACTCACCTAAAGGATTATTAGGAACACCATACTAATACTGTGTTTGACCCCCTTTCGCCTTCAGAACTGCCTTAATTCTACGTGGCATTGATTCAACAAGGTGCTGAAAGCATTCTTTAGAAATGTTGGCCCATATTGATAGGATAGCATCTTGCAGTTGATGGAGATTTGTGGGATGCACATCCAGGGCACGAAGCTCCCGTTCCACCACATCCCAAAGATGCTCTATTGGGTTGAGATCTGGTGACTGTGGGGGCCAGTTTAGTACAGTGAACTCATTGTCATGTTCAAGAAACCAATTTGAAATGATTGGACCTTTGTGACATGGTGCATTATCCTGCTGGAAGTAGCCATCAGAGGATGGGTACATGGTGGTCATAAAGGGATGGACATGGTCAGAAACAATGTTCAGGTAGGCCGTGGCATTTAAACGATGCCCAATTGGCACTAAGGGGCCTAAAGTGTGCCAAGAAAACATCCCCCACACCATTACACCACCACCACCAGCCTGCACAGTGGTAACAAGGCATGATGGATCCATGTTCTCATTCTGTTTACGCCAAATTCTGACTCTACCATCTGAATGTCTCAACAGAAATCGAGACTCATCAGACCAGGCAACATTTTTCCAGTCTTCAACTGTCCAATTTTGGTGAGCTTGTGCAAATTGTAGCCTCTTTTTCCTATTTGTAGTGGAGATGAGTGGTACCCGGTGGGGTCTTCTGCTGTTGTAGCCCATCCGCCTCAAGGTTGTACGTGTTGTGGCTTCACAAATGCTTTGCTGCATACCTCGGTTGTAACGAGTGGTTATTTCAGTCAAAGTTGCTCTTCTATCAGCTTCAATCAGTCGGCCCATTCTCCTCTGACCTCTAGCATCAACAAGGCATTTTCGCCCACAGGACTGCCGCATACTGGATGTTTTTCCCTTTTCACACCATTCTTTGTAAACCCTAGAAATGGTTGAGCGTGAAAATCCCAGTAACTGAGCAGATTGTGAAATACTCAGACCGGCCCGTCTGGCACCAACAATCATGCCACCCTCAAAATTGCTTAAATCACCTTTCTTTCCCATCCAGACATTCAGTTTGGAGTTCAGGAGATTGTCTTGACCAGGACCACACCCCTAAATGCATTGAAGCAACTGCCATGTGATTGGTTGGTTAGATAATTGCATTAATGAGAAATTGAACAGGTGTTCCTAATAATCCTTTAGGTGGGTGTATATTGATCGACAGGAACAGCTAGACCAGAAATTCTCCTTGATAGAAATGTCTGATGGTGTCTGTTATGTTTTGATAAAGAAACTGAGAAGCCGAAAGTAAATCACATGACAACTGCATAATCGCATGGGTCCTCTTTTATTACCAATAAAACACAACGCAGAAGAGAAAACCATTACATATAGATACATACTAGAGAGAGGTAAAATAGGTATTTCTCAGTGTAAATAACAAAGCCAAAACAATGTAGTTCAAACTCATATACAAATCTACCTGGCATATCAGAGAATGATTCCTTTAGAAACTCACACTACTGGAGTACTGTATGACATATAAATATGAGAAATGCAATTGGTTTAATGTATGATGATATGGGCTACACTGAAAATAATGTTGTAATACTCTCAATATTAAGTTTTGGGGAAAATAAGGACCATAATATCCATATAGTGCAGTATAGGTAATGAAAGAGTTTTTATTTAAAAGTTCATTATCATTTGTAGTTGCACAGCAGATGCTAAACAGACAAACCATATTTCCAAAGAATCCAGGTTGCTTGTATTTATTCATTCATTAATTCTGTGCTACTTCGATTTTTCTGTAATCAAGTTTTATTATTACTGTATCATTATTAATATATGAAATGATATGGGACCGAGGTTGTCTTTTACTTATTTTCTATGATGTCATTCAACTTTAAGCCAGCTTTAAAAAATGTTTTAGAGCAACTATAATTGCCCACCCATTATTGGGGCATATTTTATAATTACCTATTCGTGATTCATTATTATTCTTTAGATCTGCTTCACGGACAGCTTGAGGTTTCTGACTGAAAGCCTGCTAGTTAAGTTCTTCACAGCATCCCCCCTCCCCCCTAAGAGTATATACAGCTCCAGCAGCACATTGCCTAGTCCACCTAGGGACTGTCTTTATCTGAACACTGAAGGTCTCTTATTCCCATGTAAGGAGAGCAAGGCATTATTAATTCCTCCTTCGGAAACACTCAGGGTGCACTGTGCCTCGTCCCTGCCTTGCTGACCTAGCAGGAACTCTTTGGCATCTTAATGTAATAATGGACAGCTCAACCCCCCTGCAAGCCAAAATTTTCTCACAGTTTCTCCACAAAGACTTTTACCTGTGCTGATGATATCACCCTGATAAGTTAGCAGCTTACATGCTGTCTAAACTTCCCATCAATGCCTTGGCTTTGAACACGATACTTCACAAATCACTCTGAGGACTGATCCCATTTCCTTTCAGGGTAATTGGCAAAGTGACCTGGAAGCTTTCAGAGTGACTCATTATGCTACAACATTAGATTAACATTAGTCAAACCTATACCCATTGAGTGCTTTATTAAATTTCAACCTTAAATTTCAGTAGAACAGGATCCAGGGGTACATATGAACAGTTATTTATTTGCTTTGTATATATCTCTTGCTTTTCATACCACTGCACCTCCTAATTATTGGGATTGCATTATATGTCTGTTTCATTATAATCTGGTGGTTGTTTCCAATGGAACCTGACATTTAAAAATTAATGTCATGATCCATTTCAGCCATTTTCGGCCAATTAGCAAGTGCATTTCCCAAATCCCCATATGGAAATCCAACTTAACTAGTGATTGTGAAGTGCATTGTGTGGATCTATGACATTCACATTAAAGGCATGTTAAACACATACACCGATCAGCCATAACATTATGACCACCTGCCTAATATTGTGTAGGTCCCCCTTTTGCCGCCAAAACAGCCCTGACCCGTCAAGGCATGGACTCCACTAGACCTCTGAAGGTGTGCTGTGGTATGTGGCACCAAGACGTTAGCAGCAGATCCTTTAAATCCTGTAAGTTGCGAGGTGGGGCCTCCATGGATCGGACTTGTTTGTCCAGCACATCCCACAGATGCTTGATTGGATTGAGATCTGGGGAATTTGGAAGCCAAGTCAACACCGTGAACTCGTGATTTATCAGACCAGGCCACCTTCTTCCATTGGTCCAGTTCTGATGCTCACATGCCCATTGTAGGCACTTTCGGCAGTGGACAGGGGTCAGCATGGGCACCCTGACTGGTCTGCGGCTACGCAGCCCCATACACAACAAACTGCGATGCACTGTGTGTTCTGACACCTTCTATCAGAACCAGCATTAACTTTTTCAGCAATTTGAACTACAGTTGCTTGTCTGTTGGATCGGACCACATGGACCAGCCTTCGCTCCCCACGTGCATCAGTGAGCCTTGGCCACCCATGACCCTGTCGCCGGTTCACTGCTTTTCCTTCCTTGGACCACTTTTGATAGGTACTGACCACTGCAGACCGGGAACACCCCACAAGAGCTGCAGTTTTAGAGATGCTCTGACCCAGTTGTCTAGCCATCACAATTTGGCCCTTGTCAAAGTCGCTCAGATCCTTACGCTTGCCCATTTTTCCTGCTTCTAACACATCAACTTTGAGGACAAAATGTTCACTTGCTGCCTAATATATCCCACCCACTGACAGGTGCCATGATAACGAGATTATCAGTGTTATTCACTTCACCTGTCAGTGGTCATAATGTTATGGCTGATCGGTGTATATATATATATATATATATATATATGACAGCAATAATAGCATTAACTCTCAAAACAAAAAACAAATTGGACTGTTATTCAAGATTAACACATTTTTATGCTGGAAACTCAAGTCCATTGGCATGCCCTGGGGGGAAGACAAAATATAGCTGGGGAGAGAACAAAAAAAAAAGTTTAAGAACAGCATAAGGCTGACATGCTTTGGTCTCTCAAAGGGGACTGATCAGGCAACTACTAAGGTATTTAAGAACAACATAAGGTTCGCATGCTTCAGTTTCATCCGACTTCATCTCTGATAAACTACCTCTCCTCAGAGGGGCCTGATGTGGCGACTGATGGGGGGCCAACTTCACGGAGGTATAGTGCACACCCACACAACCACCTGCTTTAGCCAGCGGGAGCAGTTTCTGTCACCGCATTTCATCTCACGCATTGACGTTTTGTAAACTTCAGTGCTATGACAGTATTTTATTTATACTAAAATAATACGTTTTCTTATCTGATCCACTGATGCGCTGGTGTTTCTCTGCCACCTGCCTTTAAATCAAACGTTGCCGCTCTGCATGCTGGGACTGGAGCTGCTCGAGTGTACACACTTCCAGGATCAAACACTACCAATGTATCTTATCTGGATCAGAAATGGCATTTAAACACGTTAATGGTGTCTCTCATTCCTGGTCTCTTTTCAGTGCATTTCTGGAAGATGTGTTTGAAACAGCACAGTTAGACTCTCAAGTCTCTGGGGGTATGGCTTGAGTGTTGTCACGCTTTGACAAATTTGTCCCGACCCAGGGCCCGGTGCGTTCTTATTTACAGACAGGCCACCCTGGGCCACCAACATGAGCAATCAATCGTAACCCTGGCGACATATAAGATGCAGGCAATGCGTCAACTCACCTCTGCGATGTCACCTGGTTCCCGAGTCCTAATGCAAAGCTGTCCTTATGTCAAGCATTCATTATTGAGCACACCTGGAAGACACTGTACATCCTGTTCAATCTCTCCAGCTGCGAGCTTTGACACTGTGGTAAGGTACTACACCCATGGAGTGAGAGATCCAGAGAAGATGGGATTGAAGTCATTCTTGAGGAAGGCCTATGTGTTGCCTACATTGCTGGGGTTTGCATTGGTGCAAGTCTCGCAAGAAACAGCACAAGGCCAGTCATAGCACAGAGGAAGGTACTGGAGTGGAGCTGAATGACCCTGGATATCTAGATTAGCTCGATGTTCCGCAGCCACCTTTGACAGATATGTTGAACAGTTTTAACTCCATTCTGACATTTTCTAACATCACAAGCATGTCAGTATATTGTACATTTTGGGGGCATCTTAAAATAAATTAGCACTTCGATCTCTTAAGCTTTAGTTAAGATCGTGAATGGAGTGCAGTACACCATGTGGGTTTTGTAAGAGCTCATCGAGAAAATACATTATAATGTGGAAAATACATTCAAGACTTTCCTATGATTTTGAAGCAAATTCTGAATGTCAATTCATGATAATGTTGAAAATACATTACACATTACACAGAAAATACAGGCACATGTCAGGAGTAACAGTATAGAAACTCTATAGATTATTTAAGTGAATTGTCATTTTATGTTTTTTTTTTCTTGATTAACTAATTTTGTCCGCCCACTCTCACTTCTGCAGGAAGCAGCGTCAATTTCATGGTGACCTGAAGGACTTTGAATGTGTGGCTGTGCTGGTATAGTGGTTAAGAAACACAGTTGGAAGGTTAAAACCTGCTCCCTTGGGCGATTGACAAGCATTAGAAAGAAGTTTGTTTGCCAAATGAAATTGAAAGATCAGTTGGCAAACAGTGATATCAATTATTGATTGATTTATGAATTGATTATTTATTTAATGAATTGATTGATTAATTTACAAATTAATTGATTAATTTACAAATTAATTGATTAATTTACAAATTATTTGATTAATTAATTTACAAATTGACTAATTAATTTATGAATTACAGAATTAATTTTGACCCTTATAATGCTCCATACATTACGACCCGATGAAGGCTTCCTACCCGAAACATTGGTGTGTTTCCTTTTCTTTTTGCCTAATTAAAATGTATTGTTTTTAATCTTGGAGGGCTTTCCTTTTTCTTTTCATTGAGATTCAGTTCCATTGGCTGACACCTCTAACGCAGCCAACTGTCCCAATTAGGTGTAGTCTATATGACTGAATTATTGGAATTCATAAAATGAGAAAAACAAAATGTGTGTATGTGTGTGTGTGTGTGTATGGCGTTACAGTTGTCATGAGTCAAAACGGACTCCGTGAAATATGCTCATAACCAGGGGTTCCCAATGTCTGGTGATGGAGGGCCAATTTCCGGAAGTTGCATGGGATGGGGGGCTGCAGTAGAAAATTAACCACCGATGAAAATGAAATATGTCCCAAATCATACCTTTTAATTTCCTATACATTTCTGTTAGAGAACATTTATGAACTTTAATTGTTGTTTTATTATTTTCCCTGAAATTACATGTGCAATTTGTAACATATTTTTTTCAGAAAGTGTAAAAATATAGTAAAGGTTCAGAAAAGGGGTAGTTCAGAAAAGGGGTGGTTGAAGATTGGCTTTGGGGGCCACACCAAACATCCTCGGGGGCCACATTTGGTCCCCAGGCCACAATTTGGGAACCACTCCTCAAAACGAATCCTCCCTCCCCACCACCACAGCAAGCCCCGCTTCACAATTACAGCACCATTGATTGAACTCGCTCTCCTGCGTGTGATTGGCTCAAAACTGGTACCTTGTGACGGTCAAAACCCACCCCCTCGGGTGATTGACAAGCATTGAAACTCAGAACCCCAACTCCTCACTGAGCCGATCCACATTGTGAAAACAGGTCCCTCTGCCTTCATTATTATGGACGTTTCTGCCACACAACCAGTCCTCTGCACGGACGACCACATGTCTGTTTAACTGCTGAAGCAGAGGTGTAGGGGCTATGGATTGGTTGCCATGGGGATGTTGGAGGATTGGAAAGATGGGACGAAGTTAAAAGGGAGACTTTGCCACAAGTGGAAGGAGAAGAACATCACTAGTGATTGGGAATGAGCCACCAGATCACACTGTGGTGCCTTGAGATTATTCTGAAAAAGATGTTGTTGTTGGTTGAGTGAAATAACCTTTGATATAACATTTGAAATAAAGTTTGTGGTAAAACTGGAAAACGGCAGGCTTTTAATTCCAAAGTTTTATATCTTGGATTTGTCCTAATATAACCCATTACATTGCACATTTTTTAAATTCTTATTAACAAGCATTTGATAGGACAGAACTACAGAAATAAGAATCTTTATGATATTGATCAGCATAATAAAATGTAGAAATTGACAGTAATGTTTAATGAAAAATAAAAACTTTTAGTAATTCTGGCAATGCAGGCTGAGGGAAATGTTAGCGGATGCTTTTTTCAAAATGGCTGCCATTTTATTGTTTTATGGTTCAAATTCACTGCAGATAAAACATTATTGCAATGTTGTGGCTATGGCAACAATAACCATACAAACTGAACCAAACTGAACAGAAATTTTGCCTAATGAGTATAGCAATCATAGTACAATTATGGGCCATACAAAGATGATTAATCAAAAGCAGCAAATGCAAAAGGAATTAATGGGACTTGTTCATTTACAGGTTGAAGTGGCACAAAAACTGCTCATGTCCTGACCAAACTATAATAAATATTGTATTTTAGAGAAAACTGATAAAAGAAAGACATGAAAATGCAGGTTCCTATGTCAACATTAACCATAGAATCATAGCCAAACCCATGCCAAAAGATTGTGCTTGACAGTAATCTTGCTAAAAAGAAAAAAATGCTTTCCCAGGTTGAGAGTTATTGTGTTGAACACAGCCCCTAAAAGTGTACCCCCCACCTCACAAAGAGCGACAGAGGGGAATAAAATAAGATGAAATAGCCAGAAGGTTTAAGTATCAAAAGGAAGGAGCATAGCTGCCAAAACTATAGTATATCACTCCAGGTCAGTAAATAATGCAGACCATGCTTAGAGCAGAAAACCAGTATATGAGTAAGAAATAACATTAGGCAGTCCTTCTTACCTAAAACAAACTTAATGTGTTTTATATCTCACCAGCACTATGATATTTTTCTTTACTCTTTAACCAAGTATTTCAACTAATTTTCAGTTCAATGTTATGCAAATACAATAATTGCCATTCTCTGGCAATGTACACCCTGACTGATAATTTCCATTGCCTTTAAACCACACCTTGACCCTGTAGCCCTGCAGGGGAGCAGTACATTTATAGATAAGGAAATGTTCTGCAAGATATGGTCTCAAAACAAAGCATTTGTTATTTTGGTACAGTAAACTTTTTTAAAACAATACCAAAGTGCAGAAGACAAGACCTTGTTTAAATGTACGAATGTAAGTGTATACTTTTGAATTCAAGAAATTAATAAAATGCACTCAAAAAAGCAGGGAGCTGGGTTCCAGTATATATACACATCCCCCTACCATTCCATTTTCTTATAATACATTTTCTGTTAAATCAAAGCTTCAATTTCTAAGACAATGAAAACATAGACAAAGTATGTTATTTGAGAAATATTTTAGTAAATAATATACTTTTCTATAAATAACACATTTGTAAAAGCCCTAATTCAATGTGTTACATGTTCAAGACAGCCGTGCCCTCAAGTTGAGGCATCTGCCATTTAAAAATATATAATCAGTTTTATAATCTTCTCTCCAACTCCTAACGCATAATCCTAGATTCGTCACACGCAATCCTTGCATTCTGATCTGGGAATTAGCATGCAACTCTCTCAAGCAGAAGCAGGGTGATGTAAAAGGTTGCTCAGCAGTCTGACAAGGAAAAAAAAAAAAAAACCTGCAGTGTGGGACAGTGCGGGATATAAGGTACACACCAGGTGTTCTGTATACAACATTTAGATTAAATCACTAGGGATAGCAATGATATTTAATCTATTTATTTTTTCCTAACAAATAGAGAATATCCTAGCTACATGTATTTACTTATTTATTAATTTCTATATTAAGACTCTTGTGTGCATGATTGTAATTTGGTCAGCATGCTGGGATGCATGAGTGCTGTTTGAATGTAGTAATAAAACTGTCAATTTGCTAATAATAAATTGATAATAAAGCAAGAAAAGCTATTTAAAGAAAATCCCTATGTAAAGTAGGGGCTTTGATTATTTATGTTGGTCAGCTACTGAACCACCCCGTGATTGAAATCTAGTATTTTTTTGGCAATTAGTTATATTTTTGATTAAATATATACTCCACCTTTGATAGTCAACATATTCTGTCATTAATTATGTATGTAAAACTTGCTTAACAGTATGTGGACTACCCAGACACATCCTTTGTAAATGTAATGCATTGAGTAAATAGGCTGTACCGTTTAAATGAAAAAGGGTTGCTTGCCTATAGACAAAATCAGTTAATGCAAGCTAATCTTTGCCCTACAGATTCCATGCAGTGCATTACTTGTATTTTCATACAGTCCAGAGTTAATACAATTCTGCTCACAAGCACAAGATGAACAAAGTGAATAAAAAAAAACTTCAGAAATTCGGCAGCATTTAATTAAGGGGGTTCCACTGAGAATAACACAAACCATTGCTACATATACACCAAATATGTTATTAATACAGCCAATGTCCCCCATCCAAATACTTCTGCTTTTCTTCAGGTGTCTTGTTAGAGTTTTTCTTGATTGCAAGTCCATGTGAATAAAACTGTGGTCCACATGACCAACACCATAATCTGATGAGCAGAACAGTTTACATTTTACCAAAACAGTAAGTCATTTATGGTTGCTTTCACACAAAATGCAAATACCAACCACATTTTTTCACAACAGTAAACACAACTCCCTAAACGTGACACAAAAATCAATTTGGTATGTCTTGTCAAATGAAAATAAGATAATTTGTATTCCTTTTCCATTCCAAGGCCCACTTGATCAACATCATAAATCTGAGGCCCACTACGCACAAAATCCATTCAAAAACGTCACATTAGCTAGTAAGTGTATAGAATTGAATGAAATCCTTTTTTTTTTTTTTTTTTTTACAATTAATCCATATAAACAAAATAAAACTTCCCCTTGTAGTTGTTGTGTTATGTGTTATGTCGAAGATTAATCGTGTTTTAATTATTTTTTACAAGCACACGGTTTATATATAGGTAGGCTATTGATTCTTGCATGAAACATGTTAACCTTCCAGTAAAAGCACTTTACTCTTAATAAACTGTATGTGTGGTGATGTATGCATGTTATCTTTAATTTGTATTTCATTCAATAGAGAAAAGAAATAACGGAAATAACGAATCGGTATTAAAACGGTGTAAAACCCTTGATGAATAAACCCCGGTGTTCAGTAACATTAAAAAAAGACAACTATACTGAAATTAGTAAATACGAAAGACACTGGGACACAGTAACCTTAATAGTTGGGTTAACTAAAGAAAAAGACTCCCTTCTACAGTTTGTGTCAACATTATATATTTTTCAGTATATAATAATAATAATAATAATAATAATAATAATAATAATAATAATAATAATAATAATAATAATAATGGGTAAATTGCAATGAACTTAGTACAGAGCTGCTTACTAACCACGGGATCATCTCCAGTTAGTGCGCTGCTTTCAGTTCGTTGCAACTGACCCATTAATCCTAATAAATTATGCATACTAATTTAAATTTACATTGATTAAATGATCCCGGAGATTGGTAGTTCCTCCGTGATATACCACTTTTCAGTTGTACAGCTTACATTCAACTTTTTGTGTGTCTTATGTGCATTTAGCAAAAAATCCCAAACAGCAGATGTTTTTCGAGACATTTGTTTAGTTTTTTTAAGTTTGCATTATATTGCACATCACTTTGCACGATGTCAGATAAAGAAACAATAATGCAGAATAACACAGAGTGGTCTACATGCATGCTGATAGAAGGGGGATAGTACTCTTTCAGAAGAAAAAAAATAGTTAAATTATCAGTGTAATCGTACATTTTCAAAATACATTGTTTAAATTTAATTTGGTCCATTACCTGGTGACACAACGGTTTTTAACTTTGTTATATTCCTCAACTTTTATTTAAGTAATGGGCATTATACAAATCAAATGTTTTAATGTAGATAGACTATGAGTGACATCTGAAGTCAATGGCTGTATTTGAAACCGCATACTACCCATACTATACGTACTACATACCAACATTTCAGTAATGTTGGTATGTAGTACATGTAGTATGGGTAGTATGCGGTTTCGAATACAGCCAATTTCTATCAACAAGAGAAACAAAAATGATGTGATTGTTACGTGACAAACCTTCAAAACCTCCGAAGGTCTGGAGACCAAACGAACCTTCGAACCTTCCAAGACAGGCCTAATTATTGTATTTTTTTTTAACAAAAAATGTATTCCTATTTTAAAAGCATTTAAAAATGTTTGCGGCCCACCTGTAGTACCTCTGCGGCCCACAGGTCAACTGTGGCATCAATAATGAGAGAATTCAGAAATGTGAACAGGTAAGTGACCATATATTACTACACTGTATTATAGAACTATATGAAACATGTAAGGAGTTGTTCTGCCATCTTCCTTGACCATGTAATTATATATACTGTACACTCACCTAAAGGATTATTAGGAACACCTGTTCAATTTCTCATTAATGCAATTATCTAACCAACCAATCACATGGCAGTTGCTTCAATGCATTTAGGGGTGTGGTCCTGGTCAAGACAATCTCCTGAACTCCAAACTGAATGTCTGAATGGGAAAGAAAGGTGATTTAAGCAATTTTGAGCGTGGCATGGTTGTTGGTGCCAGACGGGCCGGTCTGAGTATTTCACAATCTGCTCAGTTACTGGGATTTTCACGCACAACCATTTCTAGGGTTTACAAAGAATGGTGTGAAAAGGGAAAAACATCCAGTATGCGGCAGTCCTGTGGGCGAAAATGCCTTGTTGATGCTAGAGGTCAGAGGAGAATGGGCCGACTGATTCAAGCTGATAGAAGAGCAACTTTGACTGAAATAACCACTCGTTACAACCGAGGTATGCAGCAAAGCATTTGTGAAGCCACAACACGTACAACCTTGAGGCGGATGGGCTACAACAGCAGAAGACCCCACCGGGTACCACTCATCTCCACTACAAATAGGAAAAAGAGGCTACAATTTGCACAAGCTCACCAAAATTGAACAGTTGAAGACTGGAAAAATGTTGCCTGGTCTGATGAGTCTCGATTTCTGTTGAGACATTCAGATGGTAGAGTCAGAATTTGGCGTAAACAGAATGAGAACATGGATCCATCATGCCTTGTTACCACTGTGCAGGCTGGTGGTGGTGGTGTAATGGTGTGGGGGATGTTTTCTTGGCACACTTTAGGCCCCTTAGTGCCAATTGGGCATCGTTTAAATGCCACGGCCTACCTGAGCATTGTTTCTGACCATGTCCATCCCTTTATGACCACCATGTACCCATCCTCTGATGGCTACTTCCAGCAGGATAATGCACCATGTCACAAAGGTCGAATCATTTCAAATTGGTTTCTTGAACATGACAATGAGTTCACTGTACTAAACTGGCCCCCACAGTCACCAGATCTCAACCCAATAGAGCATCTTTGGGATGTGGTGGAACGGGAGCTTCGTGCCCTGGATGTGCATCCCACAAATCTCCATCAACTGCAAGATGCTATCCTATCAATATGGGCCAACATTTCTAAAGAATGCTTTCAGCACCTTGTTGAATCAATGCCACGTAGAATTAAGGCAGTTCTGAAGGCGAAAGGGGGTCAAACACAGTATTAGTATGGTGTTCCTAATAATCCTTTAGGTGAGTGTATACTTATAGAACACTTTATATGGACTTTACGGCATAGCTGTTGTCTGTAAAAACAAATACAGCATGCCTTACATCAGGGGTTCCCAATGTCTGGTGATGGAGGGCCAATTGGTTGCATGGGATGGGGGAGGGGGGGCGCAGTAGAAAATGAACCACTGATGAAAACTAATTGTCCCAATTTATACCGTTTTATGAACTTTAATTGTTGTTTTATTATTTTCCCCCAAATTACATGTGCAATTTGTAACAGAAAATGTTCAGAAACTGTAAAACTATAGTAAAGGTTCAGAAAGGGGTGGTTGAAGGTTGGCTTTGGGGGTCCGCACCAAACATCCTTGAGGGCCGTACTTTGGGAATCCCTGCCTTACATCGATAGAAACCTGTTTTCCGGCTCTTTCAAATGGCGTTTCAAATAGCAACAGCTCTTGAAGCCAATGAGTAAGAGGCAGAAAAGTAAACAGAGGGATTTGGCTCATGTCACCTGACAAACGCTTTGCACCGTTTCGGCAAGTAGGTCTGTCATGATCATGTCATATGCCACCGGAAAGCACATCGTTTTTTTGTACTTTTTCAACAGAAGTTTTATTTTTATGTTTATTATCGATTTTGAGATATTAAAATGTAATATAATCGCCACCACCTGCGGTTTTATGTAATATTGAGTACACCTGTGACGAAGGCATGCATGTGTTGGAATGTGTTGTTTGTTTGTTCTTTGTTCTAAAGTGCATTGTAAAGTGCTTTGGATACAAGCACTATAGAAAAATCAAGCAAGATGTAGTATGCACCTTGATATACTTTAAAATGATCAGTTCCAATGTATTATTGTATTTACACTAAGCTTAGTATTACCTGGATATTGTCCGTGGGTTCTCTGTATGCTTCTTGTACAAATGGCTGTCAATGGCTTACAGCAGAGGCACCTTCTTTATCTTGCGTGGCTTTTTTTGCCTTGAGTTCAGCAAATTCTGCAGGATGCATTTATTAAATTAGCTTCCACCTCTCTAGAACTTTGCATTTAAAAAAAATAAAAACATCTAAGTTTCCTAGTCCAGTGTGAAAGCATGATTCTACCAATTATTGAATTAACTTAATTCATTAAATCATATATTCTGTGCTGACGTTTTGAACGTGGTTTGAAAATTGCACTAGAAATATCACACAGTTCTTAATAAAAGTGTAATTTATTTTGAAATAATTTTGTAAATTCAAGTTATTCTGAAAATATATATTTGTTATTGTTTATTAAAGAACTATCAAGGTTTTAAAACACACTCTTATCATAGATCTATATATCCCCATGCGTGGACAGACGCCAAGTTTTGAAATTCAAAAGGGGGGGGGGCTGAGTTACTAACCCTAATCCCCTAGGGCTGACGGTGCAACAAAACACCCTATACAGTTCTATGCAGGAGAATTTATCAAAGCAACTAACGGGGACTATTGTAATTACAGCAGTATAAAGGACAATCTAATTGGAATCGGAATTGGAATTTGCTTTATTTTCTTCCTTGAATGATTAAGTAACTCATCAAAATTCCTGGGGGGCTGAGCCCCCCTTTTTACTGTTCAGCAGGGGCTGAAGCCCTTGAGCCCCTGCATAGTCAGCACCTACAGTGAGGGAAAAAAGTATTTGAATTGATTTTGTACGTTTGCCCACTGACAAAGAAATGATCAGTCTATAATTTTAATGGTAGGTGTATTTTAACAGTGAGAGACAGAATAACAACAAAAAAATCCAGAAAAACGCATTTCAAAAAAGTTATACATTGATTTGCATGTTAATGAGGGAAATAAGTATTTGACCCCTTCGACTTAGTACTTGGTGGCAATATCCTTGTTGGCAATTACAGAGGTCAGACGTTTCTTGTAGTTGGCCACCAGGTTTGCACACATCTCAGGAGGGATTTTGTCCCACTCCTCTTTGCAGATCCTCTCCAAGTCATTAAGGTTTCGAGGCCGACGTTTGGCAACTCGAACCTTCAGCTCCCTCCACAGATATTCTATGGGATTAAGGTCTGGAGACTGGCTAGGCCACTCCAGGACCTTAATGTGCTTCTTCTTGAGCCACTCCTTTGTTGCCTTGGCTGTGTGTTTTGGGTCATTGTCATGCTGGAATACCCATCCACGACCCATTTTCAATGCCCTGGCTGAGGGAAGGAGGTTCTCACCCAAGATTTGACGGTACATGGCCCCGTCCATCGTCCCTTTGATGCGGTGCAGTTGTCCTGTCCCCTAGCAGAAAAACACCCCCAAAGCATAATGTTTCCACCTCCATGTTTGACGGTGGGGATGGTGTTCTTGGGGTCATTCCTCCTCCTCCAAACACGGCAAGTTGAGTTGATGCCAAAGAGCTTGATTTTGGTCTCATCTGACCACAACAATTTCACCCAGTTCTCCTCTGAATCATTCAGATGTTCATTGGCAAACTTCAGACGGGCCTGTACATGTGCTTTCTTGAGCAGGGGGACCTTGCGGGCGCTGCAGGATTTCAGTCCTTCACGGCGTAGTGTGTTACCAATTGTTTTCTTGGTGACTATGGTCCCAGCTGCCTTGAGATCATTAACAAGATCTTCCCGTGTAGTTCTGGGCTGATTCCTCACCGTTCTCATGATCATTGAAACTCCACGAGGTGAGATCTTGCATGGAGCCCCAGACCGAGGGCGACTGACATTTATTTTGTGTTTCTTCCATTTGCGAATAATCGCACCAACTGTTGTCACCTTCTCACCAAACTGCTTGGCGATGCTCTTGTAGCCCATTCCAGCCTTGTGTAGGTCTACAATCTTGTCCCTGACATCCTTGGACAGCTCTTTGGTCTTGGCCATGGTGGAGAGTTTGGAATCTGATTGATTGATTGCTTCTGTGGACAGGTGTCTTTTATACAGGTAATGAGCTGAGATTAGGAGCACTCCCTTTAAGAGAGTGCTCCTAATCTCTGCTCGTTACCTGTATAAAGGACACCTGGGAGTCAGAAATCTTGCTGATTGATAGGGGATCAAATACTTATTTCACTCATTAACATGCAGATCAATTTATAACTTTTTTGAAATGCGTTTTTCTAGGTTTTTTTTGTTGTTATTCTGTCTCTCACTGTTAAAATACACCTACCATTAAAATTATAGACTGATCATTTATTTGTCAGTGGGCAAACGTACAAAATCAGCAGGGGATCAAATACTTTTTTCCCTCACTGTATGTCCCATGTATTGTAATTGATAAATATAGTTATCTTTCAAAAACAATCCCGTAAAAATATAATTGAAACACCTATATACACTGCTCCAAAAAATTAAGGGAACAAGTAAATCACACATTGGATCTCAATGAACTAAATATATTAAAGATCAAAATCTTTACTGTACATTGTATAATTCATTGAGAGCAAAATTACGTAACAACGGTCAATGGAAACCAAAATCAGCAACCGATTGAGGGCTGGATTCAAACTCACACCGAAAATCAAAGTAAACAATTTAAATCTCAGGCTGTTCCAACTTGTGTGAATTTCATCACGGCAACTCATAATGTGACTCAGTAGTGTGTATGGCCCCCACGTGCCTGTATGCACTCCTGACAACGTCTGGGCATGCTCCTGATGAGACGGCGGATGGTGTCCTGAGGGATCTCCTCCCAGACCTGGATCAGGGCATCAGTGAGCTCCTGGACAGTCTGTGGCGCTACTTGGCAGCGTTGGATGCACCGATACATAACGTCCCAAAGGTTCTCAACTGGATTCAGGTCTGGGGAACATGAGGGCCAGTCAATGGCATCAATGCCTTCGTCATCCAGGAACTGTCTACACACTCTGGCCACATGAGGCCGGGCATTGTCCTGCACCAGGAGGAACCCAGGACCCACTGCACCAGCATAAGGTCTGACGATGGGTCTGAGGATTTCATCCCGGTACCTAACAGCAGTCAGGGTACCGTTGGTTAGCACGTGGAGGTCTGTGCGACCCTCCAAGGATATGTCTCCCCAGACCATCACTG
The DNA here is from genome assembly GCF_036373705.1 of Amia ocellicauda. Taxonomy (NCBI): domain Eukaryota; kingdom Metazoa; phylum Chordata; class Actinopteri; order Amiiformes; family Amiidae; genus Amia; species Amia ocellicauda. Next base: position 33,156,776 of record NC_089850.1, on the reverse strand, counting down.
ACCCACCGCCAAACCGTTCATGCTGGATGATGTTGCAGGCAGCATAACGTTCACCACGGCGTATCCAGACTCTTTCACGTCTGTCACATATGCTCAGTGTGAACCTGCTCTCGTCTGTGAAGAGAATGGGGCACCAATGGCAGACCTGCCAATTCTGGTGTTCTCTGGCGAATGCCAATCAAGCTGCACGGTGCTGGGTTGTGAGCACAGGTCCCACCAGAGGACGTAGGGCCCTCATGCCACCCTCATGGAGTCTGTTTCTGACAGTTTGGTCAGAAACATGCCCACTGGTAGCCCACTGGAGGTCATTTTGTAGGGCTCTGGCGGTGCTCCTCCTGTTCCTCCTCGCACAAAGGAGCAGATACCGGTCCTGCTGCTGGGTTGATGCCCTTCTACGGCCCTGTCCAGCTCTCCTCATGTAACGGCCCATCTCTTGGTATCTCCTCCATGCTCTTGAGACTGTACTGGGAGACACAGCAAACCTTCTTGCGACGGCACGTATGGTTGTGCCATCCTGGAGGAGCTGGACTACCTGTGCAACCTGAATGGGCTGCAGGTACCGCCTCATGCTACCAGTAGTGACAAGGACACTAGAAAAATGCAAAACTAGAGAAGAATCAGTCAGGAAGGATAAGGAAAGAGCTATTGTCTGTGGCCACCACCTGCAAAACCATTCCCTTTTTGGGGGTTGTCTTGCTGTTGCCTCTCCAGTGCACCTGTTGTCACTTTCATTTGCACCAAAACAGGTGACACTGATTCACAATCGCTTAGGCTTCCTAACTGGACAGATTGATCCCTGAAGTTTAATTGACTTGGTGTTATACTGTGATGATTACGTGTTCCCTCAATTTTTTTGAGCAGTGTATAGATTCTACTGAATATAATATGATTCAATAACCATATTCAAAAGTCAGCTTGGGGAATTCTACAAATGTAATGTCACACGCAACTCTCGCTGGTCTCCTAGATCTTGCATGTTCTCGCAAGACAATTAAATTGTGTGTATGAGATACTAGTTTCCTGAGATGTTTTTTTTTACCTTCATGTGCCTTCCTGGGATCAGTAGATATAAGTGCATGTGTTAGAGAAGACATTATCAAGTTTTACTTTCAAAATGTGATGGGCATCTGGCAAAGTGACACTCAATAGGATGTAGCCCGTGGTAAATGTACTGTGAAATACAAACTAAAAATAAATATATGGGGGGAAAATATGGATCTGACAGTCTTTATCCACCAGTCTTTATATGTACAAATGTCATGACTACTTATTCACATTATATTCATTGTATTAACTTTTTTGTGTGCATTTTGTTCTGCCGTTGTTTCCAAAACCATGTTTCGATAATTGTAATTTAAATATAAAGTAATTACTCTTTAATTCATTTGCTTATATTGCTTTATGATTAAGTTCTTTACTTTTCCATGAAGGAACCCAGCAGAAAAAATAGGATACATATAATACATTTAAACTAAAAATCTATACTATAGGGACTATCTCTATTGAAAGTTTCAAGTTGTAGGTGTTCAAATAAGTGCTTGTATTTGTAATGTTCTTGTTTTTTTAATACAACTAATCTCTTCAATACTACAGTCGTATTGCTTGCAGCAAGACGTCACAATGAGAGCTCCTTAAATCTCTGCTTTATTCGTCAATCGGAAACCTTTATAAAACAGGTTTAAAATACAAATGCATACTTTTATGTTGTTGAAGATATACAACTCCTCTAACCAATTATGAGTTATTTTTTGTAATTCCGTTTCTGCAGTATATTGCAAATGACTGATGTTAAATTGCTTGCAAATTATAAAGAACAACATGCCATCAGATCCCTGTATAGAGCATACCATAATCATTTTATTACAGACAACTGAATTTGGCTTGAAATTGAAAAATAAAAATAATATATTTACTGTGACGGAGAAAACAAATTACATTTTAGACTGACCGCATCCCTCCACATCTCAAACATAACATTAACACTGGAGACACATCAATGGAATTAATAACATGTAAAAAGAACACACAGAAATAGAACACAGGCCTGTAGTTTCAAAAGTGGAGGTCTGTTTATTGACCGTTCATCAAAATAAGTTGATCTAGGAAATCTAGGCTTTTCTAAATTTTCTTAAAAAAAAGTCTTTTCAACGTCAGCAAGAACTAACACCAGATACTCCCCCAGCCCAGCAGATGGGGCTATAATCACAGCAGGACACACAGAAAACGTCCTTCCTCCAACTAGCTACAGTACTTTACTATTTAGAAATCAATATGTCACCGACTTTGGAAGTGGAAATTTGAAGTAGTAAGTGTTTTTGTGTGTGTGTGTTAACATTAAATAATAGAATAAAGAACCCTTATATATAAAGGTTAGTTTTATGTTTTAAATGTATAAATATAACGTTTCCAGATAGTAAATGTGTGTAGGCTACTGTACTATAAGCGATCAACCCGAGGTATGATTTCCATTTTCCCACGAACTTAAGGTTTGTTTTGAAAAGTGTTACAGTTTTACAATGAAACATTCATGCATGCACAGCACTTTCAATAGAGAGTGTTAAATCGATTCTGTTGAGTTATTGAGTATATACTTATATATAAGCTCCACAAAAGATTAAAAACTGAAAAAACACACACACATTACAATTATATCACACGCAAACACTACATAACTTTGATTCTTTTCAAGAAGTAATTTTGATCTTTAAGATATTAAATCTAATTAGAATGCATAATTTCATTTTTTTGTAATTCCCATTTCAGGTCAAAATCGATCTGTATGCATCTCTGCCTCATTCTTTCCCTTTTCTTTGGACAGGCAGCAGAAAAACAACTGAACGATCAACTCCAGTCCTGCTCAGTACTTTGGAGGGAGGAGAGCTTTGCATTGCCCTGGTTGTTCAGTGGATACAAGACCACGGCTCACTTTATTTAAACAACTCAAAATGAACTTCTGAACCCTCTCAGCAGTTACACAAAGTTAAATCTACCGTGGATTTACAGTCATCACATATATCGACAGCAACGGAGAAAGAAAATGCTGGATTATGCAAAAAAGCTGCATTTGAATGCGTAGAGTTTTGCCCTTTGAGTTAAAAAAACAAAACATCAGGCTATTGAGGAGAGAAGCAAAAATATGTATGCAAATAAAAATAATTCAGCAAGCTTGCTTATGTTCTTTGACATCACATTTTCATTGGCTTTTTTTATAATAATTGTATTTTATTCTTGAAACCCCCCAAAATATGTTTTTGACAAAATCATGATGTAAACAAATTTAAGTGTTTATCTTCCTTCTGGTTCCAAGTTTGTACAACTGCAACACATGAAACAAAACTGTCTAAATGACAAGTGATTTGACAATTTTAGTTCAGGTAATGAGCACAAATAAAAATGGGAATCTGGCCCTTTCTTGATTACATTTATCCTAAGAAATACTTTAAATTCCATTTGCAAATGTAATATGTTGAACATGTTAATATGAAATGTAATTCATCCAAATTTTAGTTTACTATAATGCATCTAAAACACAAAAGTACAAGCTATTTCAGTGATCTGATTGTGATATTCAATGTCATGTTGCCCAATGATTATTACAGAACTCCCATTTGATGAGACACTCCTAAAGTTTAACAGACTGTATTGCCATGGCTTCCTTAGGCCAAGAATAGGAGTCAACGGCAAACTGGTCATAGTCATTACTGAACATGTGTGAGCGCACAAGATCTTCTTTATTTTCGGGTTCTGGGTTGACGGTAGCCAGGTTGTTTTTATAAGCATATTCTACTATCTGTGGATAAAAAAATAAAATTGTTGAGAACATTGTTTAAATCCAGGTAACACGATTATTATCCTATTATAATGATTAGATCTTTTATTTGTGCTTTTTTAACAATTGTGAGACTGAGCCTCTTATAAGGGGAACATATCATGGGTATTAGGATCCAGTTATAATTGAGGAAAGCCCTAACTGAGAGGCCTTAAAATGGGTTGCTGCTGTGTTAACAAGACTATAATAATGGTTTTAGGCACTAAAACCACATTTAAAAATGTCAGATTTAAATTCATTACCTTCACTGCCAGCTTGAAAGAAACATCCCTGATGTTGTCCAGCGGAGGAAACAAGCGTCCTTGAGCCAAGTCTTCATCCTTGACTAGTCTAGCTATGGTCTAATTGAAGCAAGAAAACAAAATATACGTTGGCAAAAGTTCTTAGAGAGGGCAACATGTAGTGCACAATGGCAGTGCTTTTCTGAAATGTCTGTAGGTCCATATATTTTTTGTTAAAAGAGTAATTGTGCCATAATCAATGTCTAAGTATGCAATTATTTGGGATCAAATGCAGGTGCATCATATGAGTGATATGTCTTATTTGCATAGAGTTTAGGAATGTCTTATCGATTCATTGTAAATTATAAAAGCCTTGGCTTTCAGGGAAATTTTTGTTCAATTTGTACCCCAGACATGAGAACAGTGAGCATTCAAAGATGCATGGTGAATTAATTTTGACTTCAGTACTGTTTTACAAAGAATGCACAGTAGCTTAATGGTGGTTTTCACATGGTCTTACAAATACATTAGTTTGTGCCCCATAACTACCATCAATCTTTCCGAGAACATCACTGCATTACTGCAATACTGAAGACACCCTTATTTTGTCAAGCTTGTGATAGCATTATATAACTACCTGAAATTCAAGTGCTGAGTTGAAATCAAAAGTGCAGGGATATTTGTTCTGTCACTGTATCCACCATATAAAACAGTGGGAGTTTTTAAATGCTTTTCTGTGGCACATTTTACTGACATTTTACTTTGCATCCATTTGATGATAGGAAGTATGCTAGGCAGGATATATATAATGACCAGTTGTGCAATATAATACATCATAAATAGTAGTAGTAAGTTTTTATTCAATGATATCTTTCATCTGGTCAAAAAAATGATGAGTTAAGCAAGTTCTGTTTCCATTTCTGCGGATATTACAATGTTTTAAATACAGCTGGAAAGATGCATTTCTGGTTTTAATCAACCAAAACATACTAATTACATAAACACAGACAAACAGAAAGAATTATGAAAGATAATCATTGTCTTATGTGTACACACAGTGGGCTATGCATTTTAAACTCTTACATTTAAATTAAGTTTCCATTTATTCTGTTCTCAAGATGACAAGTGAGTCCATTAGTTCTACCTGTTCAGTTCAAGGATAATTGGAATGGTCACGTGGAAAATTACATTCTTCAGACGTACAATAACAATTCTGTCTTTAATAACACGTTGTAAATCTCTCCAGTGTAATTGCATGTTTGATTTACAACATCTTGGAACTTTTTATGCATCAGTTCCAAGAAAATCCATAGCACAAAAATCTATATGTTGTTTTTTAATTTATAATCTGTATTGGAACCAAAGGAGCATCAAAGGAATATTAAAGTTACGAGAACAATTTGTACTTGCACTTTGTATTGCGCTTATATTTTGTAAGTTGCCCAGGATAAGGGTGTCTGTCAAGAAATAAAAATAATAATAATAATTTAGAAAATGTATATGAACAGCAGTTAATTAGAGCTTTATTCATGTAGATTTGAAGCATTGTGCCGAGAAACAGGTCATTACCTCAGCAGTGGTGAGGAAGAGCTCATCGGTTATATGTCGGACTCCACATGCAATCACACCGAGGGCAACTCCAGGGAAGACATAGGCATTGTTTCCTTGGCCTGGATACAACCGACGGCCATCTGACAGAGTAACAGGGTCAAAAGGACTTCCACTGGCAAATATCCCCTGACCCTGCAGAATGATATACAATAGAAGATTTATACATGTCAAAAACCACTTGATGAAACAAAGCAGATTATATACATTCAGATTTTCAACAATGCAGCCATCAGCAAATATTTTGCAGGATTTTACTTTGTGAATTCGCTTTATTGGTAACCTTTTAACACAGCTTAATATGCTTGGTTTCTTGTGAATGTTTTATATTATCTTTAGGTTTTGATTCAAACCTATGGATTGACTTCAACTGATTTTTAACTGGTATGTGGTTTACAGAACAAATAGATTCCCATGAAAAGGTACAGGAGACATTTAGTGATGTTAACTCTGCCAGCAAAGATGTAAAAAGCCTTTCTCTGTGCACAGACAGAGAGAGAGATGTGTCCTCTGAGTCGGGGGCACGGTGAGCAGTAGGCACATCTGTTCACTAGCAGTTGCAGAGGGTATGTTAGTGAGCAATACATTTATAAAACACACACCAAATAGCCAATGCCAGTAAAGACCTATATATTTAAAATATATATTCTTATTATTTATACATATACATTTCCAATGAAAGTATGGTGTACCATACCATAAACAGACATAACATGCATAAATGTACACATTTATGCATGTTGTATGTATGTTTATGGTAATGCTTTATTCTGATCCATCTCTGTGTGTTGCATTACTAATGCACATATGACTATAATATATGTGTGTGTATATATACAGTGGGGGAAAAAAGTATTTGATCCCCTGCTGATTTTATACGTTTGCCCACTGACAAAGAAATGATCAGTCTATAATTTTAATGGTAGGTGTATTTTAACAGTGAGAGACAGAATAACAACAAAAAAATAAAAAATAAAAGCATTTCAAAAAAGTTATAAATTCATTTGCATGTTAATGAGGGAAATAAGTATTTGACCCCTTCGAGTACTTGGTGGCAAAACCCTTGCTGGCAATCAAAGAGATCAGACGTTTCTTGTAGTTGGCCACCAGGTTTGCACACATCTCAGGAGGGATTTTGTCCCACTCCTCTTTGCAGATCCTCTCCAAGTCATTAAGGTTTCGAGGCTGACGTTTGGCAACTCGAACCTTCAGCTCCCTCCACAGATTTTCTATGGGATTAAGGTCTGGAGACTGGCTAGGCCACTCCAGGACCTTAATGTGCTTCTTCTTGAGCCACTCCTTTGTTGCCTTGGCTGTGTGTTTTGGGTCATTGTCATGCTGGAATACCCATCCACGACCCATTTTCAATGCCCTGGCTGAGGGAAGGAGGTTCTCACCCAAGATTTGACGGTACATGGCCTCGTCCATCGTCCCTTTGATGCGGTACAGTTGTCCTGTCCCCTTAGCAGAAAAACACTCCCAAAGCATAATGTTTCCACCTCCATGTTTGACGGTGGGGATGGTGTTCTTGAGGTCATTCCTCCTCCTCCAAACACAGCGAGTTGAGTTGATGCCAAAGAGCTTGATTTTGGTCTCATCTGACCACAACACTTTCACCCAGTTCTCCTCTGAATCATTCAGATGTTGGCAAACTTCAGATGGGCCTGTACATGTGCTTTCTTGAGCAGGGGAACCTTGCGGCCGCTGCAGGATTTCAGTCCTTCACGGCGTAGTGTGTTACCAATTGTTTTCTTGGTGACTATGGTACCAGCTGCCTTGAGATCATTAACAAGGTCCTCCCGTGTAGTTCTGGGCTGATTCCTCACCGTTCTCATGATCATTGAAACTCCACGAGGTGAGATCTTGCATGGAGCCCCAGACCGAGGGAGACTGACAGTTATTTTGTGTTTCTTCCATTTGTGAATAATCGCACCAACTGTTGTCACCTTCTCACCAAGCTGCTTGGTGATGGTCTTGTAGCCCATTCCAGCCTTGTGTAGGTCTACAATCTTGTCCCTGACATCCTTGGACAGCTCTTTGGTCTTGGCCATGGTGGAGAGTTTGGAATCGGATTGATTGATTGCTTCTGTGGACAGGTGTCTTTTATACATGTAACGAGCTGAGATTAGGAGCACTCCCTTTAAGAGAGTGCTCCTAATCTCAGCTCGTTATCTGTATAAAAGACACCTGGGAGCCAGAAATATTGCTGATTGATAGGGGATCAAATACTTATTTCCCTCATTAACATGCAAATCAATTTATAACTTTTTTGAAATGTGTTTTTCTGGATTTTGTTGTTGTTATTCTGTCTCTCACTGTTAAAATACACCTACCATTAAAATTATAGACTGATCATTTCTTTGTCAGTGGGCAAACGTACAAAATCAGGAGGGGATCAAATACTTTTTCCCCTCACTATATATATATATATATATATATATATATATATATATATATATATATATATATATAATTCATGGTTGTCTCATCAGTACACACATCTTTTAGGATAAAATGTACAAGATCTATGAGATTCCGAACAGAGCCTTATCTTAAAGCACGTAAACTTAATTATATATTCAGGGAAATGTCACTTTGAATTGATCAAATTATACAGATTTTCTCTCATCACTAACTGATTCTGAAAAGATAGCACTTGATTTATCAGAAAATGTACAAAATGAAATATACATTATATATAACTGTGAAGAACACTGCATTTTTAATCCCATTTGTTGTAATTCAGAGTTTGTCTAAATCATATTTATTTGTAGCAGAAACTATATTATAAAAACATTTTTTTGAGCCTCCTAAATGATTCAGCTTCTCTGTTCAGTCACAACTTAAATTCTCAACTGCACTGCATTTAGGTGGGTTATGCCCAAGAGTGTCACATCAGTAGACTCGGTACCTCAGTCAGGCGATAACATTGCTCAGCCGTGCACTCAGCCTTGCTGGTTGGATTACTCAGAGCAAAAATGATGGGACGCTCATTGAATGATGCCATGTCTTTTATAATTCTCTCTGTAAAAGCTCCTGGTATTGCAGCAACACCTGAAGGAATGAGCAAACATACAATGAACAACAATAGTACACTGTGTTCTACATTGTTTAACATTTAGACTACAGTTATAAAGGAGTTATAACTTGCTTTAAATATAGAAGTGGATCTGTACAAACTTGATTTGCCCTTTTGAAGGCAAAGCAAAGACAAGCCTGCAATTGAACTTATCCTAAACGGTCACATTATGCTATTATAGACCTAGCAGTATCAACTACAGTTGTTAAATACACAAGTTACATATTTTAAGGCTATAATAAGTAAAACATAAAAAAAATAAACAATGCATTTAAATACTTGTACCTATTATTGCAGTTGGCTTGATTTTTTTGATGATTTGCTCTAGGTTCTTCATTTCAGGGTGATTTTGAGCAAATCTAAGCTTTTCTTCAGTCAAACTGTCTCTTCCCTTCAAAATAAATAAATACAATTTATATTTCATGAACAAACAAACAAAAAAAAAACAATTTCTTTTAGATGAATGTTGAGAATAAATCCCATATTATTGATAATTGAAAAGTGTAGTAAAAGTCAGAATTAGTCAAGGATACTCCCCCAGGGAATATATTTCCTCAACTTTTCAGTTTAGGGTTTCCTGATGCTGATTGGTTGTGCAAGTAAACAATCCCACAACATGCAGTGATCACTCGACTCAAATAAAAACAACAAGAAACTATTAAAAGTGAATGCTTCTGTGAAATGTTTGTACAGCCACCCTTCATATATTTCTGAAACACAACTGAGTATGTCAGCTCTCCCTTGGTTGTTTGTGTATGGAGTAGAATGTTTTCACTTCAGTTTGGACTAAACATGATATGCATTAATATTGACAAGCAATAATTATGATTATAATTTTTTTTTTTAAGAGTGTTTGGACGGTATTTATTTTAAAAGACCCTTGTTATACAGAAGACAAATTACTATTTACCTTGCAAAGTCATTCAGTTCCAAAAATAACACATGGTTACATACATTACTGTGCATTATCCTACAAACCAGGACAAGCAATTGGGATAATTCAAGTGTTGCAAATGTTGGATTGCACTGGAATCAAAGTGATGATGTAGATTGCTGATTTTATCAATTTTCTGAATGACTGATTGCTTGTGCAAGTAAACAATATTCTTTGTCATTGGAAGAGAAAAGGTAACTCCTTCTTCGCCGTTTATTCCCCAGTTATGACAACATTCTGAAATCTTGAAAGACTACAAATACTGGCTTTTGACATTCCCCATTAGTTGTTATGTTTTAGAAACAATCTGGAAGAGGAACTATGATTTTAGGTATCATGTGTGTTATGCTTTAAAGGGGGTCATTTCTAACGTAATGCAATTATTAAATATGTTATTCTTTATTAGATCATCAGAACTGAGTGACTGAACATGGATTATCAATGATAATTTCAGATGTATAGGTAAAATGTTGAAAGTGGGCAGTCCTATCAATAGACCTTGTATTGTACACACTTATGCCTGATTTTGTGGTGAAGGATTACATTTCTCCAGTCCTTTCCACTGTAAACACATTTGTGTTTGAGTGATATTTTTTTTAAGCCTAATCCATAAAGAAAAGTGTAAATGTCACAAAGCACCATCTAACCTTACAGCGTTCTATAAATTACACTAAACAGTATCTTCAGGTGTGTGTTTCAGGGGTATGTCAGCTTTGTGCAGTAATGGAATAACTGTTGTCAGGGAGTATTGATTAAGTTCTTTAGCAGATGTGTTTGGTAAACAGATGAGGAGAAAAGGAGAACGTCTGACACTTGTGTAGACCTGCAATTGATTTATAGTCACAACACAAAGTTCTCAGGGATATCCAGTTATCTAAAATTCTCAATATGAAAGCTAACTGAAATTGAAAACCCGGAGTAGGAACAGATCCTCTGGAAAAATAACAGTCTTTTGTTATTGAAGCATTACAGCTTAGTTTCATGTAAAACATAACTTCTGAGAAGCCAATCACCATCAACTGAGTCTTGCAATTATAATGTGGGAGACAATATATAATTAGACTATAGTATATCGCCACCAGCAGATGGCAATATTGACAAGGTTAATGTTTTTAAAACTTAAAATAAAATCTATATGTATATTACCCAATGTGCAGTACTTACAAATACTCTAACATACATGTATTGATAATATTATTCACCTTTGATTTGTGTAATTCAAGTAAGAGCTACATTTTACACATTAATTATTGAGAAATACATAAACAGAAAACCTTGCTGTAGCAATCCTTTAGACAGGAGGGAAGAGAACGTCAATAGAATTATAGCAGAACATACTCATACATACACCCATCGTCTTTCTTCCTTGGGAAATATATGGCTGCTTAGAAGAAAGAAACACTCGCTTTACTTTCTCTCTAATCTAACCCTGACATCAAGTACTGTGTTTTTAATTTGCAATTGTTGGCTGAATTGAAGTCTTGATTTGGACCAGCAATCAACACCCCGATGCATCAACGTCGAAACATAAATGCATGTAATTTCATTATTGATTGTTGCTACTTCATTAAATAGTGCACGATGAAAAAGATTTTGTTTGCTAAGTCAAAGATTACAAATATTTCACATTGTACCGTTATGCTCAGGTTTTAGGCTGGGAAGTCATGCTTCCCAATCACTCAGTAGAATAGATTTACTCAAAAGCATTGTTTTTATATCAATTCTTAAGGGCCTAAATTCTTAAAATCAAAGAAAAGCAGAAAAACAACAAAAAAGAAGCATAACACATCATGGTAACATGAGCTCAAAAGGCATGCTGACCCAGCCCCTTTCCTGCCCATTCCTGTATCTGTTATTTTCTAATACATCTGAGCGGCCCACGTCAATATTGTTATGGGGCTCTTGAACGAGCAAGAATCAACCATTCATCACTGGCCACCACCAGGCCAGCTAGCTTTATGCTTTAAGCTTGTCTACCAGCTTATTTTGATTTACTCAGTGAGCTTAAAGGCCACAATATTGTTCCATTCTCTACTCATTATTTTGTGTCTGAGTATGAGTAATTGTATACCAAGCACATCATGATAATATTATTCATGAAAATGTGACCTGTTTGGAATATTGAATCTTCATGAACACAGTAGTCAAGTTAAATTAAGCTTTTTTTTCCCTTAACTGTGTAACTTTGATTTTTAAACAATCATTTGATTGAAAGTGGACATTTTCTGGTATGTAGCACATATAAAGAGAATCTGTTCCACGATTCATGTGTCGGTTTAATCTTGCGTGAGATGGCATTTTTTAATAGAGCAGTCAATGTGATTTATAAGTGGAAAATACAGCCGGCGTGGAGTGTGAAGGCTCTCACATAAAACACATAAAATGTAGTAGTCCTGGATGATATGTTATACTTCACAATATGTCTCAAGCAATCATTTTTTTAAATAGTGTTATGTATCTGAACTGTCTGCATAATTATACCATAATAAAACACTTGCAAGAAACTAAAATAAAGAATAAAGTCTACAATAAATGCCCAAAAACTAAAGGAAAGGAGAGGAATTGAGCTCAGTGAATGAAATTAATGTAAACTGCTCAAGTAGTTAGGGCAGAAGTGTGTGTCTTTATACTGGGTGATACACTATTACCTTGACAATAAGGCCCTTTGAGTCAACCATCCAAATCTTTGTAAGGCACTGGTCTTTGGGAATTCCTTCTTTCTCCATTGCCATAGTGATTAGGTCTGCGATACCCATGGCAGCCTGAATAACAGATTATGATGTTACAGCAAAATCAGCAAGTAGATATAACTGATGTTAGTGTGTTTTGTTTGTTTGTTTGTTTTTTGTAATTATCTGAAATAAACCAATAAATCAACCAATTAAAAAATCAACATAATTGCCTTCATCTTGCAGAAAGCATTTATTTTTGGCCATCAACCAAGACTGTTACATTTCACATTGCTACTATACAACAAAGTAAACTAAATTATAGTTATAATTCAAATGCACATTGTTAGTTTAATTACTTCCTTTATTTTGATTTTGTAAGGAATGGTATATTCCAGTAGTTCCACACAAATTATGACTAAAAGACATTTTGATTATGTGAAAGTAATATATTCAGGAATTCATTTTTGATGCCTGAGATATCCATAATGTATGAAAGGTAAGTCAAACAAAACATAAGTGAATGTGATTTGCTACCAAAAAACAAAACACAAATACACACAATTTTTAAATAGAGAAGCATCATGAATTTTGGCTCTAGCTCAATGTGAATTCACTCTTATATATCATTACCCACCAAAACTGGGAAAACAAATGTCAAATCTAATAAGATAATTATAATGCAGATATCCAAGTTAAATACTGTATTTGTGTTTTATAGCTATTTTAGCTTTTACAAGTAAAGAGACAAACATTGTTTTTAATAGCTGTAAAAACTGCATACATGCCTCATGAATTGAGCCCATTGTTTTGTGGTATTTCTTCTGTAATTATGTGTAATCATGCTGCTATAGAATTAAATCGAAAAGGTGACATTTTTTGTAGTAACCCGTAAAATCTGAATTTCATTTTGCTTTCCTGCAGATGATGATAATTACCTCACCAGCTCCCTGGAATAAAATCTTTTGATCAGACAGCTTGTTCTTCGTGATGCGAAGAGCTGCTAGAAGACCAGCTACAGCCACAGCAGCAGTTCCTACAAGACAAAAGGATGGCAATTAAACAGACTTTTAAAAATATATATGTTTTATGATTATAAGAGGTATTAGAAAAGCTATATTTAGACAAAGTAAAGGCTAGTAATTGCAAACAGGTTTCGTGAGACACATCCATGTACAATCTGGTTTAACTTACCCTTTTCAAATCATCCTGCTACAGTACTTATACGTAATTATCCATGCATGTGTGTAAGAGACAATATAGCTGGTATAAGATTGTTGCATAACTGACATTATGGTCTAATATAACAAACATGAACAGAAGCTCGTCTATGTTCCATTGACCTTAAATAACTGGTTTTCTTATTGGTTGTTTCCTGTGTTAGGAATTGGCTGTTTGTCAATTAAAAATTGATGTAAAGTTAAAGGGAGGAAGAATTAAGACACTATCATATCATAAAAAGGTACCTCATTAATACAGCAGAAATTGAAAATTAGTATACATTGTGTTTTAATTATAGAAACACATCACATAATGCTAGAGGAACTGAAGTTGAATCTTTTACACCGTATTGCCAAATCATCGCGAAATGTTGCCGCAGCAGTGAAGGCCGGATTTTTTATTGTTGTTCCCGTTGTTTAGATCCAGATTTTATATTCTATGCCAGTATCACAGACAAAAAAATGGCAATATAAAAAATGCTGAGTTGAAAATTTGTATGTATAAAAAAAAAAGAGCAGAAGAATAGAAAAATGACCACCGCATAGTATACACACACGCACTCTTCATCAGCAATATTTATAATGTCCTCTTCAATTCAGCTTTCACCACTCCCAGTCAACAGCTTACCATTTTGCTCTCTGAGCAGGAGGGAAGTCAAAGAGAATACCAGTTTTGTTTAACCAGAACCGCTGTGACTAATAAAACAGCCTCACATTTCATTTCACACAGCACCTGGGTATGGATTTTAGAGGACTTTTATCATAAACTGCTAGAATAACATTTCCAAACCTCTGCTGCAAAATGTAATTTGTATTTACAGTTTGAAAAACTGGTTCATTGCAGAGAACAGATTTTTTTAGTTTGTTTTATATGGCATACAGACATACGTTACTGGATGGCATTGTGCCACTGACGTCATTAGGGACTGGCTTTGGCTAGAATTTTTAATGGACTAACACATGTTTAAAAGATATTAAAAGTTTGCCCTTTATTTTGGTGAAGTAAACTGAATTGCCAGTGAAACAGATCCTTACTGAAAACTGCTTTTAACTTTGATGTACAAAACAAAGCATGAAAATTTCCAGTTTTACTTCTGTACATCCGTCTTTGAGACCATGTTACCCTGATGGATTATGCTCCCTTTTTGTTGTTTTGCTGCTTTAGCAATGTCTTTGACTTTAGGCCATCTGAAGAACTGATATAACCCTTGATGAAAATGCTTTAGAGTAAATCAATTCTACTGAGGCTTGACTACACAACATAATGGTACACGATTGTAAATACAATATGCGCCCTTAGGATTAAAGGTTTTATGACAATAGAAAGGACTGAATCAGCTTAAATCCAGTACATGAGAAAGTATGACTTTATATGATATGACTATCATAGACTGCACAAAGTACCTTGTATGTCATCGTTAAAGGTGCAGTATGTGTTGCGGTACTTGCTGAGGAGGCGGAAGGCATTTGAATTGGCAAAGTCCTCAAACTGAATCAGGCAGTTCATACTGTACCTGCAGAATAGAGAACAGAGAGTTGTGGTTAAATCACTGCTGGATTGACTGCACATTAAAATCAGAAAACATAAAAAGAAAGTAAGTTAAAATTCTAGGCATACAAGATCAAATCTCCTTTGCAGAATAGTATGCCTGGGGATGTCATATTCATATTCAATGTTTTTCCAATTAGAACTCAAGATTTTGAGTGAGTAAAAAATAAAAAAATAAAGTTAATTAGGTATTCATATAGTACTGTAATAGCAAGCATATATAACTGTGCAATATCTGCTTAATAGTAAATTAATGAGAGAAGTTATTGGTGAATGCTGATATTTCTAGGGTATCCTTTAGTATCTACCTCTCTTACTGTGGTCAAAGATGGATTGTAAAATAAGCTTTTTAATGAGCTGTGGTGCAGGCATTTCATTTTTTTTATGTTTCTTGAACACTTCATATAAACATCCTTTCTAGTGGTTGACTTACTTTGCCGAGTTTTGGAATATCAATGAAGAATTGCTCTTCAGATTGCTTCCTTTTTCAAACCTTCAATGTTATTAACATTCAGTCAGGGGACACTTTTTTGTGCAAATACAGTATTATCATTCTGTGGCCTAATAATTGTGTTCCTTGAAGCATCTAACCACAGCTGCCGTTTGCCTGTGGGAGAGGCCAGCACGCAACTCAAAATACAGTATCCCAAAATGTTAAGGGTATTTAAGGACGCTCCTTGAATAGAGTGGCAGGCGTATGTTTGCAGCCTTTACCAGGTTCAATCAGATAGACTATTTACAGATTTCTCCAGGCTGATCCACTAAACTCTGAAAAGATATAACTGATGCCCAAGTAAGATATAATGAACAACCCTTTAGTATGTCTGCCCACTACAGTTCGATGCAGACTGAAAACATTCAATCCATTCCTGGTAACATATGAGTCAACAGAACATGACATCCAACGATTAAAGGTTTTAATGAAGTGGCAATTGATGTTTTTGAGTCTCGCGGTTGTTTTGCCTCTGATGAGGAAGGAGTAGGTGGACAGCTCCCAAGGGGTCCGAACCACAGAAAAGGTGAACATGTGAGGTGGGTGCAGAAGATGCGCAGTGATGTTTTCTTTGTGGCATTGCAGCTCATCTGCTAATGAGGCAGGGAAGGGGTAGGGCAGTTAATGTAGGTAACGTATGGCAATTGTCACTGATAATTCTTTTCGGATACCATCTGATTTTCAATATTTTAAATTAATAGAATACATAAGTCAATAATCAGGCTTTGTACAGGAGTGAAACTTCAGAGTTAAATAATTCTAGATATTCACAAGAATCACTGCAACCCACTGATGCAACCCTGTTTTTGGTTAGTCAATAAACGGTGTGGGATGCCTGTGATTTCCATGTTGATCGTGGCTTCATTATAACCTTTTAATTATTCTTTATTTTTCTGTGCATTTTGATTAAAAAAAAATGAAACTGCTCTCAAAATGTACACAATCAAAAAACAGAAGTTAATCCTGTATTACAGGTGCGTGGAGGAAGAATAGAATGTAGAAATATGATTTCTCTATTTGTACATTTTGATGTAAACAGAAAAAGAAAGAAAAAAAGATAGTGACACTTCAAGTGTTGAATATTATGGTTTGATATTTTAATGATTTAATGACAAAACATTTGCTTGTATTAGATCTTCATTTCAGAAAGTTAAGCCATTATCATCCAGATCTATAGCGTGCGGTTACTATTCCTCGGAGTTGAAATTTTGTTGGTGATTTCCTTCCTAGATGAGAAGTTGAATGAGCCAGCAATATCTCTGTTGAGAACTTGCATGGATACAAAAAAAAAAAAAAAAAACTCACGCTGGAATCTGTCAACACCTCACCAATTAAATAGTGCTGTTTGAAGTAGCTCACAAAATACACCCCCTACATTGTACATGGCATTCAGTCTGGATGAAAAGAAAGATTATTTTCTGAGGCCACCATCCATGATAAACCTAATCAAAATAAGTGCCTTTAATTCCCCCTCACAGCGATCGCATTTATCAGTACTTTGTTTAATTAAGAGCTGTACAGTTGGTACACTACAGATATACTGTAACACTAGTATTCCTGTAATGAAACAGTCATTAAAGCCACATTCCTCTGTTAGACGCAGCATCTCTGCTTGTCTTGGGGAGACTGAGAACTGGACCTGGTTAAAGGAGTTTGTTCAGCTGGTTTTCCCTCCAGAGGGTGCTTACACACTACAGCTTATTTTATGTAAAAGTGAACACCACAGACAAACTTGATATTGGTGTGACAAAGAGGGAACCATTTTAATTGTGTATATATATATATATATATGTGAGCTCAAATCAAAATGCTTAATTAGGAAATAGAAGCGTCAGGACTTTAACAAATAATTTTTTTTAAATATTGTGATTTTCAAATCTACATTATTCACGTTGCTTATCTTATTTTTACACGTCAACAGATTTGTAAACACTTAGTATTCAATATTTAATTTTTGGTAACCATTAACTAAACATAACATTTTACAAAAAGTTACAGAACTTCTAATTTTGACCTTCATTACTGAGAAACCTACCTTTTACTTTAAGTTAAAACAATCACCACATTTAATCGAATGACTAGCAAATGTACTATTAAATACTAATACAAGTTTATGACTACTATGAACATAAGCATTAAGCTTTATAGTAAAAGTGAGCAATCATTTGAGGTGCTCACTAAAAACAGGAATGAGAAATCCAACATGAATATTTTATTATTATTATATCTTTGGTGAATGGTTGAAGGATCTCCTGTGCTGAAAAAGCTACATCTCTAGTCTGATGCACTTTTTATACAGTTCAACCCCACTACAAAAGGTATTAATCACACTGGCGCAGCAGTGGGTGACTGTGCTCCAAAGTACTTCTAACGGAGGGTATCTACACCTAAATAAAAGAGTACCCTGGAGTATTACAGGGGTCAAGGGCTTCTCTTACATCTTTGAAAACTCAAGTGGGGAAGGTGTTCATTATTCTTATAAAAGTTTACTATATAATGCCATTGCAATACCACAGTAAAGTGTAGGGAAGTAATGTGAAATCAATTGTAGTAAAGCACGGTAAATCATAATACAAAATAAATACATCATATAACAATGGGAAAAACATCAGAAAAATGCCAAATCGTTGTGCTGTTTTTTGCAGATAAACTTTCATAAGGATAGCTGAATCATTTCAAACAGAGAAAGGGAAGTATGGTGCAATGGACTACTGCTGAACCATTGCTTTTTATTCTGATCATTAAACAAGCAAATGCACCACCACAATAGACTCAGTTATAGCACAAAATAAGTCAGATTTGGTATTTATGCATTATCCTGGACCATTGTGATGCTATAAAAACATCTGTCTAACATTACACTATTATAATTACAGATGCTTTTTTGCCAAATCCTAGAGGGTGAACTATGAATCAACAGCAGCTGCTGATTACACTAATGGCAACACTTTAGTATTCCCTCTCATGTGAAGGAAGGCAGTGGAGCAGTGGGCTGGGGTCATGCACGGTGGTTAAAGTGGGACTGAAGGCATTCAATCAGGGCTCGAGCCAATCTTTGCCTGATATGTTCCTATCTCTTCACCTCGCCCGAAAGGGAACTAAAAGACCTGTTCGCTTCCTGTCATTCAATACATTAAAGAATGCTAAAGAAATGCTAATTTTGTAAGTTATAATAGAGACTATATAACAGTGCTTATGTGTATCAAATGCAAATATAATTATTTTCAAAGTATTTCAGTTATATTAATACATTTCTTCCCCCAAAATGACATGTTTTAGAAATGGTATAAACCACTTCCATGATGATCTACCACTCCTGAGGTGGCTAAAGGTTCACAGCAAGCACCCCACTAAATTATTATATGAATTTAGGGTGTTTCTCAAACGTGTGACTAACAGTTCATAAACATTTTCTTTAGGTAAACCACAATCTTAGACTACACATATTTCTTAACAAATAAGTCTGCCATATTTCTAAGCAATATATTCCCTGGGAATCCTTGGATTGGAGGAATGCCATTGTACTGTAATATATATCATCTAGCGCTGCATTCACATATGACACTTAAACTGTAGAAGGTCAGTGCAATATTTAGCCTCAGGAAATACATGTGTTGAGTTCCAAACTGCAGGATGCAATGGAAAACAGATTCTGATAAATCAATTCAAAGGATTCTCCACACACTCTGAAAGCCCTAAACAATGCTTTGGGTTTTCTGTGTGCTGACAAATACAGCAGAGACGATATTATTCCACCCCACTGATTGAACAAAATTATTTGTCCACTTCCATTCTTCAGTCAGACAATCGCAGCATTAATCTCGAATGACAATCCAACATTATCTGGGAAGTGTTGGAATGTCTCTTCCATGACGATTGTGCCCCATTTCCACATATTCTCTTCAGAACTTTGTATCCATTGTCTCTTGACAGTGGGCCTTGTAACTCTTTAGCTTCAGTAAATAGTACTTTAGAAATGCTCCTATATACCAAGTTTTAGTGGTGGTTTAAAATTGAAGTCTAAATGTATAATAAAACATTTTGCAACAACACATCAACTTTAATAGACAATATAGTTTAAGTAGCTATAATTTAAAATTACACTACTTGTTCCCACCAATCCAACATTTCCTACAATTTGCTTTTAAATGACATATATATGCACATTGCACTGCCATTACTTCCTGAAGAGCACATCAACATCTAATTAAATACCATCAATGTCAATAAGTAACTACAGGAGAAGTGCTCTCCCATGACATTGAGGAATTATTAACCAAACCAGTTCTAGAGAGTAAACTTAAAATCACAAACATGTTACTTAGATATTCCAGTCATGTGATGAATAGAAATTTACAGTTTATGGGTTAGATTAGATAGATAGATTAGATGGATAGACTTTCACAAATAATATTGACTGCTTACAACATTCGCCTAAACTAAATATCTTGTGGTACATATAATGGTGTATTAGTGAATCATGGTCAAACATACAAATTGCATAATAAATCTAGTGAGACTGAATTTAATAGCTCTAAGCAAGTGTTCCTTTTGCCATGAAGATGTGAATAATTACTATGGTAACTGACTCAGTGACACTTATTGCAAGTGTAATGGGGTCAGGCATGTCCCGGGGGGGGTGTTCGGGGGTACTGACCGAACCCCTCTTTTAATGTACAAAAAAGTATAGAATATATTAAATCATTGCATTTATTTCTGCATGACCTCTTCGGTTTTGCCGCGCACATGCGAGACACTGATGGTGCTCAGTCTTCGGCCACCCCCCCTACAAAATGCTGGGGATGCTCATGGATGGAGTTCATATAAACTGTAGGCTAGTAGTTTCTTATAAACCATATGGGCAAGCTTCACTGCAACTGGTCTCCACATTTGTCAGGTTTTTGTCATAGATGTGTGCCACAGGTAAAATGTACAAACAGAAGAACACTACTGATCTGTAGAAAATACAATAATCCCTGGTGTCATCCATTCCTTTGAAGAATTTGAATTCATCTGTATGACACGTTCTTCTGCAGTACAACTGTTTTCTGAAAACCACAATAGGTGGCAGCACTACGAACAAGCGCTATACGATTTGCAATATCAAATACATTAATTTATATAAGCTGTAATATTGGAGGCAAGTAAACCCTGCTCCACAAATAAAAGAAAAAAAATGGATAGAGCTTACATGCCTATGATATATGGCTATAAAAGGTAAATTGCAGTTGACAATGCAATGCAGTATACTTGACACATGTTAGTCTCACAGCTGTAACATGGAGCGCTGAACATAAACCTATATTTTTTTTGGAGATCCTTTAAAAAACAAATGAGTTGCTTTAGTTGCTCATCTTAAAAGTCATAAAACAAACCCTGAAACGTACGGTTTGACTCAAAACGTACAAGATTTAGTCTATCTTCACGAAAGAGGTGCACAGGGGAGACGTACAATTTGTGGGATGAGATGGAATGAGCTATTCGGAGTAGCCAATTTGCAACAACTATGGGAAGCATGGGAGTCGACATGGGCCAGCATCCCTGTGGCACGGTTTGTCACCTTGTTGACTCCATGCCCTGATTACATCAGGCTGTTCTAAGGGCAAAACGGGAAGCAACTTGCTATTAGGTTAATATACGTAATACAGTGGCCACTCAGTGTATATTAAATACATTACAAAAAAGTTATTTTAATTTGAAAAATATGACATATATGTTCACAAACTATATGAATAAAATAAAAATAATTGCATCATTAAAGAAAAGACTAGATGATGAGAATGTTCCCAAAACCCTCAACCCAAAAATGCTTAGTTATTTTTTTCAAGCTTTTTACATTAAAATATGAAAAGAAAGGAACATTCTTGACTCTACATGAATAGACAATAGATTTCACAAGTGGTAAAACAATCAGACAGTTCCATATACCTGATTTCAGAACAGGAAGATCTTAAAAAGCAATGCCTTTTCATTACGATACCATTTCCCAGTTGACCATCCAGCCACATCACACATGGTTCACATCTGAAGTTTAATGAAATCTGAACTATTCTGTAAAATATTTCGGAAGTCTCCCTGTCTCTCCTGAACAAAAACACGAAAATGCATGAGAGCATTTTTCTTTTCACCATGCATACCAAAGAGCTGACAACTCTGATACCCCAGGTCACAGCAGAATGCTTTTTGTACAAACACAGCTGTGATGTCTGGAGGAATTTGCACTTGACTGCCATTACAGCCAGAGACAGTGACAGAATGAAAAAAAATACTTCGCCCTTTAGATGGGTTTTCCCTAAAGGCATTTTAAGACTATCTCCAGCCCAGTGTGACCATAAAGTAAATCCAAAGTATTTCTTAATCTAAATCATTTTCAAGCAGAATTGAACATTCCATTATATTATGGTTTTCAACTTTACTCTGTCTTGCCCTTCAAAATAGCATATAGAGTGTTGTAGGAATAATGCATTTACCTAGAACAGTTTATTCTGAAATATAATGTTGTTCTAACTTTTTTTAGTTTATTGTTTTGATATTTATCCTTCATTTTAAATCTCATGTAATTTAAACATTCTTATTTTTTAAACCCTTACTTGGAGTCTAGGTGCTGCTTTCATGTTGTGCCATACCAGAGCCATTTCATTCAAGACTTACTAGACTCTCTCAGGGGAGGTCATTCTGCAGATTTGATCTCTGCTGCTAGTCCTAGAAATACAATATGTATTTTTCCATTTGTCACCTGCCTCTTTACTTTATGATTCACATCTGTCTTTAAAAAGGGTTTTGTTTTTGGTCATTCTGCTCCACAATAAAGACCTTTTTATATTTGAAACAATCAAGACCATTGTCTGGAGAAAAGTCAAAAGGTGACTGACGTCTTTCATCTTGCTGAACTTGCAAACAAATCCATCTTGGTTTACAAAAAAAGTTGATCTTGTGTAAACAGTAGCCAAATATATGTAGTAGGATTCACTGGCTTCTGTTCAGCATTTTTAAACTGCTACTGGTAAATTCCAATCAGGTTTACTGTATGCTATTAGCATTTTGGTCCTTTAAGGCTAAACTAATCTGTATTCTGGCGTTTTGTAAATAAACGATTTACAAATATTTTCATTGACATGGTCTGGAATCTAAATGCAGGCATTAAATTCAAAATGTAGAATACACTGGAGTGACTTTCTTCATTCACTAAGAAGAAAACTTATATTATATTGTAGTACAGATACAAAAATCATTGCAATATAGAGCTTTACATCACATACCATATGCTTTAATGGCCTACATAAGCAGATTGTCCCACATAAATAGTTTTTTCACTGTACATCTCAAATATACATTTAATACTGGGTATGTTCCAAAAGGCAATCGTTTAATGTCTGAGCACATTCTAAATGTAATTGAACATGTACTTATACACTGGTGGGTAAAATAATGACACCTCTGGAAACATTTCATCAGGATGCATTATTTCATTTTCATCCTATCCTATAACATTTCAAATGAGATTTAGGTCAGGAGACTGGGGAGAGCAGCAAATCTTTTTTAAATTAGATTTCAAAACAGTTTTTCCTCTTAAAAGATTAAGTATTGAGCCTAGATGTGCGTTTAGGTTCATCATCAACATACTGCAAGAGGAAAAATGTCAGACAAGCACAACGGTTATAGATAGGTGTATTTGTATATGCATGTTGTATCTGTTCATATGAACAGAGACAGATTCCTGATCCCTGACAGTAAATCAATTTAATGTAAATAAGAATTCCAGGTACCGAATTCAATTTTACATTCAGTGCATAAATGCACACTGAAAAACAAACCAAAAAACTGAGTAATTTTCTTAGACTCATTTTAGATGTATTGAACTTTATAAAATCATAATTTAAAAACAAACCCATAATCATCTACATTCTACCCATCATGCCCTTGGCAGGGAGTGAAAATGCTGATTTTGATCATTTTGAAGCCACCCCACTATTACAACATCATGTTTTATGCCAACAGCACAAAAATCATATACATTTCATTTTGTGAAATGTGTCTTGTGCCTGTAAATAAATCCATGTGTGATGAAAGCCAGCACTTTAAAAATATAACTAAATAACACCCATTACAAGTCAGTCCACACAGAGGTTATAGAAATCCAGTTTCAGCACACTTGGCTTGCGCTGGTGACCATAGACCAGAGCGTGGAGCAAAAAGAAGTTCCTCCCAGGATGTTGGTGATAGCCATGTGTTGCGACTCTCCTTTCAAAAAACGAATATTGCAACAAACCCTAAAGTATTCAAGTCATAAAGTTTACCGGAATGAATGACTATAAATCAGATCGCACATTCTTACTGTACTACTGTACCTCCTTTTGTTTTATTTATACATTTTTTACAAGTTCCCGAAACTCTTCCAGTCCTTATAGGAAAAAAGAAAAATGCGTGAGGTTCATCAACTTGGTTATAACTGCCATATTCAGCTTCAGCCATGCCAAATGTTTAAAATGTCTAATATCCCACATTACATCATCAAAGTGCTGTTTTCTGAAAGTGTATTTGGAGAGACTGCATGGACCCCATCACAGAAAAGGCACTGTGGTTCAGATTCTTCCCTTGTAGAGCCAATCACACACTGAAGATGACACACAAGTATGCAGCTCCACACGATTTATTAAATCATGCCAAAACATTGAACTCCACAGTACTGGAAGATAAACTAGTAAAAATGTTTTGGTTTTCTTGGGGGTGAGGATTTTTGGCACCCAATTGTATCGACATATCTTAGATAAACCTATATTGCAAGAAAAAGTTTTTAGTTTTTTTGGTTGTAATCTCAGTTATGCGTTGACCTTTTCCATTTTTCTTGTTTAGAAAACAACAATGTATCCCCCTCTTGAACACTTAATGTTGGGTTTCTATCATGTTAAACAGTTTAATAATAGCATCTGTGCTCTTCTATGTACACTAGATGAACCATGAGTCATACAGAACTGCTGATTCTCATTTTGCATTGACAATTTGGAGCGACCTCATTATCAAAAACTTGCCAAAAACAAACAAAAAAAACATTGAATTGTAATGTATTTGTAATGTAGATTCATTCAATTTTTTATTTTTTATTTTTAATTTTCTCAAGTAATTGCTGCATCGAAGCAAACCATTTAGATATTTGAGAGTGGAGAGAAATTTTAAACAAAATTCACATACACTAGTGTGATCAGCCCTTTATGAAATAAAAATTAAGTTTAGGTTTTGATTCCACATATTTAAAGGTCTTCAGTTGTTGCATACCTGTTAGTCACAGCCTGCATAAATTCATCCAAAAGGTCATTGTAGGCCTGGCCTTGTATTCTTTTGTGCCGTAATCCAATATACAATGGGTCTTTCAGTAGTTCCTGAAAAAAAGTGAGAAAATGCATTCATTCTTCTAGCATTAAAGACTTTTTTCTTATTCTTTTTGTAAGTCCACGGGACATGATTTACCTTTAGACAGCATGCATTTGAAAAGAAACTTGACATTTCTTTGATATTTTACTTTCATGTATGTAATATCTTACTCTGATATTGTAAAGAAAATACAGAAGCAGTGCATGTGTAATCTTAGACAATTTTGAAGTGATTTCCACTTTACAAGCTTTCATTAACAGGGTACAAAATATAGTGAAAATGTTCACAGTTTACACAGGTTTGTTTACAAGAACAAATGTAGTTATTTACGACACAGATATGTCTTTGTTCACATGCAGCTACTAATACTTTTCAGTTACATCATCCTAAATCCACTTACAGAGCACAATGTGGAAACTTAATACGTAAAGTATTTTTCACATAACTCTCTGATCCTAAATATACATCATCCATTTATGTCCTCCGTGTATTATTGTTTGTTGTCAGAGCTGTTATGGGAGTTTGGTGACATTAAGGACTGATTTATAGCTCTCTCTCTTTCATCTGCAGTTTAAACCCAGACCAGATAAAATGACAAATGGCAGTTTTGGTATGTTTTCTTCACTACATTGCAGAATGTTTTTTTTCCAATCCATACTTTGGTTGCCCAAATATAAGAACACTTCCATGTCTAATTTAGATTCTGGTAATATACCCGAGAGGTCATATCTATGGTTGATACAAAACCAAAAGTAAATACTTGGTCATGCCCAATATGAAGACTGTAAATTTGAGTCACTTTCAGATTCTCAGAGTGCAAATATGAAAATTCACCAAATAAGGTAGCCCTTTCCCTATCTAATAGACCGATTATACTAGTATATGATTTTATACTAGTTAGACAATTACAGAGTGTAGGTAAATAGTCAACTCATTAGAAAAGTACCATTAACACAAGCTTCGGTGACAAGCTCAAACAACTTTGTTAAAATCCTGCCTATTAGACATGAGAGAAATACGTATATGTTTTTTTTCTGCACGGCATCTGTTCTGTTGATTTAAAAATCATTGGGGAAAAAAAGTTTCCGCATCCATAGAATGACAGTTTACTTTTGTTTTAGACACAATAAGAGAAAAAAACAAATCAGTTGTTGCTAAAGTCCGATATTTCATATCCTGTATTAATTGGCTTTTTCAAAATGCTTGTTTATGATACTTTTATATAAAGTGATTGTATGCAAAATTGTACTTCTGCTTTGTACTTAGACCAATGAAAAGTTACTAAGTAATAGCCTGTTTTAATCTCCCACAATTAAGTGAAAGTAATAATAAAAAAAGACACTGAGAAACATATCAATCAGAAGTATATTCCTTTGTCCTGAGTTGCATGAATTCAGCAATGAAACCTGGATATTTAAAAGTAGAAGACTGGGAAGAATGCCCATTGTCCTCAGAGAACAGCGAGTCTTTCAGAGCTGTGAGTGGCTAACTATTGTCCCTGCGTCCCCATTCAAGAAGCACCACAGAGGAGTGAATAAGCTTCTTAAGCACATTATCCTGTTATTCAGGTCAGACACTCCTGCCAAACCCACTGCAGATTGAGTGAGGGGGGGTGGGGGCAAAAGTCTTCTGAGATCAACTTATTTACTTGTTCAGGGCTACAAATGCTACAAAATAATGACATACACCATGTCTTATTTAATCACAGATGTTGGCACTGTCAAAGTGGATGTGCACTTACAGTAATACCTAAAAGCAGGTGTTTTATGGCATGGTCAAACTGAGACATCGACACACAGGTCAATACAAGAAGGTAGGGTAACAGACGGCCACTAGCAGACATTAACCCTCCCTCCCATACAAGAACAACAACTCTAAGTCCCTTAAATCACTGTCCAGCACTTATAACAGGGAAAGGTCAAAGGCAACACCCGCAAAACAGGTTGTTTCCTCAACCTGCCAGCC
The DNA here is from genome assembly GCF_036373705.1 of Amia ocellicauda. NCBI lineage: Eukaryota > Metazoa > Chordata > Actinopteri > Amiiformes > Amiidae > Amia > Amia ocellicauda. The sequence goes on along the minus strand of NC_089850.1, from coordinate 33,129,840 downwards.
ATGGGCAACACGCACAGGAAATATGCTACAATAATTGAATAAAGAAAAAAGAGAAACTCGGAGGGGACAGTATGACTTAAAACTGCGTCACTGATGACATATCAGTGATGATAGGCCTTTCCTTATGAAAAAATATATAAATTACTACAACCAGGATCATTGCAAAAACAAAACATCTGACCCAAAACAAGTGCTTAAATTGCTTTGATACTTTTGTAGGAATAAATATTTATTTATAATTACCATGATGATGATTAAATGTTATACATTTTATATATACAGACAGCTGACAAATTAAAAGGAAAAACCAACATAAAGGGCCTCAGTAAGGTCTTGGGCACCACGAGCCACCATAACAGCTTCAATGCTCTTGGCACAGATTCTACGAATCTCTGGACTCTACTGGAGGGATGAACACCATTCTTCCAAAAGATATTCCCTCATTTGGTGTTTTGATGATGGTGGTGGAGAGCACTGTCTAACACAATCGGTCCAATATCTCCCATAGGTGTTCAATTGGGTTGAGATCTGGTGACTGCGAAGGCCATAGCATATGATTCACATCATTTTCATTCTCAAACCAACCAGTGAGCCCTCGTGCCCTGTGGATGGGGGCATTGTCATCCTGGAAGTGACCATATCACTTTTTTCCACATCTCTGTAGACCAGTACCTATGGTGCCCCAATAATTACCTCTCTTTCAAAGTCACTTAGATCCTTTCCTCTTACCATCTTGGTCCAAACTCGAGGTCAACTGGGCCTGCTCAGCATTTTTATACATGCCACAGAGCATGATAGGATGTTAATTGCTTAATTGTATCATGCAGTACACCTGTTTGGAGGCATCTGCATTAATTATGTTCCCCCACTCATTTATTCAGGTTTTTCCTTTAATTTGTCACCCGTCTGTATATTCAAGTAGATTCCTCTTTTATGAGAAAAACTACATTTAAACCCATAACCATCCTTGAATTGGACATTAAACTTACATCATTACTGCAACACTGTCAGACTCTACAATGTGGGCATCAGTTCAAGACTTTTTAAGTAGTCTGCCAGTCCCACAGGACCCTTTCCTCCAGGAGCTTGGACCACAAAGCCAGACTCAATAAATGTTAATATTGTTTGAGATTAAACAAAAATGTCAAGGGCCTCGCATATGATTCTGAAACAGCACAGTTTGTCTGGGATTAACAGAAAACTACTTTAGTGGATTGTGTTTCAGTAACAAATGTCTCATCAAGCAGAATGAGGTAGATAAAGCTTTCAGGATTAAATTGACTGACTTTAACCCGGTTTTAAAATGGTGACAAGGTTATCATAACATCTGAGTCACACTGATATGAGCTTTATTTTGTCATCACAGTAATTCAAATTCATGTTGTTTGCAGCAAATTAATGAAGTCATATAAAAACAGAGCTCCAGCATAGGCTCCATCCATAATACACCCTCTACTTGTTTGGACTTTATGCATTATGTTATGTTGAATTACTATGTGCATATTTTGTGTTGTTGTAAAATAAATATTACAACACAGTTTATTCTATTCAGATTGAAATTGAATATGAAAAAATAAGTAACTGTTTGAAAAACCTAATCTGCAAATCATGTATCCTGTTTCATGTGAAAAGATTTAGCTAGAGAAAAAGTCTGGGTCACACAGTGACATTAAAGCCTGTAAGCTTGGTATAAGTTATTAGACAATGGACTTGCAAAATAATAAGGGTGATGTAATTCATTCTGGCAAGAATGCTCTGGGAAAGAATACAAAATTATGTTTGTATTTTCAGCCTGACAGAGAGCAATAAATACCATATATATAATTTTACTCCTTTTCCACCCTCTGGCAGGAATCTTCATCAGCAGTGATTTAAAGCAGTCAAACTAAAAATGGATCTGGGTAAAGGAAAACAAAGGATCATCAATAATCTATAATAACAAGAGATGCATTGAAATAAAAACATTTAAAAAGGATTCATTTTTGGGTCTTTTTTATCCTAATATGCATTTTATTTTCATTCTAAATACCATACTTTTATTTTTATTTATTTTTTATAAATGGCAATAATATTGTAATTTGAATATAGTAGTACTAATATAATATTCAAACGTTGACCATGGCTGTTGAAATCCTTGAGTATAAAAGCAGGGAATCAAAAAATAAAATAAAAAATATAAAATAGTTTTGGTTTACATTGGTGGGGGGAAAATAATCCAGTAACTCAGAATGTATTAAACCTAGAATCCAGACCTCTTTATTTGACCTTGACTGCGTGAATGGGATTTGGAAGCAAAGCGAATAGAGCAATGTCAGTCCATGTCCTGTTCTCTGTGGATAGGAGCTGATAGTACAAACAAAGCCTTCATCACCATTCACATCCACTGGTGTCTAATTAGGAAGTGTCAGCTCATCGGGGTCAAAAGGACAGCCAAGCAGGGAGAGCGAGAATGAGACATGACTGAACACACGAGGGATACTTAAGCAAACTAGCAAACCAGCAGAACAGCTGGTATGTCCAGTACTCATCAAATACCCCATCCCCCGCCACCCCCCCCCCCGAAAAAAAAAATGTTATACATTTTTATATATATATATATATATATATATATATATACACACACACACACACACACACACACGTTTATTTAACACAATCTAAAAGCACAATATTCACAATTGTATTAATCGCTGTATTAATACACCCCTGCTTGGTATTAAACTGTAATGGTATCCATGTGCAAGTGAGTCTTGAGTCCTTCAATTGAAATCAAAGAAGAATTCATTAGAGTTTTGGTTCCTACTCCCTTCTGTAGCAGTATGTCACTTATCCCCTTGTTATTAATGGTTTATTTACTGTTGTAACCTATACCACACTCACTTCCACATTTAAAACATAAAAAGCTGCATGAAGTATGTATAAATATGGCATATTATCATCTTCAGAGCATTGCAGTTTGTAGGCATGCCAAAGTCTATCTGTGGCAGGTACATTTGAACAACTCCACCTCTCAATCGCATTCCCCAGCAGAATAGACTTCTGTTTCATAGCTGCTCAATTCCTGAGTTTCTCTCATCTCAGCCAGAATCTAAAATGTATCTATCCAGAAAAGGTGGTTCTACTTAATTTTGGAACACAAGACAGTCCTAATTGTATAACAGGCATTGTTCCATTGTATAGATACTGAAAGAGTAAAGAATGCAGTTTGTAGAATCCACAGTCAACCTATACTAACCAGTAAAGAATATGTATTTGATCAAAGCTTCTTGCCACTAAGCTGCATATTATAGCAGCTGCCATAGTATTATATTTGTTTCACCAAGGGTGTAAGCTGTAAAGCAGAAATTCATGGATGATATCACTTGCTAGGATTAGAGGGAATTTAGAGAAGGGATTAGAAGTCTCTTACAATAAGATTCTTCCTGAAGACTGCACATCAGTAATGTTTTGCCATGCGTGTGACTGTGGGAAAGCGTCATAATGCAATGATTTAAATGAAGCCAAACCTCAAAAGTAAGTCTTTTCACTGAGTATCACCAGCCCTGTGCCTTAACCCACAATTTCCCCCACTGAGACAGAACACATAGACATGCAAAAGTGTGTTTTACTATGTGGAATAATATCCAGGACTGTCACCCTTAGAACCATACAAAAAATAATTTAAACATCTGTATACATTGAAGCCAATATATTTAGAATAGAGTGAGGGGGCTATTTCTTTTTATACTACCAACTTTTCAAAGAATACCATCTTGCACATCTGTAGATGTTCTCTTATAACAAAAGGCAATCCTTCAACTGCTTCCACTGGATTAACACAAATCGAATGAGAAGCCATGGTGTTTGACAGAAAAACAAGGGTTTATCTGGGTCTTTGGTTCAAGTGAAAGAAATATGAATTAAACTCTTTGTCCTTTAATGATAAAATATGAATTATATATCACCATCTAGCAATATTACAACATAGGTATTTTTAGAAATATACTAACGATTTATTTTTCCATAAGCCCTGATCCAAGGGCAGGGAGAATCCAACTTCTAAAACTCCTAGAATGGCAGATTCCAATGGAGATGATGTTGCCTTACTTGCATACTGTAAACTTATCATGTGCAATAACAGGAACATAAAAGCAGAATGGTCAGCCATTTGTAAAGCTTCCAAACCTAGCCAAGAACCAAATGTAGGTCTTGTTTTATACATAAACAGTATAATTGTATTTAATGGTTTCCGGGATGATGTCTACCAAGTTTCTAGTTAGTTGGCTACATTGTATGATCAGAAGCAATATGATGTTTTGGACCCCATTTTAGAAAAACTGTAAATGGCAGTTTTAGTTTGTTAGCTAGTTTTTTGTTTATTTTTTACATCATGGGTCACTTCTTTTAATGTAGTGCACAAGTTATAAAAAGCAAAACCATTTGCTGGTGAACCCTGACACCAGGAAATATCTAACTAACACCTACATGCCTGTGTGGGAGTGAGAAGGGAAATCATTAGGAATTGAAATGGTAATCTATGTATTCTGTCAGTGCTAGGAGAAAATAACTGATGTGAATATACTTACACAGTTATCATTGCCAATTACATTTTTAACAGGATGTATCTAGTCATTATCATAGATCTGCTTGATCCTTTTGTTCATTCATTTAAGATACAACTACAAGTATAATGCCATGGTTTTCATTGGCAAATGCTGCAGTGCGAAGGACTAAAACAGGGCAGCATGGTCGATGGATTTATTAGGAGTCCGTGGTCATTATAGCGCAGAACCTCTATGATCGTCATAGCGCAGAACGGGAATTAAAGGGGTAACAACTTGGAGTTGACAGCAAATAAGCAATCAAATGCAAAGGTCTCTGCTTCGTAAACAGCTTGAGCCAGAAACAGAGATGAAAGAAGATGACTAGAACAAACCACTTTGCAAGTTCAGACATGCATGAAATCCCTGCTGAATGTTCAGTGCATGAATGTCAACTCAACGTATATTTTTCATCATTTTTAAGTGGTTCTAATAAAACCATATAAACCGTCCTTACCTAAATTTCATCCCTTATCTGCATGGCAGCCAAATACAACTCAGAAATGCAGTTATTAAGTATGAAATTCCCCTTGCATAACTAATCAATTGGATTATCCACCAACAACTCAGAACTGCACAACATAATTTACGGATATCTTATGTTGCTGGGGAGATTAATGCATACTTCAACCCTTTCCTTTCAGACAACATTAGAGACAAGATTTGATAAAAGCCTTGTTGCAATTAAGTTTGACAGCATATGGAAAGGTAATTGCTAAAATACTTGAATAAGTACTGATTTTATTTATTTTCATGTAGTGCAATTTCAGCATCATTTGTTTTGTGCAAAATGAGATCCTGAAAGGGCATGCCATTTCAACACATTTGCATAATATTCTGTCATACTCAAGTGCAGAACGTACATCTTTTGCATGCAAGCCAGGATACAAAACTCATGAAGAGAAAAGGTTTTAACAGTTGTTTTGGTGTGCGTTTTCATCTGGAAATGCTCACATCCTAAATATTCATGCTAGGGGTAATAAGAAAAGTCTTGGTGGATGGAGAGAAATGACTGGCATCATGCGAGTTTGGAAGTAAATGACATTGCACAAAGTCACATACAGTAAATGTAAACCGACACACACTCATCCACACATAGGTATACTTAGAATTTCCACTATATGTAGATGATACAGGAAAGGTGATGGTTCAGTTTCTTACTGTCTGAATACATGGGCAGAACCTCCTTACAAATGATGCACCAGATCTTCGCGATTCCACATGCATCAAAGCACCTAGTAGAAGAAATGTTTATGCAATCGATGTGGGGGGGGGGGCGCTTCTGTAGCTCCTGGAAACAAAAACACCTGCATTCAGCCTTCACGATTTAGCCCCCCATTGTAGTCTATGGAACAAGTACCACAAATCCCTGCTAGAGGCATAACAACGCTGCTTTATCCTGTGCCCCCCAGAAGCTGGCATTCACTTGCAGCTCTCCATTTGTCACCTTTCATTTTATCCCATTGAGGGGAAAATTGACAGGCTACTTCTTAAACATGTGACGCCTTTATTTATATATTTATGCATTTTTGTATGTATTATATGTAGTGTGTTTAAGACAACATAAAAGAATGAGGACAGGTTCATGCAGCCTGTTTTGCGCTCTGTATGGAAACTAGGTGCCGCCTCCAGAAGCCGCAATACACCTGCTTCAGCCTTATTTCTCTCAGCTCCCAGGGGCCGCACACTGCATGGCTGGCGCCTCCAGAAGCCCATATTGACAGGCGTTGGGAATGATTTCTCCTTCTCTGCCTCTTCTTTCAGTTTGTTGAAAGAGTTTTCAAAGGAGGTCAGGCTGGCCTCGCTGCTCTCTCTCTCTCTCTCTCTCTCTCTCTCTCTCTCTCTCTCTCTCTCTCTCTCACTCCTTGTCCTAGTCCTGTCTCTCTCTTGACCTCCTGGATCTCGACCATAGCCTGTGACCTCGACCACGTCTTTGATTTCTCCTTGGTTCCCGTCTGCTCATTGTACGAGCTCTGCACCTGGGTCCTTACTCCTAAGCTCTGCGCCGCTCTCGGAGTCTTCTAAGGCTTCCGCGGCTCCGTCCACCGAGCCTCCAGCGCCTCTTCCGCCCGACCCGGACCCTGCCTCTGTCTGGAGGTCGCCTCCCAGTTCTCCGGACCCTGCATCTGTCCGGAGGCCGCCTCCCGGCCCTTCGGTTCCTGCCTCTGTCCTGCGGTTGTCTTTCAGACCTCCAGACCCTGTCCTTGACCTGTGGCTACCTCCCAGACCTCCTGAACCTGTTCCTGTCCTGAGGTCACCTCCCAGACCACCCACACCCGTTCCTTTCCTGTAGCCGCCTCCAAGACCTCCAGTCCCCGATCCTATCCCGTGGCCATCTTTCAGACCTCCTGACCCTGTCTTGTGGCCGCCCCCTGGAAATCCTGACCTTTCCCTCCTTCTTGACTTCTGTATCACCACTACCTTTGTACCTGCTCCTCGGCCCCGTGGCTGTCCCCGCCGTGTCCGGCCCTGTTTGGCTGTGCCGAGCGTGGAGGGGGGGGTACTCTCACAGTTCCCAAGCCCTGACCCTCTATCTCCACTAGAGGCCACCAATGTTCCCTTGCCTTTTCCTTCTCCCTTCACTGTTTTCCTTTGTCACGCTGTCAATTAACATTCCTCACACACCCTTGTGCACTTCTGTTTCTGTCCTTTGTTCTCATTGGTCCTGCTCCTGCCTTCCTAGTTTCTGCTCTCCTTTATAAACCCCTCACTGCCCTCACTCGGGGCGAAGTGTCATCGGCTCCACCTGCATCACCAAGCCTGGTTCCTTGGTCTCCTTAGCGCTTTCGGTCTCTCTCTCTTTATGCATCAGTCTCTGTGTCCATCTCTGTCTCTCTCTCTCTCTCTCTTTGTCCTGTGTCTCTGTCTCTCTCGCTCCCAGTCCTCCCTCTTTCGCTCTCAGTCCTGTCTTTGTCTCTCTCTCTCTCTCTCTCACTCTCCTTGTCCTAGTCCTGTCTCTCTCTTGACCACCTGGATCTCGACCATAGCCTGTGACCTCGACCACGTCTTTGATTTCTCCTTGGGTTCCTGTCTGCTCATTGTACGAGCTCTGCACCTGGGTCCTTACTCCTAAGCTCTGCGGTCCTCCCCCGAGGCAACTGTGACAGTGTGTGTGTGTTGCCCAGCGATGGCCTGGTGTCCCGTCCTGGGTGTATTTCTGCCTTGCGCCCTGTGCCTACCAGAATTGGCTCCGGCTTCCCCGCAACCCTCACCAGGATAAGCGAGCCAGAGGGTGAAAACATGCAGTGTGCAGCCCCTGGGAGCTGAGAGAAATAAGGCTGAGGTAACTGTATTTTATTTTTATTTTATTTATTTTATTTATTTTATTACGATGTCTTAAATATACTACATTCACATACATAAATAAACACACAAATGAATAAATAAAGATGTTTAAAATCACAGGTTTAGCCTATCCATTTGCCTCTCCATGACATCAAAGGCGACAAATGCAACGCTGTTACACACGGAACCAAGAGAATATGGCTGAAGCAAGGGAATAGCGGCTTCTGCGGGCGCAGAGCCCGTGGGTTAAAACGTAGGTTTTGCGGCATCTGGGAGCTGAGTGAAATAAAACTGAAGCAGGTGTATTGCGGCTTCTGGAAGCGGCGCCTAGTTTCCATACAGAGCGCAATACAGGCTACGTGAACCTGTCCTCATTCTATTAAGTTTTCTTAAATACACTACATATACATACATACATACATACATACATACAGAAATATATAAATAAATTAAAGGCTCCTTCAGGACAACACGTTTAAAATGTAGCTTATCCATTTGCCCCTCGATGGGATCAAATGAAAGGCGACAAAATAGATAGCTGTAACAAGAGAATAAGGCTGAAGCAAGTGAATGCCAGCTTCTGGGGGGCGGGAAAGCATAGGATATAGCAGAGTTTTTATGCCTCTAGCGGGGATTTGCAATAGTTGTTCCATAGACTACAATGGGGGGCTAAATCGAAGGCTCAATGCATGTGCCTTCGTCTCCGGGAGCTACAGGGGCGGCCCCCACTCGCCTCGATTGCATAAAAAAATCTTCTACGAGGCGCTTTGATGCATGTAGAATCTTGAGGATCGGGTGGATGATTTTTCTATAACTTGATAAAACACCAGTAGGCAAAAGAATCAAGAGTTAAATAACATTCTATCATAATAAGTTCATAAAAAAATATATATATATATTTTGAAAGGAATTTCACAGTTAACCCTTTCTTTACATAGGGTTGTTGTTAATAATGATATAATGTATATTACACTTATTCATTAATTTGGTGAATTCCTAAAAATGGCAGCTTGATCCAATAACATTCCAGAATTATGCACATATTACATGCAAGAATTGTACTGCAATTAAACCTATATATTTCAATACATATCATGCATTTATATAGATTATATATAGATCAATGTTTGCTGATCAATATTTTTGAAATCACATTTAAAAAAAATGTCTTTATATTTTCAAAATTTCAATATCTTTTTGCAGACATTTTTAATATTGTAATTTATTTATAAAACGTTTTAGGAGATGCTTCTTTTATTGCTTTCCCATACGGATCAGCATGCACTGACCAAGCCAGCAGTTCACAGATTGATTTGCATCCTGAACTTCATAAACAATCCATAAAAACAGCTGTAACAAAGGTGGTTAAAAATATGAATAAAAAAATAACACATTTTGCTGAACTTCATTTTAAGTGTAGAGTCCATCGTTAGGGAAAATGTTATTTCATCTTCAACCAATAGCAATGCAATGCAACAGGAAGATAGATTTCAGGACCTTCTGTATTATTTTTCCCCCTCAAAAGAGAGAGATGGACTTGGTCACATTATATTTTCTGCCCATGTAACAAGGTACCATAGATATTATCATCCTATATTCAAAATCAAAATTTTCTAAACAAACAATACTGATTATGTATGACGGGAGCCTGATCAATAATAGTCAATAACCGTGTCCCTAAATAATCCAAAAGTAATGGTTTGCATACTTGCAGGTGCACAACCTTGTGAAAAGGGCAAACATATATCATGGTGGTTTGTTATTATATATTTTTGTATTTCTTTTCTTTTTTCCTTGGGCTCAAAATATTATCTTATGGATGATCATTTGTGTGCATCTAACTATGTTGTCATGCTGCAGATTGCCTTTATGCCATGATGGAGTATAAATGCTCTCCATATAACAATTTATGGTACAATCAATTAACTGCTGAGTTAGGTTTCACCCACATACACATTTTTTTAATAAAATTGATAGAATTTAGAACTTGAGAATTTCACTTTTTTTCACTTTTGTTTTAATCATTCAGATATTGTCTGAATTTGGAACAGACCTACTACAGCTGCCTGGGAATTATATAGGCCTACAGTAACCAAAGCTGCCCTTAGAAACCAGAGGGTTTTCACTTCAAAACTTGGCATCATAATCAGTAAAATTAAATGGCAGCACATCTACTTTGCCAGGATTTCCTTTCAACTGAAATCTGGCAGACCTCACCACCAATAATTAAAAACCCCAGAGCAGCTGAGATACAGGAGAAGTAATCCAGAAACTTCTAAGAAGGCCTTAAAAGCTATGTGTGGTTTGACCTGCTGAAGCAGACACACCCTAGACAACAGATGCATGCAAGCAAAATGGAAAAAAGGCTGAATTCCACTTTTTAAAGAAAAAATAAGAAATAAATGTTAGATTTTAATAACATCTTCATTATATGAAGATGTTGGGTCATGGCACAATATATTTAGTTACAAGCCTTAAACTACCCTCTAAAATTGAAGGGTCAAATTTATAAAACGTTTACCATCATGCCAAGTTAACACCTGCTCTTCCTAATGAGGAAAACAACAACGTGTAGAAGTCACACACACTCACATACAAAAACAACATTCCGATTGCTAAAATCAGCATAACAAAGATTGATTACATGGTTATTTCTTATATTGTATCACTGGGTGTTTATCTTTTAAGAAAAGGGAGGTAATCTTAGCATGACATTAGCATTTGATGAATGTGGTCCTAAATGCAAAATCCAGTCATACAGTAAGTTATATCCTAAAGGTTATAAGGAAAGGTTCTCTCTGATAAGCGAATATTGTTTTGGCTGCAAATGCCAAAGGCCCTGAAATTGAGCCAAACCTATGACCTTTTTCAGGTCAGGTGACTGTGTTGTTGGTTCAAAGTCTAAGAGAAACAATACTGTACAAGAAAAGCACAGATTGTTTTTAATGAGATCATGAACTTGTAATGGAACGTTTTCCTACTTTACACATTTAAAACAGACCAGTTGATTTTCATATTTTCAGCTAATAATAATTAAGGAAAAGAAGCATATGTACCTCATTGTTGGTGCCAACATCCAACATCACTGGCAGGCACTGGTGGGGCTTCACTCCCCCGCATGCAGTATAGAGAGCCAGCTTTCCAACAGGAATACCCATTCCATAGCAGCCAAGGTCCCCCAGGCCTAATATCCGCTCCCCATCAGTCACAACAATGGCCTGGGAATACAAGACAAACATACATTATATTTGAACCAAAGCAAAATCATCATCTTCTATGGAATATAAATCATATAAACTGAAATCATGCTGCCCTGTGATTGGCTGGTTTCTCATGTGATCTATAATGCATCTCCACAATCTGCAACTAGTGCTATTACAAAGATTTGTATATGGCAGATATACATGCGTCACATATTTGCATGATGAGTTCATAATTTTACTACAGCATTCTCTGCATTCGTAATTAATAACAAATTATTTAAATTACTTTTTTAAATGTTTGCTTTATGAGCAGTTTGATGTAATTTCATGGTTTTCTCCAATTAGAAAACAGAAATGCAAATCCTACAAAGTAAGGAGACAAAGGATTTTTTTTTTTTTTAAATGACATCCATACTTGTTTTTAACGCAATGCTGGCATTTTCTTTTTTCCTACCTCAAATGGAATTTTTATCTGAGCATAGATCAAAGACAAACAGAGTTGCCAGAAGCTGATCTGTGAAGAAAACTAAAATGCTAAATGGAATGAACAAGCAAATGCAATCTGTCATGCTAACAACAACTTAGTTATAGAGATTAAACTTCTCATCTCTACTGCAGTTGGTCAAGCCCATTGTATTCTGCTGTGATTGTTTCCAAATGGACACATTTTTTTAAGGGCAGAAATGCGTTTAACTTTAGTTCACCTCGATTCCATCCACAGAACTGGATAGCACTTAGTGGGAAAATGACTTAGGTACTGTAGAAGATAGATCTTTGTCAACATCTGGGCTTTGTGGTGAAGCAATTAGAAAGACTTATATGCTCGATTGAGGTATTTGGTATGTAACTGGAAAACATGTCAAGAAATGGTTTATCGAAATCATAATACACTGTTGTTGGTATACATTTGAAATACTTCAGTTTTAGACACAAAAGTACTTTAGTATATGGTTTGGAGGAAGCCTGCAGATACCACTAGACATCTCATAAAGAGACACTGAAATCTGTTAAGCTGTGGTCAATGTAACAATTGGGGAGACACAGGCCCTCAGCACCACAAAAAGATTAGAGATGGTTATAATTATAATATAATTTAAACCTTAATATTTCCAAAATGTGATTTTGTATACATAGATATAATAGATTACTAACACGTTGATGTTAATGTAATTTTGTTTATCAAAAATACAAAATTGCTGGTACAGAAGCTCAGAAAAGTTGTCTTTGGATTAAGATGTGTCAAATGACTAATTAGAAACCCATCTATACCGTGTGTATATTACAAATGACTGCTGTAGCTTATACTGGTTTAGTTTGGATACTGGATTTGGTGGTTTGGAAAATAGTGTTACAAATCAGCAAATTTAGACCACATTCATTAACTCACCCGAATATCATTTTCTGGCCAACTTTTGAGGAGTGTTGAGATATGGAATCTGTCGTGGATTGTAATGAACAGACCCCTGAAACAATAAAATTAAATATCTGTTAGGAGTGAATATATATGAATAAGCTTTTCACTTTACAATCCCCTTAACCTCAATACTGCATTAACCCACTGTGTTAGGATTGTAAATCTCACTATCAATGTTGTCCATTAAAAGTATATGATTGGACAACTGGTGGATCCCCCAAAATTATAATTGTGAGGTTTGTGTGACATTCCCTGATCAGCATTTCCCAGTTTCTCCACCAGAGGCCACCTTTGCCACAGTCATTACCAGCCCTGTTATCCACTCTCCTGTTTCACTCACCTAATTATTGAATTATTATTGAACCCACGTGTTTTGCTGTCCCTGAGAAATATGATGGCTCACCAGAAGGTTATGAAGGCTTCTTATTACAATGCTCGTTATACTTCACACATCTGCCTGCTGCTTTCTCTGATCACGCCGCAAGGATTGCCTTTATAATTACCATCCTGACTGGGAAAGCACTCCAATGGGCTTCAGCTGTCTGGACACAGCAGGGAGAAATAACAAGGTCCCTGAAAGCCTTCCTCATACACTTCCAAGTAGTATTCAATCACCCCGCGGAGGGAAGGGATGCGGGGGAGTGACTTCTTGCCCTTACGCAGGGTATTTCTTCAGCAGTTGATTATGCTCTTGAGTTTCATACTCTGGCAGCTAACAGTGGATGGGGAGAGTGGGCTCTTATTATTGTCTTCAGACTGGGGCTCCATCCCAACTTACAATCAGAATTGAAAGTTGCACAAGCACTGCCGCAGTTCGGCCACACATCTTTGTCTTCTGAGGAGTGACAACGGAGGAAGCAACAGCGCCTCTGCATGTATTGTGGTCAGACAGGGCACTTTCTTGAGTCTTGTCCTGGGTGCCCTGTGGCCTCCCAGTCTGTAAGAGTGAGCTGTGGTCTGTGTCCTCTTCTAACACAGTCCCAATTTCATATCCAAGCCCAGCTTTTGTGGGGTGCTGAGACAGTCTATGTTTCTGTGTTGTTAGATTCTGGCTCAGCAGGGAACTTTATCAACAGAACCACTGTAACTCACCTTGGCATTTATCTCTCTCTCACTGTATCCCTCCTCTTAAAGTAAAAGCTATTAATAACCAATATTGGGTCTGGACAGGTCACCCAAAAGGCCCTTCCCATTGGTCTCCAGATCGGACTTCTCCACACTGAGCAGCTTGAGCGTTTAGTCATCGATTCACAGGATGCAGACATCATCCTTGGACTCCCATGGCTCACCTATCATAACCCGACTATTTCCTGGAAGGATGGGGAGATATTAACCTGGATTCATCATTGTTTCACTCACTGTCTCTCTTCCCTGCAGAGCTACTCATATTGAGAGTCCTCTCCTTTCAGTGCCCTCCGCAATTCCTCCCAAGTGCCAGGACCTGGCCACAGTCTTCAGTAAAACTCAAGCATTTCAACTACCTCCGCATCGACCTTGGGACTGTGCTATAGACCTTCTTTCAGGAACCTCACCTCCCAGAGGGCGCTTCTACCGCCTTTCCATTCCTGAGACACAAGCCATGGAGGAATATATTCAGGAGGCTTTGAAACTGGGTATCATTCATCCCTCTACTTCGCCTGCAGCTGCTAGTTTCTTTTTTTTATCTAAGAAGGATGGGGGATTGCGGCCATGCATTGATTATAGAGGACTAAATGACATTACCATTAAATATTGGCATCCTTTGCCATTGGTTCCTGCAGCACTGGAACAAGTCAGAGGAGCTTGCTTTTTCACAAAATTAGACTTTTGCAGCGCTTATAACTTGATTCGAATAAGAGAGGGCGATGAGTGGAAGACGGCATTTATTAGTAATAGTGGCCACTATGCATATTTGGTAATGCCTTTCGGACTCATCAATGCCCCCTCTGTGTTCCAGGCATTTGTAAATGAGGTGCTGAGAAACTATTTGAACCATTTTGTCATAGTGTATATTGACGACATCCTTGTTTTCTCCCCATCTCTGTCTGCACACATCTCTCATGTTCGCCAGGTTCTGCACAGTCTTCTGCAGAACAGGCTTTTCATCAAGGCAGAAAAATGTGAGTTTCACCGTGGGCGTATAGGCTTCCTGGGATACATCAGACTCCAATGGCGTTCATATGGACCAGCAGAAGGTCACTGAGTGGCCCTGACCACGTTCTGTCAAAGAGCTCCAAAGATTTCTAGGCTTTGCCAAGTTTTATCGTTGTTTTATCCGTGGTTTCAGTACTGTTGCTTCACCTCTGACTTCTCTTCTGAAAGGATCTGCCCACACTCTCTCCTGGAACGATCAAGCTCCTACCGGATTTGATCGACTCAAGACGTTATTCACTACAGCCCCTATACTGAAACATCCAGACCACTCTCTTCTCTTTGTAGTGGAGGTGGATGCCTTCGAATCGGGAGTTGGTGCGGTACTGTCTCAACGTCATGGACAACCACCCAAGTTATACCTGCATGCCTTCTACTCCAGAAAACTGTCTTCTTCTGAGCGCAACTATGACATCGGCAACTGTGAGCTCCTGGCCATGAAACTAGCGTTGGAAGAGTGGTGACACTGGTTAGAGGGTTCCACACATCCATTCCTGGTCCTGACAGATCACCATAACTTGAATATATCCGGTCCGCCAAGCGTCTTAATCCCCGCCAGGCACGATGGGCCCTCTTTTTCACACGTTTCCATTTCACCATCGCCCCGGATCCAAAAACACCAAGGCGGTTGCTCTATAACGGCAGTTCGACCACCACACTTCTCTGCTTTCCACTAGCCCAATCCTGCCTGCCTCCTACATTGTGGCCCCCATCCACTGGGACATTATGGACCAGATCCAACAGGCGCAAGCTTCTGATCCACCACCACCTGAATGTACAGCACGCCTCACCTTTGTCCCTACCTTGGTAAAAGCACAATTGATACTGTGGCTTCATTCCTCTCCAGCTTCTGGGCATCCCGGAGTTCATCGTACCATTTCTTTGGTCCAGAGAAAGTTTTGGTGGCCCACCTTGGTATGTGATGTCATCTGCTTCATTACTGCCTATATATCTTGTGCACAATCTAAATCCTCCTGACATCTCCCAGCAGGTCTCTTGCACCCACTACCAATTCCACATCGTCCATGGTCCCATATTGCTATTGACTTTCTTACGGATCTCCCTAAATCTCAAGGCTACACTACAATCTGCTGTCGATAGATTCTCCAAGGCATGCCAACTCATTCCCCTGAAAGGACTACCGCCCTGGAAACAGCAGAGTTCCTCTTTAATCACGTCTTCTGTGTTTTTGGGCTGCCAGAAGACATGGTTTCAGACAGAGGTCCCCAGTTCACCTCCAAGGTCTGGTCCGCCTTTTTCAAGTCCCTCAGCATCAACATAAGCCTCACCTCTGGATACCATCCTCAGTCCAACGGACAGACTGAGAAGTTAAATCAAGAAATAGGTTGGTTCCTACGATCTTATTGCAGCACTTCACAATATGACTGGAGTCGTTTCCTTTCATGGGATGAATATGCCCAGAATTCCCTCATCAGCTCCTCCACTGGCCTTACACCATTTCAATGTATGCTTGGTTACCAGCCTCCCTTATTCCCTTGGTCTGGAGAGCCTACTGACGTCCTGACGATCGTTGACGCCGTCCTGGCCCCCAATATCAGCCTGGGCAGGAGGTCTGGCTCTCTACCAGAGACATCCGCCTCAAGCTTCCATCTAAGAAACTCAGTCCTCATTTCATAGGACCCTTCAAGATAATCCGCCAAATCAATCCAGTGACCTACCGTCTACAGTTGCCACCCACTTATCGCATTTCCCCGACTTTTCATGTCTCACTGCTGAAACCAGTGGCTCTGGATCCCACTCACCTCTCCAGTCCTAATTCCACTCCTATTGTTGCTCCTCCACCTTCTCTACTGTTGGATGATGGTCCCGCTTATACAGTCCGGTCGCTCCTCCGCTCACGACGCCACCGGGGTCGTCTCCAGTACCTGGTTAATTTGGAGGGATATGGTCCGGAAGAGCGCTCCTGGGTTCCTGCCTCTGACATCCTTGACCCTTCCCTCATCTCAGACATCCATCGTGACCATCCTGCTGACCCTGCCCCTCGACCTCAAGGCCTTCCTCGCTGTCGCCGGTCTGTGGCGGCTGGAGCCGCCCGTGGAAGTGGGGCTACTGTGACATTCCCTGATCAGCATTTCCCAGTTTCTCCACCAAAGGCCACCCTTGCTACAGTCATTACAAGCCCTGTTATCCACTCTATTGTTTCACTCACCTAATTATTGAATTATCACCCGGTGCTAGAATCCATTAACTCACCTGATCCTCTTCTCTTGCTCATCACCCATTGTCTATATATACCCCTCAGTGACACTCCATTAGTGTCAAGTCTTGTTTCACTATCCTGCTACATTTCTAAGCCTGTCTTCTAGTATATTGCCTTTTGTGCGTTTAGACTATTGCCTGTAACCTTGCCTTACAATTTTTGGATTTCCTGCTCAACCCTGTTTGCCTGATCATTGACCTTTCACCTGCCTTTTGACTACGACTTTGGATTCTCTCTATGGCACTGTTTACTGGTATTTGACCCTCAGCTTATTTCCTGACCTATTTCACCCTGCACTTGGGTCCTCAACCCCTGGCTGCTGGCTTACAGTTTGCATGTTTTTCATGTAGATGAACTGACCTTTTAACATTTGTGAGCAATTGATTTTCACACCAATCGTGTCATTCTCACTTAACAAAAAAAAATAACTGTGGTAGGTCTGACTTTGTCAGCCAAGCAAAAACATATGGTTATGATATAGACAGGGTATCACTTCCACATGTGCTGGTCTTATAAAAGACTTTCCTATTGTGATATGATCATAAACTCTGAATCATAGGTCAGGGTTTTTAAAATACAGGCATAAATATATAGACCAATAAAAATGTATGATCACGTATTAGCCATGATTGTACAAAAATAATATGCATAAACAATTATAAGTCCAGTAAACATACTTTAATCATTAATCTTCATTAAAAAAGCATTTTGAGATTTTTGTTTACCTATAATGAACCAATCAGTTGTGTATAAGATTATCCATACATGCAAATATATGCTATTTTATTGGTATGGATAATAATGCTATACTTTATGGCTTTATGTGCTTTTTATTATTGAAAACAGACCACAGCTGTGTCAACATCAGCTTTCACGAAGATGGAAATATCACTGCACTTTAAACTGAAAACTGTAAATCCAGGAAAATGCATAAAAAAATTATAATAATGTATTAATCACATTGCAGATACACATTTACCAGTGAGCTGGTGGTTTACATAAATAGGGAGAGGTAGGAATGGGAAGGGTCAGAAATACAGTATACAGAAGTGTACTATATAGAAAATGGTTTTCACCTTATCTGCAGACAATGGTCAGAATCAATCTCTGCAAATGCATATAAATCCTCAGATAAGTTAGTTTATATTCTCAGTATAATAACATTGTGTAGATTATTTTATTTCTTTTTTTCTTTATTTTTAGTTACATTTTTAAGGTGGGGGATTTAGAAAATGTAGTATGGCAGAATGTTAAGTCCTACAAGAGTCCTTTCTGGTGGCAGTTACCAAATGGCAAACATGTATCAACTGTGTAAAATTACATTTAAACGCTACCGGAATATAATATCCATGTGTGGGTGCTGTCTAAAGTCATGAGCTTTAACTTGGCACAGTTTTTGAGTTTCCAACAGAGGAAGGGATAACCATGAACTGTGAGCCTCCTGACTCTAGTTGCTTTATTAATTAAATTTGTAAGCAGTTTATAACGCGCAGCTTCCACAAACCTCTTACAGTGGGATTCGAAGATTAATGTAGGAATGAAACTGAAGATAGAACAAGTGGGTGTATGGCTGATATTTTTCAGCTACTTCTTCTAGACCATGATAAATAAAGGGTTGCTATACTATTCTTCCAAAACAGTAACTAACACTTAAGAAGTGTGATGTGAATATTTAGTCAGCATAACTACCACGACACAAAACAGCAACTGAATTAATACACCAAAAGTAAGTGTATAGAAATACTTAACATTTTGGTAGTAGTTCTATATGATTAATATTTTTCTCTCTCTCCCTCACTCTGCCTCTCTCTCCATCTCTCCCTCTCATTATCCACTTGATCCATTGATCTACCTTTAACCTTAGGATACTAGATCAATTTGAGGGATGAGGTCAGATGAGGAGTTTACAGTTTAGAGCTTTTTCCTTCTTATAATTTATTTCAACTTCCCCTGTGTGCTTTTATTAACACATTGGTTATGGTGGAGCTATTCTCTGCAGGCAAAGCCTTATAAAGGGATAATGATTTATATGCTTAGTGGGTCTTGAATGTATATCATTCAAATATTACACACATTTAAAAATCTTTACAGCATAAAAATATCAGCCTCTGCCCCCTTTTAAGACATAATATCTTCACTCTGCACAAACATGCTAAAGCAATTAGAGGGAAGAGTGCAGGATATTAAAAAAAACACAATTTTTACTTTCCTGAAAGATACATTAAAAATAAGTTTTATCGAAAAGTAGAAATAGATATTGGCCTTCAAATATGTGTATAAAAATATATGACAACCTAATCAAAATCCAGATCCAGATCTGTCTGTTCCTGCATATACTTTGCACTGTTGAAAGCACATGTAAAATATTGCATTAGAGAGGCATGCTTAGCTTTATATTCCCGTTAAAAGAAAGATCACTGGCTTATACACACTGACACAGACCTGTAAAATAAATAAATAAATACATTTTAAATATATATTTCACAAATCTTAAAAAGTGTGATTCATATTTTGGAAACATTTCAATGACTGTGACTTCTGTCAGGAGATTAAATCCTAGCAGGGATTGGGTGTGGAGGACAGTTAGCTCCCAAACAGCCAAGTCTCAAAATATTGAATGAGCTGGCTTGTGAAAGTTTCGCTCGACTGCAGGCAGTGTGACAGACCCGAGGGAGAGAAAACAAGGCAAGTTATCTTGCAGAAACTACCCAGCACAGTTGCTGACTCAGTAGCAGACAATAATACGGACTGCTTTTTGGCATAGACTTGGCTTTTTCAGTGTCACATCTGTCAGCAAGTGCCTTCAACAGACAATTTTGTTTGATTTTATGGTTTTAGGAAAAAATATAAAAATAAAAATGCCCAGAATCAAACCACTTTCTTAACACCGTGATCAGATAAGAGGCATCAAGTGTATTTCAGCAATCTGCATTGATTATTGATAGCAAATACTTCAATATAACGATTGTAGATGTGTGAACAAACTTATTTCTTAAAAATGAAGCACATACTATTACCACTTAAAATTAAGGAAATGTATCCATTATGTACCAGAGTTTTCTACATTGCTTACATTATTGAAACTTTAACCCATTTTCTTATGATTTTTTCAGCCTTGCTCTAATCTCTTTGAAGTCTTCATCATCTCGAGACTTCAGAATTATGTCTAGGGCCTAAACAGATTGCCTCCCTTTTTTTTATGGTGCAGAATGGTTCGGACATTCCAATGCATTGTTAACATTTTCACAGGGGGCTGGGGACTGATGGGGTCTCTGTAAGTGTATGAGTGTTTATACATAGTGCACATAAACACAAATACAAGTGTTTGCAGCCAATACATCTGATTTGCAGCAAGACTTTTATACTGAAATTATATATATTCTTTACAGAGGAAACTGCACCTTCTGCTGCTATGTTTATATGACTATAAGCCAAACTTGCAAAGTGTTCTCAAAGAGAGTTTCATATTTTCCGGATGATTTTCATGGATTGTGTCTAATATAAAACAGTTCAGCTTTTAAAGCACTGCCACATTCTATTTTTTATAAAACAATACATGTGGTATGTATAAATTACATGATGATTACCTCCTTGATTTCATTTATTCTAATCATTTATATGCATATAAAGAGAGTTTTACAGCCCTAAACTATATTAAATCTATCTGAACTTGTTCTCTCAATTGTCAAAAAAATAGTCACTGTTACTGATAGTGATCCTCTACCCAATACTACATTTAATTCTCAAATTATTGTAGATTCAGTATGTTGCTTTTATACATTTAAGTGAAGCTCCTTCACTGCACAGTATATCTTAGCTAAATAGTTTGATGAGTAAATACTGACTGATAAAGCCCCTTTCACCACTTCTGAATCAGTGCAGATGAGAGGATTTTGTTTAGGGTGGAGAACATGAGTGAGACTAGGAGATTTGTGATAAATTAAAACTTTGGATTTCTGCCTATAATGTCTCTGTAACAATCTCTCTCTTCTCTCATCATTCACTACCTGTGGATGTATCTTTGTTAAGTTTTGTAAGGAATCCTCAGTACACAAGGATGTTGAATTAATTCATATGTATATTTATTTGGTAGTACAATTTGGAGAGAAACATGCAACTGAGACATAATTCCTTGACTTGGGAACATTCAGAGCCCTTATCAGAAAAATATTAGTTAGGAGTGCTTAATCCCCTACGTAATACAAGGTGGGGTAATTTATAGAAACCCATTATATGATCATCGAAAGTAATGTTCCAATTCTATTAAGATTATATACAGCAATCCAGTACAGGCTTATTGTGTTATGTGAATTGCCTGCCATGAGAATTTTATCCATATATAATTGTATCTCCTCACTGACCAGCTGGCAAGTGTGCCAGACAGTCAATAAAATAATATTACAGACATTTGATATTAAAATGACAAAACTAGGGAAAAAAAGGAAAAAGGTATTTTAAAGAATAGACATTCACAACTCCAATCTCTGTGAGCCTAATATGTCTCCTTTATTCACCACAAGCTGGCACCAGAAATGACTGACATTACAATATTTCAAACATGAGGTAGTTTGGTTCAAATTTACATCTGCTTCCTACACTTAGTGGTATTTATGGAAAAATTATTACATAAAGAAATGGCTTGTTAGTATAAGTCAGTCCTTTCCTGGACATACTTGAGATAGATTTACTTGTATCACAATTCAACAGCACTCATTGACAATTTACAATCACACTATATTGTTTTATCTCCCTAGTTAGAATCCAGCCTTTGTATGTGACCCAAAAATGTTTTGCACCAGAACTGTTTTCCGTTTCTAACAATACAACTATTACAAATTAAAAATAAGCTTCCATAAACTTGGCAAGTTCAGGATCTATTTTCAGAATTCCAACCCCATTTGATACATGGAAGTCCACATTTAAAAGAAGAGACAATCCGTTCAGCTTTTCTACATTAAACATTATAATTAGCAAGGGATGCAAGTTTCCCACCAAAAGCAAAAAAGAACAAAGAGCCCCTGTGAAGTTTTCGGATTTTTGATGGCAGTAGCACAATGTGATGCAATGAGGAAAGAATTAAATGTATGCCACAAAACCACAAATCTGTGCTCAACCTGTGCACTTCAGAACTAAATTGAACTGCCAGATAGAGAACAGTTAAGTACAAAAACAATAATATTGCTATTAGATAAAGTTGTGCTACTTTACAGCAGAGTGTATAAAGGAAAGGGGATATTTTCCAAATGTATCAAAGATCAGAATCACACTTTGCTTTAATGGTCTTAAGGATATTTCCACAAAATTTTAAAATTTAAATATCATGGATGCATTGGATACAGTATCTTGGGAAACTGAAGGATCGGTTTTCTCCTGAAGCCTCCTGACATTCGTCAATTGGCATTTCTTATACAATACCTCCTCTTCTGTTAGTATTTTTAATAAAGTGAAATGTGAATGTCGTGAGTTATGCTAGGAGTTCTACTCAGCCATGGGTTGTCTGTGTAATTATAGTAACACTGTATTATTCTGTACAGCAGAACAAGAAAAAGAAAATTCCCTCTCACAGTTCATCAAGTTACATGCAGTTTTCGACTCGCTACTTTCCTTATTGAAAAAACATATTTGCCTGTCATGAAACCCATGGTCTCCACATCATTCATTGCACTTATGCAGGGACATTATTATTACTACATCCATCTAACTTGGGTTGGAAGAGGAAGAGGCTCTAAATACCCAAAATACAGAAAATACTGGGCAGCTGTGGGATTCAGAAGGCTGGAGAACAGTGTTAATAAAGCACATTTTCTTCAGGTGGAAAGCCAGTATGATGTGTTCTTGTTGAGATGGCCATTTGAATATTTATAAATACAAAACTGAGTCATCATGTGAATAAAGTACACAAGAACATGGAACCTTTCACTCGTCTAAGTAGGCTGATACGGATATGAAAAAAGCTTCTTAAATAAGTGGCCATAAATAATATGACTATACAGAAGAATGCAATCAAAAATGAATTGCCTCTGCTGTCCAACAGGAGTACTGCAACATGCCATATAATTAAGGATGGATATATTTAGGTAAATGACCCTTCAGTTTGTTTATTGGTTATGCCTGTCAAAACAGTCATGAACTGGGCCTTGATCAGGTTGATTAGAAAGGCAGGTGGGTGGGTTAGCAGTCAATAGCAGAGGAATGCAATCAAGTCTGTGTCTGTGCCTCTGAGACAGTGGTTAGATTAAGTAAAATGTGGTCGTAATGGTCTGGCCCTCTGGTGCATAAACCCAACAACACCCCCACAAAGTGATCTTTTACATGGATCATAAATAAGGGTAAATTAAGCAAAAGGCAAGTCCTGTGTCGAGACAGGCTTTTCAAGAAGTAGCTAAGTGTATATGGAGTCACAGCTTCTGAAAATGAGAGGATCACAATTGCAAAGAAACAGGACTCTTTTTTAACCACCTGCCAGTACAATAATGAGATCAAGACTTCTCTTTTTTTAACTAAGCAAATCTAGTAAAACTAGTGTAGCATCTAAGTTCAGACAGCTGTGAGAGTGACACTTTACACCAATTGTCATTGCCTGTAATATGGATTTTTTATTTTGCATAATAGCATATAATTCTGTAAAGAATGTCTGAAAACTTAAGTCTCCACAACAAAGAAATCCCACCATACAGGGAGCTTTCCTTATTTGTACAACAAAAATCTAATTCGAGTAAGAATCTCTTCGCAAAAACACTGAGACCTCACTGTTACTCCCCTGCAGAATCACATCTTTTGTGCTTTTTTATTTTTCGGTCTTCGAGACAAAAATTTTCAAAATGTTTTTGTTTAACCTATTGTTTGTTTTACTATTGGAATCGGACAAATGGAGACATTAAGAAAAACATTTCAAATAAAAATATAAGTAGTATGTTTTTCAGGGTTTTGGAAATCAAATAATTTATCAATTCCTCCATCTTCCAGCTATGTGCATTTTTGTTTACAAAACAAAAACAAAACATTAAGTTTTTATATGCATCTGTTAAAATAACAGTGTGATTTCCAAAGCTTATTGCTGTAAATGTGTTTAAGTTAACAAATACCTTTTAAAAAAACAATGTAGACAGTAAAACAGATGCACATCAATTATTGTGCAAGGAATTGCTTACAAATGTACATTACATGCTCTGCCAATCTGTTTTTGCTACAACAAGAGCCAAACTATTCAGGCCTGATTGGAAAAATGATAACTATGCCACAACAAACAATTGTGGTGGAGTATTTCTGGATTAATTTAAAGTGAATGGAATTTCATTTTCTCGAAGTACAAAATCTCTTGCCATAAAACCTTTAACCTTGTGGAACTATTCTGAAGTATAGTGCTACCTATAAAGTGAAGGAAGAATTGCAGCAAATAGTGGCATTTTGGCAGTAAATAAAACGTTTCTGCTGTTGTTTAAAATGTCTTAGAGACCAACTGCCAGGTGCTCATACTAAAAGTCATAACAAATTGTTAAAAGAGTTTACCTAATGCTAACATTTTCCCCACAGCTGCACTGGATCAGTTTTCCTGACCCTGAATGCAGTCCATCAAACCATGTGTCAATCTCTTCCTACTAGTCTGAATATCAGTGTTGGGAGTAATGATTTGCAAAGACTCAAACTGAAGTGTCAGTCAAAAAAAGACTATTAGGTCACCTGGGTAATTGAGGGATTTGCTGATCTGTATTAAAAGAATGATAAATATGAACATTGAACAAAATAACAAAACACATTCCTTAATTTTGTACAAATAATACATATAACCTAATTACCATAATTTAACTGCTTCGTTTGAGCTTTGCAATTTAATTTAACTCTTTAATATAGCATCTTTAACCTTCAGACAACACCACAAATTATAACGGGTAATGATCTCTAACATCATACAATAAGTCACGCATTCTCTGCCAAACAATGAACTGTACAACAGTGATAATCCATGATTAAGTATTTTATATAAACTGTTAATGCTTGTGTTAAAACACAGACTGAAAAAAGTGCTATATAGCCAGTAACAATCACTGTGTAACAATAAATTATAAGCTAATGGCTCTTCCTCTCTGAGAAGTAAAAATCATATAAATTTGGACATTTGCTTTATAAAAGAAGTAGGACTAACAAAGAAAACACACCCCTTGAACATAAAAGTATCTAGATACAATTTTTTTTGTGTGTAAATTGACCGGCAACCCAGTTGACAAGTATTCATGTGTGTGTGTATAGGCTGTACTAAGTCACTACTCAAAGTCACAGAATACATATATAACATAAAATACTTTTGGATTACTTCCTAAACTAACACACTAAAATGCCCAACATCTGGAGTCTTACTGGCTGCTTTGAGATATAAGATTTAACCATGAAAGAGAAAAATATTTTCTGTACTTTTCCCTGCCTTTTAAATACATTGCCTCATACCTCAACATATATATACGTAAAAAAAACGGTCTTCAAATACCATACAATAAATATATATACAATAAAGTAACTACTGTAGCATACATTTGACATCATGAGATATTCCATTATAATGTTCATTAATCATTGAAACCATAATGCCACACTGTCGCACTTAATGTCTTCACCACTTTACATTCCTAATTCTGCATTGTTTATACAAGAGAGAAAAGTATATCCTGGAGCTTAATTTTTTTTATAACATTCCCTTTCATCCTTACAAATCTAAGAAAACAGATTGTTTTGATGTTCAAGAAACAAAATCTGGATCATTGATTGCCTACAATGGTAACCAATTACAGAGAATTCTAGACACAAAGCTTCTACAATGTCTTCTCCAAGTATACTTTAGGATAAAGTCTGATACACATTTCCTCCTTCCCAGCATGTTGGGAATAAGAGAACTTGTGGAAACCAACACTGACATTTCATATTTGTCATGTTCTGTATGTGCATTCCTCTCTGAAGGAAGTATTTAATTTACCAGAGATGGCATTAAGCCAAAAGTAGGCTAGGGGCACTGATTGATCAGTGTGGTACATTAAACCATTACAAGTTGGCATTGTTGAAAAGGTAGGCCTACAGCACAACACAAAGGTCAAGTACCAGCAGTAGTAGAAGTAGTAGCAGCAGCAGCAGTAGTAAAAGTAATAATACAATGTAATTAATGGTTACATGTAACCAATTTAAATGGAAACAAACAAGGTGAAGTTCAGTTTGTTATCTGTAACATTTCCTCTGTATTGCCATTGGAAACATTCCAATTCAAAGCTGTGCATTATGAAAAAGAACAAGCAAGCAAACTATCTTAATCCACACCTCAAACCAACCAATCACTAATAGCGGAGTCCATTGTACATGAATGCAATTAAATGAAGCTTGGCATCAAGATGATCAGTATATTTAGACAATATTTGATGCATGATATTGAAAGAACAGGTCAATTCAGCAGCCTTAACCACCACCAAAAAAAAGTTTTTATTGTTTAGTAGGTCTCAATGTTGTTTGTGTGCACGTTATTAATTGATTTACATGTTTAATTGTGGCCTGGAGCAACAGAAATCAGCAACTGCCACGAAGTTATCTGCATGACGGTGTACAGTGGGGATTTACACAGGTTTCCTCTCCCATGAAAACTAAGCTGGAGCTGAGTATCCATATGCGTTACCATATGTGGTAAAGAAGAAAAGAAAACAGATTGGGAGTCTTTACAGGAAATCACAGAGGGCCATATTAATATATTTTACTATCACGTGAATTTACTCTAACAAAAGTTTTAAATTTGTTTTATTTGTTCTGTACCACCGAGTGTTGGATTTTCATACTTGGGGGAACAAAAAGGTATGGTAAATTTAAGATGATAAAATTGTATGGATATGGGCTTGAATCCAAAACCTTTTAATCATAAAATAAGTTCCATCCTACAGGGAAAGACCCAGGGTTTGCTCAGATAACCTGAATTCCACACCCATGAGTACATTTGTAGCTAAAGTTCCGGAAGGACCCGGCTGCAGTGTCAGAAGAAACTGCACACTCTTCTGGGAAATGTAGTTCAGGATCAGTTGAGGTTATACTACCACCCTGCTGCAACTTCATAAGGGTGAGCATGTTCATTTTTTGTAGTTATATAATTAATTACATCATTACATTATATATATATATATATATATATATATATATATATATATATATATATATATACACACATATACATACACACGCACACACACACGCACACGCACACACACACGCACACCGATCAGACATAACATTATGACCACTGACAGGGGAAGTGAATAACACTGATAATCTAGTTATCATGGCACCTGTCAGTGGGTGGATATATTAGGCAGCAAGTGAACATTTTGTCCTCAATGCTGATGTGTTAGAAGCAGGAAAAATGGGCAAGTGTAAGGATCTGAGAGACTTTGACAAGAGCCAAATTGCGATGGCTAGATGACTGGGTCGGAGCATCTCCAAAACTGAAGCTCTTGTGGGGTGTTCCCGGTCTGCAGTGGTCAGTACCTATCAAAAGTGGTCCAAGGAAGGAAAAGCAGTGAACCGGCGACAGGGTCATGGGCGGCCAAGGCTCATTGATGGCACGAAGACGTTAGCAGCAGATCCCTTAAGTCCTGTAAGTTGCGAGGTGGGGCCTCCATGGATCGGACTTGTTTGTCCAGCACATCCCACAGATGCTCAATTGTCAACATCTTGAACTCGTGATTCATCAGACCAGGCCACCTTCTTCCATTGCTCCGTGGTCCAGTTCTGATGCTCACGTGCCCATTGTAGGCACTTTCGGCAGTGGACAGGGGTCAGCATGGGCACCCTGACTGGTCTGCGGCTACGCAGCCCCATACGCAACAAACTGCGATGCACTGTGTGTTCTGACACCTTTCTATCAGAACCAGCATTAACTTTTTCAGCATTTTGAGCTACAGTAGCTCGTCTGTTGGATCGGACCACACGGGCCAGCCTTCGCTCCCCACGTGCATCAATGAGCCTTGGCCGCCCATGAACCTGTCACCGGTTCACCGCTTTCTCTTCCTTGGACCACTTTTGATAGGTACTGACCACTGCAGACCGGGAATACCCCACAAGAGCTGCAGTTTTGGAGATGCT
This sequence comes from Amia ocellicauda, assembly GCF_036373705.1. NCBI lineage: Eukaryota > Metazoa > Chordata > Actinopteri > Amiiformes > Amiidae > Amia > Amia ocellicauda. The sequence goes on along the minus strand of NC_089850.1, from coordinate 33,101,904 downwards.
CTGACCCAGTCGTCTAGCCATCACAATTTGGCCCTTGTCTAAGTCGCTCAGATCCTTACGCTTGCCCATTTTTCCTGCTTCTAACACATCAACTTTGAGGACAAAATGTTCACTTGCTGCCTAATATATACCACCCACTGACAGGTGCCATGATAATGAGATTATCAGTGTTATTCACTTCACCTGTCAGTGCTCATAATGTCATGGCTGATCGGTGTATATATGCATTTAAGTCATCTTCTAATATTTTAGCTATAGCTACCTAATAATAATAATTTATTGGCCGACGTCCAGGGCGACTTACAGTTTAAACAAGCACAGAATAAATACAAAAAAAAAAAAAAACTTTAAGGATAATAGGAGCCATGTTTGGTGCAGTCTTATAAAAACAGGATTTGGACAAGAAACAAACAGACATGGGCTCAACGGTCTGATAAATGCAATGTTTTTATAATGTTTGATATGAATGTTCAAATTAAATAGAAAAGTCATGGCTCAGGCAAATGCCATTGTTTTAAAAATGAATTGTAAAGTATTAGGATAACATACATTTTATTTTGTTGTGCATCTCATTAATGTATTAATATGTCAAATATCTAATCCATGTCCTTTGAAAATGCTACTCTTGACTAACAGTGTTCTTTGCCAAATTCCTGTCTCTCATATCTTATAGCAGACATTTCAAAGCACGTGGACTTACTGAGTGTACAGCAGCAAATTCCACTGTGCAATTTTCAACTTACTGCAAATGTTTATCACTCAGTTGTACATTCTCATCTTACCAGCTTCCAACTCTGTGTGTGGGCTTTCCTCGAAGAACACTAGGGTTTGTTTATTGCCACTTTGATTGCAAACAGTAAAATGTCTCCCTTTGTTCAATATTATAGAACATGCCACTTGCCAGGTTCTGGCTCTTTGATATTGAGTTGGATCACATATTCATCACTGCCTCGTTAAATCATAGATCCTACAGAGAATGTCATCAAATCCTAGTCCCATTTGCAATGTAATATTTTTATTCACATCTCATAATTAAGAAAAATTATAAAATAGACTTTCAAATTCTGTTTATATCAGTAACAAAAAGTATCATTCAGCACAGCACTGCATTTAACCTTTGATCTTTCACTTACAACCAAGTATGGTTCTAGTTAATATGTGTAAAGCAGATTACAGGCTGGAAAAAGTAACTTTCCAACAATGTTTTCTTTGTACCTGAAAGCAAACGATTATCCTAATAATGGGCAATCCTTCTCTACAACCTTGGTGGTCCAAATGAACAAATCATTCAAAAAGATTCATTGCAGGTCTCTTACAGCGTGTGTGTGTGTGCATGCATGCATGCATGCATGCGAGTCAACATACATTTTGGTATTGATCGTCAATAGCTAAAGATCCGGCTAAAACAATTTTCTTTTAAAATGTGTAAGCCTACATTAATAAGTGCATTGCTACAGTTGGCAATACATAAAAAAAAATGTGGTAACCACCAGAATACATGTCCTTATAGATGTCATCTACAGAAGGAATGCGATGGGCCAGTCTCCTCACAGTACCTGGCATGATGTTGTATATTACAGTAACTACAATACCATTTGGCACCCAATCTAGGACACAGTACAGGATAAGGAAAAAGTACACATTATGGTGTTAGTCCAGGAAATGGCAAATGACTAGTAGTAAATATTATTAGTAACGATAGGTTATCATCATAACCCCGGTTCCCTGAAAAAGAAAGACAGCCATTACCTAATGGGTAGAGCCTTCTGACCTCCCAATCATTGAAAGCATGTACCAAAGCTGCCCAATAGGGGCCCTGCTGGCAGGAGGAAGACCCGCCCGCAGCATCTGTGAAAAGTCTCCTCCTGACTGCAGCTCCCTGCCATTTCTTCATCAGAAAGGTCGTCTGGTCGAGCGAGCCCTGAAGAGTAATGGCTGTCTTTCTTTTTCAGGGAACCTATCGCTCCCTTTCAAAATTGAAAGACAGCCATTACCTAATGGGAAGACTATACCGGAGCTGTCACGAGTCCTGACACCTGACTAAACATAAACCCACAATGACAAGGATAGCAGAGCCTTACAGTGCCTGAGGGCTAGCAGTTTGAAGTACCTGGGTGCCCAAGCTTGGGCCCAGCCGGTCTGCCACATTGAGGCGGTAGAACCTTGTGAACCACCAGTCGCTGTTTTGACACCTCATCCGATGTATTTGAAGGGAAATGGAATGACTCCAGGACAATAGGTTGGTTTATGTGGAATGCCGACCTTGGGCAGGAAGGCCGGGTTCATCCTGAGAGTGACTGTTGTTGCTTCCCGAGAAGATTAGACAGGTCTTATCCACAGACAAGGTGTGAATTTCACTAATTCTCCTTGCCGACGTTATCACTACAAGGAAGGCTACCTTGATTGAGAGGAAGTGGAGCTCCGTTGCGTTGCGTTGCGTTGGGCTGAAAGGGAGCATCGCTCAGTCCTTGCAGCACTAATTCCAAGTCCCAGGCTGGAATTCTGTCCTTTATTGGTGGTCTCAAGCGCCAGGAAAGGGGCTCATGGCATCCTGTGATGGCAGCCAGATAAACTTTCAGCGTGGATGCAGATTTCCCCGTCTTCAAGCAGCTGTTGCAGGAAGCACAGGATTGTCGATATGGGGCACGACACCGGATCCACACATCTCTCTAGACACTAGCTCTGGTAGGCTGACCACTTATAAGTATATTGGGCCCTGGTGGAGGGGGCCCTGGCCAACTGTAGCGTTTCCACGACATTAACAGGCAGCCCCAGAGACATCAGGCGGTGCCTTTCAGGGTCCAAACTCACAACTGCAGCTGTGCTGGGTTGGGATGCCATAACAGTCCCTCTGCTTGGCTCAGCAAGTCCTGTCGAAGCGGAAGCTGCCATGGATCTGTGCTGATCATCTGTGCCAGCGTTGCAAACCACAATTGTCTTGGCCGCCAGGGGGCAATCAGGAGAACTTGAGCTCCTTCCTGGTGAATCCTCTCCAGTGTCAGTAGAAAAAGTGGCAGTGGGGGGAAGGCATACAGTAGTTCCTGCTGCCATGGGTGAGCAAAGGCATACACGTTCAGGGCACCGCCTCCCGTCTCCAGGGAGAACCACAGAGGACAGTGGGTCGTTGCCTGTGTAGCGAAGAGGTCGACCCGAGCCCGTCCCAGCCTCTTCCAGACCTGCTCCAGCACCTGAGGATTCAGTCTCCACTCTGTCTAGACCTCCCCTGGAAAGAATATCTGCCGCTGTATTGGACACGCCCTGCAGATGTATTGCCCATATGGAGTGGAGATTGTGAATTCTTTCCCCTCGCTTGCGGCTGGCTTCTGCTCAGGTTGCTGGCCACTGGTCTGTTGTGGCCTTGGTTGAGAGACTTCCCCTGCCTTGGCCACGGCCTGTTGGGTTGTTGGAAGCCCCACTGGTGCTGCTGTGGCTGTCGTCTAGCCTGCTGGAGATCCGCGTATTTGAACGCCGTCTCCTTCACCTTTGCCGACCATTCAATGGTCCACCATCTCACCAAACATCTGACCTGGGGTGATGGGAGCATCGAGGAGGACATAAGAACATAAGAACATAAGAAAGATTACAAACGAGAGGAGGCCATTCGACCCATCGTGCTCGTTTGGTGTCCATTAATATCTAAGTGATCCAAGGATCCTATCCAGTCTATTTTTAAATGTTCCCAAACTTTCAGCTTCTACCACATTGCTGGGTAGTTTATTCCAGATTGTGACTATTCTCTGTGTAAAGAAGTGTCTCCTGTTTTCCGTTTTGAATGCCTTGAAGCCCAATTTCCATTTGTGTCCCCGGGTGCGTGTGTCTTTGCTGATCTGGAAAAGCTCCTCTGGTTTGATGTGGTCGATGCCTTTCATGATTTTGAAGACTTGGATCAAGTCCCCACGTAGTCTCCTCTGTTCCAGGGTGAAAAGGATCAGTTCCCTCAGTCTCTCAGTAGGACATTCCCTTCAGACCTGAAATAAGTCTGGTTGCTCTCCTCTGAACTGCCTCTAGAGCAGCAATATCCTTCTTGAAGTGTGGAGCCCAGAACTGTACACAGTATTCCAGATGAGGTCTAACTAGTGCATTGTACAGTCTTGACATTACTTCCCTTGTTTTAAATTCTACACTTTTGACAATATACCCTAACATTCTGTTTGCCTTTTTTATTGCTTCCCCACATTGTGTGGATGGAGAAAGTGAGGAGTCCACATAGACTCCTAGGTCTTTCTCATGCGTTACTTCATCTAGATCTGTACCTCCTATAGAGTAATTATAGTGGACATTTTTGTTACCTACATGTATTACATTGCACTTGTCCACATTGAATTTCATCTGCCAGGTGTCAGCCCACAACTGAATAGCCTGTGCTGCCAAGATTGTATCTGCTGAGCCACCTATTTTAGAATCATCTGCAAATTTGACAAGTTTGCTAACTATCCTGGAGTCCAGATCATTAATATAGATTAGAAAAAGCAAAGGCCCTAATACTGATCCCTGTGGAACTCCACTAACAACCTCACTCCAGTTAGAAGCAACTCCTCTAATCGACACCCTCTGCTTCCTATACATCAACCAGTTCATAATCCATCTACTTACATTACCCTGAATGCCTAAACCTTATCAACCTTTTTTAAAATCTAAGTATATCATATCATATGCTTTCACGTGATCTACAGCTGCAGTTGCATGTTCAAAAAATTCTAATAAATTAGTAAGACATGATCTGCCTCTTCTAAACCCATGTTGACTATCTCCAAGAATATGGTTTTCACTAAGATGCTCCTCTATTTTCTGTCTAATCATTGTTTCCAACATTTTACAAGTGATGCAGGTGAGACTGATTGGTCTGTAATTTCCTGGCTCAGTTTTGTCCCCTGTTCTAAGTGTCATTTGGAAGAATTGAGTTAGCGGCCTGTAAATAATTTCCCTCATTTCTTTAAGTACTGTTGGAAATATCCCATCTGGCCCAGGTGATTTGTTTGTTTTTAATTCTGCTAGTCCCTTTAGTACCTCCTCCTCATTTATCCTGATCTCTCTTAGGGTTTGACTGGACTGACTGCCAACCTGTGGCATGTCATCTGTTTTTTCTTTTGTAAAAACCTCTGTGAAATACTCATTTAGAATATTTGCCACATATTGTTAGTTTTCCAAGATACCTCAATTTTTGCCCTTTATCTGTTTCACTTCCTCCTTTATTGACCGCTTGCTGTTGTAATATTGAAAAAAGCTCTTTGCATTGGTTTTAGCTCCAAGAGCTATGTTTCTTTCTATTTCCCTCTTTGCTTTCCTGATCCCTTTCTTAAGATCTCTTTGCAGCTCAACATATTCTATGTATTTTGTTTCGTCACCATCCCTTTTGTATGCGCTATACAACATTTTCTTTCTCTTGATATTTTTTTGCATACCTCTATTAAACCATTTTGGCCAGTGTTTTTTGGTCCTCAATTTCCTAAGTTTTGATACAAATTGCTCCTGAGCCTCAAGTAGTATATTCTTAAAATATACCCATCCATTTTCAACTGACTCTGTATCCAATGTGCTCCAGTCTACCTCTTCTAAGTGCTGTCTCATACCTTCGAGGTTTGCTTTTCTAAAATTGTAGACCATTGTTTTAGACTTGGACCTTATTTTTTGAAAGAATGCCTCAAAGCTAACCATATTGTGATCACAATTTGCCATTGGTTCTCTAACTGCCGTCTTCCTATTTCTGCTTCTGTAGTCCCCACTGGGCTTTCCCAGTCTAAGTTTGGGAAATTGAAATCCCCCATTATAACATCCACATCCTTGCTACATGCAGTCTTGATTACACTGTACAATGCAGCATCTTTCTGAATATCTGAGTTTGGTGGCCTGTAACACACTCCTCATGCTAATCCTCCAGATCTCTTGTTCAAAAGTTTCACCCACAAAGATTCTGTTCCGTTACTGGGATCTAATACAAGTTCTTCTGCCTCAATGTCATTTTTCACATATAATGCTACCCCACCCCTTCTTCGATTTTGCCTGTCTCTCCTAAACTGTGTGTATCCTTCCAACTTGTATTCATCCCCATCATTTTCTGTAAGCCATGTTTCTGTCACTCCTACAACATCGTAGTCACATGCCAGCACTGTGGCTTCTAGGTCTAACATCTTGACCCTTATACTCCTGGCATTGAGGTACAAGCATTTCAGGACTTTCCTACAAGCAGTTTCATTTGGTTTTCTTTCCTTAGAGGAACATCTCCCATTGTCAGAGCTCCCTGCCCCCCTGGTTCCTAGTTTAAATGATTCTCAATTTCACTGCACATACGCTCTCCCAATGCATTAGCCCCCCTTCTGTTTAAATGTAGACCGTCCGGTTTGTATAGGTCCCATCTATCCCAGAAGAAAGACCAATGCTCCATAAACCTAAACCCCTCTTCCCTACACCAAGCTTTCAACCATGTGTTAAACTTTCTAATCTCTGCCTGTCTCCCTGGCCTGGCACGTGGTACCGGAAGTATTTCAGAGAAAACTACCGTGGAGGTTCTGCTCTTTAGTTTCTTTCCTAACTCTTTAAAGTTGTCTTGCAGAACCTCTGTCCTACCTTTTCCTATGTCATTGGTTCCAATGTGGACCATGACCAGTGGATTACCCCCGGCTTTGGCCAGTAGCCTGTCTACTTGTTTAGGGAGATCTGCAACCTGAGCACCAGGCAGGCAAGATACCATGCGGGTCTCCTTGTCACTAGAACACACTGTGTGATCTACACCTCTAAGGATTGAGTCTCCTACTATAACTACCTCCTTCTTCTGGGGGGGAGTGAGCACCATGGTGCTCTGGTGCTCAACTGCCCTCCCATCACCCTCTGAGCTGTCACTGTCCAACTCAGTGTCCAGCAGTTGGAACCTGTTGGGCAATTCAAGCTCTTGGGGTATCTCTAAGGGTTGTGCATGCCCTTTTCTGTGGTTACGACCTATTGTAACCCAGCAGTTCTCTACACTGTCCTGCTCTAAGGTCTCAACTCTCCTAGGTTTTGGCGTGCACACCATCTCTCTCATGGGCTGATTGACCAATTCTTCTATATCCCTAATACAGTGCAGATCGAAAAGCTGAGCCTCAATATCATGAACCTTGATCTCTAGGATTTCAACCTGCCAACAACGTTCACAAATGAAGCCTTCTTGGATGAGTTCATCCAGGAAGGCAATCATTCTGCAAACCTGACACTGTAGTGGCCACATTCTTTTAAATGTTACTTTTTTTTTTGTTTTGTTTGTTTTTTACACGTCTCTTGGTTCCTGCTGCTAGTCAACTGCCTAACTTTTGTCAGCGAGAAACAGCGCAGCTCTTTCTCAACAGCTGCTTTAAGTAGCTTTTGTCTACCTACCCCCAATTCACACCTAACTGGCCCCACCTGGCTCCTCCTGCAACAGAATTCCTGTTAGTCCTAGACAAAATCTCCCTTCTACAACCCGTTTACTTTCACCAACTCAGCAGCTGAACTGAATTGACTTCAATTTAGGCAAACTACAGACAATGCTAACGTCAATTTAAGGCAAACTTAAAACAAAATGAGCAATGCTAAGACTGGTCTGAAACTAGTCAAACAACAAGATGGCTACCTCTCACCTGTACTCTCCTGTCTCTCTCTCTGGCAACTTGTAAATACTTCTGTTTACCTCTGGTCTCAACAGCTGCTTTAAGTAACTTTTGTCTACCTACCCCCAATTCACACCTAACTAGCCCCACCTGGCTCAGACAGACTTCTCCTTGTCTTGGAGTTTAGCCTGCATCAGACACAGATGGCATCTGGCTGCTACCATGGCTACGAGGGACCTCCCTATGGCCTTCGCCCCCTTGCGTAGCAAGTCCGTCATGTAAGTGGATACCTCCTCCACGTCTGCCATAGACTGGCGCTTCCTCAGGCATCCCGTCAGGTGTCCCATGTACAGTATCAGTATGGCTTGTGCATTGTTGGCCCGGACCGTTGAAGTCTCTGTGGAGTATGCTTTCTTCGGCATAGCATCCATAGTCCTGTATTGCTTGTTTGGGCAAAGCGGATCTTTGCCTAACAGCGCATTCACCTGCACCAGCCTGGACACCGAGTCCCCTATAGGTGGAAGCCGTGCCCACACAGTTTTTAGCATATGCTGCTAGGAGGCCAGCTTATGCTTAAATTCCCCAAACTCCCAGAGCAGAGTTGCAATTCCTTTCACTTCCTGTCTCCTGCGGCATGGAGGAGTCCGCGGAGTGGAGCGTCTGGACGATCTAGAGCGGGATCATTTTGCTCTCGGGGGACCTCCATCTGGGGGAGTGCGCCCTGCGAGGAGTGGGAGATGGACTGCATCCTCGCTGGTGAAGCCTGGCAGGAATAGGACCGCCGCCTGTCCTGTCTTCATGGAGAAGTACTTGCGGGGGGTCCGCACAGAGCCGAGCCCACAGAAGAGCGGCGGTTGGAGCTTCCACTGCAACGGCTGGCCATCGGGGAGTTCCTGGCCCTCTAACGGCGCATGGCCTCCATAAAAGCTGTGCAGTGTTCACAGCCCCCTTTTCCCGTCAGTGCAAGCTGGGCATGCTCATCATCCAGGCAGCGCACACAATGGTCGTGCCCATTGTCTGAAGGCAGTTTGCCCTGGCACCCGGAACACCGGTGGAACGCACCTTTCGGCTTCATCAAGATTAGGAGATCCGTCGCGATATCTCCTTCATCCAGACCCTCTACGTAGACCGACAGCCCCGAGGCAGAAGGACTTGCCAAACCCCTCAGCGCAGATACTGTCCCCCTCGATGTTGTTCTCGAGGTTGTTGTTGTTGAGGATCGAGAGGTCGACACAGGTGTCCATAGGTCGATAGAGGGTCGATGTGTTGACGTTGAGGTCGAGAGGTCAACGGAGTGGCACAAAGGTCAACAGATGTGGTTGAGCGTTCGACGGAGTTGGTCGAGGTCAACAAGGGATGGACAAGAGGTGGAAGACTGAGGTCGAAATCGACAGAGAGGTTGAGAAATCGACAGAGGAGTGGTCTCCTTCTTCCCTTTTTCTCCTTCGTTACTCGAATCTGTAAAAGAAAAACGGATGGTACAGGAAGTAATAATCATACAGCAGATCTCAGTGGAGGGACCGGGCTGGCTCCGAGTAAGAGTCCCTGCGCACACTCACCTCCGAAGAGAAGAAAAGCTCTTTAAAGACCGTAGTCTAAATCTCCGAAGAGACAAAATTTGTACAACACTCTATAGACGTTCACCAGAACACACTTCTCAAGACTTTAATGCGAATGCAAGCGAACAACACTAAAGCACTATCACTGGCAAGGTGAAAGAAGAAATGGCAGGGAGCTGCAGTCAGGAGGAGACTTTTCACAGATGCTGGGGGTGGGTCTTCCTCCTGCCAGCAGGGTCTCTACTGGGCAGGCACATTGGGAACAAAATGTTAAAATCAGTCAGCTCCTGCATTAGCATGCAATTGTGACAGGTTATGAATATCAGCTGGGCTCCCTGCTGTGAATACTATAATTAACACTGGAGGGCTGCACGTGACTAACATGGACCCTTTGAAACGTATGCTAACAAACCACCCGGTTCTGGTTTCAACATGGGTCCACTGCGTATTCAGCAGAGCTATGGTTTCATTGGGAGGAGAAGTTCAGTTCCCAATGAACACACTGCAAGCTCCCAGGCACTGGGGAAGCTATAGGAATTGCTGTTGCGCAACAAACTGAGGGAAACCTGGCTGAAAAACCACTCAACTTTCAGCTAATTGTGTTCTGCTCTGTGGGGAATTCCAATAAAACTTGGCTATGACATAGGCCAGATCTGAAACCGTGCTAAGGAATACAGAGTACTACAGGGTCACGGCTAGTTTTGCAAGATCATGATTCCTTTTCAGATTTGGTAAAAGAATCTGCTTCCTAAACCCCTTTCTTAAAAATTACTCATAGGCTTAACGAAAGCTGTCTATTAGGTCATTTATGCATCATCTATTGCAAATTATCCTTTTTTTTGTTTGGATGTTTGTTTGTATCATACATTCACATTCTGCATAAAATGAGAGACTCCGGCTCAGACTCTGACCATGCTGTTATCCAATTATCATTTGTTGCATACCTATAGCATCCCACAAGGTTTTCATCCCAACACATTCTCTTTTCTTTGGCAATCAAAACCATGTTTGTTGGTGAATGTTTCCCCTCATCATTTGTCTACAGTCTCCCACTATTATAACCGATTATGAATTCTTGTTCACCCATCTTGTAGATCGAATGGAGAACTAGTGCATGGCCTTCTGGAATGCAGTAATTTCTAAAGCAGTTAAAGTTTTTAAGCAATGGGGCACATTTCCGTGGAATTGTGACTATGTTGTGATCATTTATATGATGCTTTTACCACTCCCTGGCAGTTAGTGACAGGCATTGTGTCTCAAAGTTAATTATCCAATATTGATTTGAACTGGTAGTTTAGAAAAAAAGAATATTGAAACTTAACCCCCCCTCCTCCCCATCAGATGCTCACAAACTACACACAGTTACATTTTAAAATTGGTTACACAGGCAGAAACCAAATCAAAACTACCCACGAATCAAAGTATAAACCTGCACCCTATTGCATTTGTATTTATAAATAGTAGAAAGTGGATTATGAACATGCATCAAACTGCAAGAGGGTACACCATTTGCAAGTATCAAGTCAATTTTTTTGTATTATTATTGAGTATATTGTCGGCATAGCTAACAAATTAACAGTCATTGGTGTACTGCACCTTTTATTTTCCACCAATAAATTAACTAAAGCACAGACATCACAGGAGAGCATCTACCTGCTATGTGCACTGTGCACATATGCAAGTGCCATATTATTGAATCTAAGACTGTGAACAGTCATTCCTGGTCTTTGCTTCTCCATTCATGCCTATAAGGTTAACATCTTGCCGTCATAAATAGTTTTTATGCCCAGTGAAAGATTAATTGAAACAGGGTTGAAGATCACAGTAAGTAAACAAAGCCAGAACCAGAGAGCTGTGGACATCTCCAGACTTGTTATCTATTTAAATTACAATCCCTGTCTCTATCCACTATACACATTGGTACCTGGCACCTCTAACAAAACAAATACATCACTGCGTCATTTAATGGATTTAGGAATACTTTGCCTTGACATGAATGATGTAAATTTGTATTCTGTTATTTAACTGTTATTCATTTCCCTGTGCCCAGTGGGTTATTTCCATGTCTAAAAAGGCATATTGTGGAGACAGATTTGGCCAGTTGAATGCTAATAGGCTACAATGATCTCTCCTACTTCACCCCTTTCAGAATCATTGCAAGAAAGATACTACAAAAAACATCAATACTGCCCTAGAGGGTTGTCATTTGAGGGTTGTCATTTCATGATATGGCTTGAATTTTGTCCGTTCAATTGAGAGATGCAGACAGTGTTGTTTTGGTGAGTAAAAGTTTGTTATAATATTATGTCAATGCAATGCATTTCCACCTCAGTTGAAAGGAAACAAATATACAAGAATTGCATTAATTTGTTTAGTTTCCCTCTATACAAACAAAAGTTAAGAAACCAACAGGATGCTGAACCTGGGACCAATGCTTAGTTTACTCCAGTAAGCTGATCAATTCAACACAGTGCTTCCATTGGAAATACCTCAAAACAACAGAAACTGATGTTAAAAAGATACAATTTCTTCAGAAAATATGAGATAGGGTGGGAGGACTCTGCAGACAATGAAACTAACCTCTGTGTGTTTTAATTCAAGTGGTATGAAAAAAAAAACATAATGCCCTATTATTTTTAACACAGCTTCATCAGCACTTTGAGATGGCAAGCAGCATGAAATGGCAATAGAGGAAGGCTGATTAAACAATCATGATTCAGCAGCCACACCAAATGAATCATGGTAAGAATACACTTTAACCTTAAACAGTTACTTACCGTGGTCTCCTGAAAGCCAAGCCGTACTGCTGGCAGGCCAGGCCTACCGTGGGAGTATACACAATTGGCATGAATCTTTGTATGTCAGAAGTTAGGACTGTATAAAAGAGTTTCTCATTGCGATCCTGGAGACCCATTAAACACACATATCTGCAAAGGAAAAAAACAACAACGTTATTTATATAATGTTTATATTACCATTGGGAAATAACACAATATTTCACAGAGGTTTATGCATAGGGAAGATATTGCTAATGCTAGGCCTATAGTGGGACTCTAATACCTATTGTAAATGAGCAAAGACAAATATCCCATCATGCATGCATGGATAAGAAAAACTGAACATTTTTTTATTTTCTATAGTAAGTCACTCGTGGTTTAGTATTTTTGTATAGTATATTTTGTATATAAATAGACAATAAAACCCTAGGTGTGGTGTTTTTACCCATGTAAGGGGTAGTAAATACATTCTAGAAAGCAAATACAGGTTACATTCTTTCAACATGCATTTTAAATTTTTTTTCAAATTTGTGTGACTTCATAGTTCTCACCCAAAATCTTTAAAGAAAGCTTAGCAAACAACCACTCTGGGTTTTTATAGTAATGAGAAGCAGTTGTATACACGTGTTAACAATCTCTTTAAAATTCCAGCACTTCTTTACTCATCTCAAACCCTATCCAGGGCAAGTTAAATTGTTCAGTACAGCTTGTTTTTATACACCCTTCAATTGACCATGTTATTTGATCATTTACTTTAAAATTGTTAAAACTATAGTTATTTATTAATATCCTTTCAATTTTGTTTAAGGACACAACTCTGAAGGTTCTGTTGTATGGACAGAGTTTCCATGGAGAGGCAATCTTAACATTGTTTATAATCAATATATAAATATATACATTGATAAGTATAGTTTAACAATTATTAACAATATTTAAGTAAATTAATCACCAAGTTATAGAGTGATTACTTTAAAGTACACATTATACAAACATCCAGCCCTGGTCCTTGTTGGGTTTTATAGGGGAGATAATAATAATAATAATAATAATAATAATAATAATAATAATAATAATAATAATACACCTAATGTAAATAAATTAGGTCAGAGTTCTGTTGGAATGAAAATCAGAAAGACTTTTCATATTTGACTTGGTGCGTTTCTAGTACCCCTATTATGATTCAGAAAATTAACTTTAACAAATGGTGATCTAATGTCTAAATTCCTTCGAGATCTGATTACTCAGTTCTTTGCCTAACTAAATATTACATTTGTGTGCTTGTAATTTGAAAAGTACAACAGTTGGCATATTCTAATTATAACTGTGAATCTGTATTGCTGCAAGCATTTCCAAAATTGTTAAGCAGTTGGAATTAAACAAGCATGTGCCACAAGCCAGGAAAAGGGAAAATCAAATATTTCACCGAGCTCCTAGAATCCAGTGAGTTGAAGCAGGTCAAGGTTAAGAAATTCAGATGTAAGCGAATGTTCCCTACAAGTTATTACTCTTGCAGACAGTTGTAACCTAAAATACCACGGTATCTTCATCAGTTTTGAAAAGTAAGCTTTAAAAGCCCATTTATGCTTTTTATTTAATTGCACAGATTGTAATTTTATCATTAATAAACAAAAACATAGGCTCACGTCTACAGTACTTGGGTGATTTTATAGTGCTTTATGCAAGACAACCTGGGGAAGAACATGAAAAGATCTTGCCTGGGATCCGAACCCACAAACACTTCCCTTAAGCACTATATTTAAATGCTAGGTTTTCGTTGCCCAGGGACCATAGCAAATAGCTGTATAATAAACATTTAAACAATGACTCATTTTCCTGACAAATTGTGAGAAGAAACAGAATCGCTAATGTGAATGTTTGGCTTTGGACAATTTAACAAACATGTGAAACTGTACATGGGAAAATAATTTCACATCAATAGATTTTGCAGGCTGTAATATGCCAAACTATGCTAATATATTGCCTTCCAGAATGCACATTTTAGTGAATGACAGAATCATATTTAATCTTCCAGGGATCCTGACCACTAAGCAAAGCCATTTAATATCACATTGACCAATATACAGCAATAGTCTTGAGTAAATAAAATGATACTGGGTAATAGATTATTATGAATGCACTTGCTATGGAATTCCACATGATGTTCTAAAACCAATCGCACCTCCTTATGCATTAATTTAATGCATTATGGGTGAAATTTGCACTCTAATAAACACTTAACTGCAAAACCATTTCACCGTTTCATAAAACAACCTCGCAACCCAAAAAGGTTTAAGTTTCATGACCAATCTTTTGTTCCACTTCATAATTAGAAAAACTAACATCAATAATTTCCTCTATTCCATGCAACGAGTATAAAGCCCCCTTCTTTGAATACAGTTTTTTCCACCCCTGCAGGTGCTGAGCAGGTCTCCTGGGACCGATATACTGGGAGCTTTTCAGTCACACTGAATCATGAATGACTATCTTTGTAATCAAATCAAGGAGGTGTGTAGACCTTAACATGGCCAAGTCCTTCCCTGCCACAGTTAATCTTCAGTATCTGTATGACACAGATAGGTCTGTAACAAACTTGTGTAATTTAGTCCTCAGAAGTGAAAAGCGGATTGATAATTTGACAGTTGAATCAAACTAATGGAAGCATATTAATGAAACACAGATATCCACACTAACCAAGGAGCCTTGTCAAGCCTCAGGGTCCTCAGATTTAACAACTATTACTGAAGTTCCTGTTAATAATGGGAAACGCTTAACTGTGCTGCAGCTGTGGATTAGCAAGTTTTCCTGAAAATGCTTGTAGCCCTTACAGTAATGCCACTTTGGCAAGAAGCACACTATTTAAAATGCCTAGGGACAATTCTATTGTATTTGTAAATTGGGCTGTGATATCTACATACACACAAACACACATAATGAATATTTACTCACACATACATACAAATCATATTTTTTGTTATCCAGATATGGTGGAAGGAAATGGAATAATATAATAAAAAAAGGAGGAAAACCGTTTCAAATAGCATGTTTACCATACATAATTTGCATGCATATTAAAACTAGCACATAATTAAACATCACTGGACACTAGACATTAAAGAGGCACACATTTCCCAGGTCAAGCAGGGCAGGGTGGGTAAGAGTTAAATCATTGAAGTTTATTGCCGAGTCTCTATGGCTATATATAGTCTTATTCAGTTGGTATGTAGTTTAGAATGCATAGCCTCCACAGAACATGATATTAAATAAATAAAATGATAATAACAACAATAATAAATCATGTTCTATTCCTTCAGGAGAATTGTGGCATGGAAAATTTGCTGACTAAATATTCACAGACATTTTTAGTTGCTGTTTAGGAAGAATAGTATAGCAACCTTTTATTTATCACGGTGTAGCAGAAGCAGCAGAAAAACATTAGCTGTACACCCACTTGTTGTGTATTGAGTTTCATTCCTTATTAAATGTTTGAATCTCACTCGAAAACGTTTGTGGAAGATATGCATTATAAACTACTTATCCACCTCATTAATAAAGCAACTTGAGTCCAGAGGCTCACAATTCACTTTTATCCCTTCCTCAGTTGGAACCAAAAGATTTGCTGAATTAAAGCCCATGAATTCTGACAGCACCCACACTTAGATATCATGTTCCAGTGGCATGTAAATGTAATTTTACACAGTCAATACAAGTTTGTCTCTTAGATACTGGCTATAGAATAGAGAAAGAAGTGAAATCGAGCATTGGGGCTTTTATTGCCATTTTCAAAGAAATATACAATTGGATCGTAAAGATTCAGTCTTCTAGCAGAATTAGACACATTATGAAGCTGTTTTTGTCTGATTTATACTTCTGCAAATGCAGTTCTTAAAACTGTAGCACTTCCACCTACATGTCAGATTATTTCATTGGCACTGGCTTCCAGAGGTTTCTCCAAGATGCCTCCAGGTGAAGTAGATTATGAAATATGTAATTTAAAATGTAATTGAGAATAATATTATAGTATTCATAACTGATAGATTGATCACTGTTATACATTGAACCACAGAGGATAAAGCACTCTATGCATGCAACGTTCTGGAGCAAGCATTCACCTGAAGTACTGGAACGGTCCGAGTTTAGGAAAATCAAGCCAAAATTGTGAATGAACTACTCAAAACTGTGATAACATTGCTTGGAAAAACTACTCCCTTGTAAATAAATATTTGGAGTACTTCCAGATGTCCATCATAGGTTTCTCTGATGTATTTTTCCCCTTTCTGATGTACACCCAGTCTAAGGCTAAGGGAAATCAACAGAAGCATGAAGCCAAATACATAAACCTTCTGAATTCGACATCACACACAAACACATCCGTACGCAGACAGTACATAATGCATTTTAATATTTTAGACTTGTTTAAAATGATCAAAGGGAAAGCTGCCAAGTTAGATTTTTAATGACAAGTATGTGACCTACAGAGGTGTTTTTTTGTTGATTGCAAACATTGTAAACATTTGTAACATGAAAGGGTAAAGAAACCATACTTTTTATATTGAAATATATAACTTAAATTGAATTCCAAAGCATTCACATTTAAGGGTGAAGATTGACTCCACCAGTCAAAGGGACCATACATGTAGATTACTGACATAGTGGGGTTAAGAACTGGGTCTTGTCTATTGAGGTCAGACAGATGATTTGAACTGTTTGTATTGCAGAAGGAGGTATGAGCGTTAGGAATGAAAGCTACTGAACTTAAGAAACTGAATATGACAGAGAAACATTTTCTGTTTACCAAGACCTGAGCAAACACAAGCATTGGTGAAAGATTTGTTTTCTAAAATTGACCATGTTAGAAAATTCTATCAGCAATTTATAATATACCATTTAGCTATTGTCATATAGTATTTAAGAAAGAAAACAAAGTCCTCTGGCATAATTCTCAGTGTTTTTGTTCATACAATATATGGTTTTCCTCTTCCAAGTTAGATTCTTCATTCATTGACTGGGGTTTCATTCCACACATTCTCAGGCCATTCAATCAATCAGTTCGACTCAAATCACACAGATACCCATCGGATGAGGAATTTTCTAACTCTGTTAATTTGATGCATTTTTATTTTTTGTAACCAGGAAGGCTCCAGCTGTCAATCCAACTCACCTATCTAGATCGTCCTTCTTCATGTCATAGTTCCTCAGTACTCTCAGCACTTGCACATCCTGGCTAAGGAAACAGGGTGGAAGCAGGCCATGGATTCCCAGCTGTAGCCTCTCCTCCAAGGAAAATGCCATTCCCTGTAAAACAATTCAGTACCATAATGCTTGAAGCCCTTTACATCCAAAGCAATTAAACAACGAACGGTAACCAAATCTGTTTCACTTAATATCAAATTATTTATGAGTCACACAAATGTTATCTACAACCTGTCAAAAGGTGTAAAAGCCCAGAGATTTGATTTTGTTATATTGCAATTCTGCATAAAATAATCCTCTGTGGAATCCCGCACTGTTATTTCAACATTTTTTTTATTATGCACATGTGTGCAATTGACGGTCAGTTTAGTTTGTAAAACACAGATCTGAGTACAACTAAAATTAATCAGGTATACTAAAACCATATTTCTTGTTCTCCAGATGTAGTGGAAGGAAATGGAACCATAAAGGCACAACATTCAGAACATGATTAATTATGGTTTGGTCTAGGTCGGTCATTGGAAACGTGTGAGTTTATAAATTCACTTTGGTATATGGTGAAATTGTCAAAGTCATCATTTTAATTAGTGCAACAAGTCTGTATGGTGGTTTCTCAAATGAGTAGTTTGATGACTTTCATACAAAAACTTAAACCTCTGTTCCTACTATAACTTCCATGTTCATTAGAATTCAGTGTGTTAATCTATAGAATCAACTATAAAAGAAAAAAAAAAAAAGAAACATAATAAAAGCATAGTTTTTTTGTGTGGAAATTGAGAATGGCTGGTTAACTAGCTTTGATCTAATGCAAGCAAATCTGAGTTTTATAATTAATCAAATCAATGAGTTGTGATCAACCCAAAACATTTAATTATCCAGGTATTTTTACCACTTTCTAGATGGAGCTAACAAAAGCATACTTGTGTCTTGCAGTGAGATGGTAATTAATTGCTGCCGAGATTCTTAAAATGTAGTCAGCTGAGAATATGGCTCATTATTGTACGTCTGGCAGTGACATTAGCTCCATTGTAAGAAAACCTAGAAACACCCATTTGTGTTAAATTCCACTAACTGCTTGCTATTCTTTTGGAATGTGGCCGCTAAACATAAATTCTACGGTATCACACTAAATGAATAAGCTGCATTTAAATTTAAAGTGACCTCTTTGTAGACTAACATTTGATTTAGTTTTCAAGTACATTAAATAATTCTGAAGTAATATCTTCATTTACCCATTAGCTTTGCTTTTAAAAGAAGCAGTTTTGAGAAAATTATACATTTATTAAATCTGTATGCTGTACTATAGTCCAACCTCAATCCAAATATGCATTCTAGAACATATAGTGTACAAATATAATCAAACTACGGTGTGTTTTAATGATTCACAAGTTTGTGAAATATTTGTGAACGGTTTTAATGAGACTGTCTTGAATCAATTGAATATGATGTCAAGCAAAATAAAGCATAAAGTTATGAAAGTGATATATTTTAGAAAACCTTTCTCTTTCTCCAGTGGAAATATATTATAATTACTCCAAGGCACACTTTAAGAATGCCAAAATATACATGACCTGTTTGTACTCCTTTGTACAACTATGGACAGCTTCCCACAAACATAAAATATTTTCCCACTATTTATTTATTTTAAGAAATTCAAATATATTAACTCCCTAGACAGTCATGAACACAATTATAAACTAACATCAAAAGTATGAAAGTAAAAATAAGTATATTAAAATGTTGTAGATACACGCAATTTTATAATGTACACATGGATGCACGCAAAAATGTTACAGAAACTGCAGACGACACAAAGCTGCATGGGAAGGTGTATGCTTGGAATAACAAGGGATTGTGAAAGAAAGGAATGGATCAGAGAATAACCCAAAATATGTGATATCATTGAAAGTAAGAATGTTAAATAGGGAACACAGAGAGGAAGATGACATCAAAAAAGTAGACAAAGGAGGCTATCGAATGGATCCCAAAGAGATAGAATAAGCTGACCACATAGCAGATGGGAAAATGAAATAATAAACTTTACAGGTGTGATATGGAAAAGGGAAGCTGTAGATCGAAGCAAGTGGAAACATCTTCATCCAGCAGTGGACTGATATATAGGCTGCTGATGAGAATATAGATATGCATGACAACAGTTTCTATGACGCTAGTTATTCCAAGACTTGGATTAGCATACCACACTATACTTTTAATTAGAGTGACTAACAGTTATATTTTTATGTCAAATGCTTTTGGGTCTATTAGGTTTCATCATTCACAACTAATTTTATAAATGTACAAAATTTAAAAAAAATGGGAAACACAAAGGAAGTATACCACTACATGCATGCAATGATATGAACAATTGCACCACAACAATAACCCTAATGTTGGTATGTCCAATTGGGCAGCAGTTGAAATCAGAGGCGCCCTTAGATCAAGTTAAATGTGTCATCACTGCAAGGTGAACAAATGGGAACCAAGTTTAAGTGCTGCAGCTCCCATTTTGCTTTGTGCTAAAATGTCTACAAAGAAAGTCAGGTACTATAATAATAAATGTCCACTGATTATCAAACCAGTGTTACTAAAAAAAATAGATTGAAAAGACTAGGCATGTATATAGATTTAATGATCAAATTTGACCAACATTTTTGCTTATCAAAGAGGTTCATAGTACTCACCCTGTTAGGAAACTGTAAACTATTTTTGCCTTGAAAGCCTTTTTTTCTTCCTTATGAAAAACTCTAATGTGAACCAGGGATTATGAGATTCATGGCTACAGACTATTCTAAAACCAAACATTAATCGTAAAGCCAACCACTTTACGTCATAAATACAGTCTACATTTTAGGAATCTATTTATTTTGAAGTGACAGACGTTTCCAAATGGGCAGGAGAATATATATCCTGAGCCAGGCAGATTTGAAGTGAAATATATTTTTTATTTTTGTTTTGTAATTTATAATCAACTTTCCACAATGAAAGTTTTACTCTTAAGTAAAACATGGTAACAATTAAAAATCAGTTTCCTCATCAGAATGGTCAGATAAATCTTTGCTATAAACATTTAAGGAGAAAAAAAAATCTTGATAAACTTGCTTGTGCTTTTGCTTTATTTTGAATAAAAGTACTGTATATTATTGCATATTGGTTTTCATGAATAGTATACAGTACTGTGCAAAAGTTTTAGGCAGGTGTGAAAAAATGATGTAAAGTAAGAATGCTTTCAAAAATAGACATGTTAATAAATTATATTTATCAATTAACTAAATGCAAAGTGAGTGAACAGAAGAAAAATCTACATCAAATCAATATTTGGTGTGACCACCCTTTGCCTTCAAAACAGCATCAATTCTTCTAGGTACACTTGCACAAAGTCAGGGATTTTGTAGGCATATAGTCAGGTGTCTGATTAAACAATTATATCAAACAGGTGCTAATGATCATCAATTCAATATATAGGTTGAAACACAATCATTAACTGAAACAGAAACAGCTGTGTAGGAGGAATAAAACTGGGTGAGGAACAGCCAGACTCAGCTAACAAGGTGAGGTTGCTGAAGACAGTTTACTGTCAAAAGTCATACACCATGGCAAGACTGAGCACAGCAACAAAAAGCCATACCTCCGACATGGCAACAAGGCCAAGCGACTCAACTATGCATGAAAACACAGGAACTGGGGTGCAGAAAAATGGCAGCAGGTGCTCTGGACTGATGAGTCAAAATGTGAAATATTTGGCTGTAGCAGAAGGCAGTTTGTTCGCCAAAGGGCTGGAGAGCGGTACACGAATGAGTGTCTGCAGGCAACAGTGAAGCATGGTGGAGGTTCCTTGCAAGTTTGGGGCTGCATTTCTGCAAATGGAGTTGGGGATTTGGTCAGAATTAATGGTCTCCTCAATGCTGAGAAGTACAGGCAGATACTTACCCATCTTGCAATACCATCAGGGAGGCATCCGATTGGCCCCAAAATTTATTCTGCAGCATGACAACGAACCCCAAACATACAGTGACAGTCATTAAGAACTATCTTCAGTGTAAAGAAGAACAAGGAGTCCTGGAAGTGATGGTGTGGCCCCCACAGAGCCCTGATCTCAACATCATTGAGTCTGTCTGGGATTACATGAAGAGAAAGAAGCAACTGAGGCTGCCTAAATCCACAGAAGAACTGTGGTTAGTTCTCCAAGATGTTTGGGCCAACCTACCTGCCGAGTTCCTTCAAAAACTGTGTGCAAGTGTACCTAAAAGAATTGATGTTGTTTTGAAGGCAAAGGGTGGTCACACCAAATATGGATTTGATGTAGATTTTTCTTCTGTTCACTCACTTTGCATTTAGTTTAATTGATAAATATAATCTATTAACATGTCTATTTTTGAAAGCATTCTTACTTTACAGCATTTTTTCACACCTGCCTAAAACTTTAGCACAATACTGTAATTTTGAAAATGAAAGAATTGCATAATTCGTGTAGTTGCTGTTGCAGTTACAACTTGCATTACTTCTGGCCTACTTAATTGTGGGGCAAATTAGGAAGAGGATGAAGAATTACATAATCAAATAAAATGAAAGCAGGAAGCCTATATTAACAAATAATTCAGGAGTATAACCATGACCGAATCCCATCAGCAAGTCAATGTAAACTTATACTGGTGGGTTAAGGTAAAATTGACAACTACTGCTGAACCCTTTTGTTTTCATATTGTATCGCTTAGTAAAACATTATGGCCTTTCCCATCTGTAATAAGCTTCTTGGCTATATAGCAATATATCTGGTATCTAATCTAATATTGGTCTATTTTAGCAAGCCTGTCCTGGGGCCAGATTATATGGTTCAAGGCAGCCTGTTTAGGGGGATGAAACTCCAAAGGGTATATTTCCTAATTTCTCAGCTGTGTTTGAATGCTTTAAGACAAGCCTTGCTTAAATGGAGAATATATTGAACGTTCCTGGTGAAATATACCAGCACACTTGTTGCTTAGTGAATAGAGAATGGTAGAGATTGTTTTTGCTGGGATACCAAAGCAGCACAGTTGTGAAGATAGAATTAAAAGCATAGGATTCTGTCAATCCAGCAGGTGCACAAACTAAATATTTATATATTTGTATTTATTGTAGCACCAAAACCCTCTTTGCCACTGCATAATTTGGACTATCATTTGAATTCATTCATTTGAAGGATGTGCCGTTAATGTTCTTTCAAAATACAGGTTCGCAATCCCTTATCCGAAACTCTTGGGGCCAGATGCGTTTCAGACTTTTTCGGATTTCAGAAAGGTAGTACAGTATATTTACTGTATATTACAGTAACACCCCAGCACAGTCTGTGTCAGAACCCTGTATGCAAACACATTAATATTGTTTGCAGCGAATGTTTAATAAAACTTTGGTGCAAACAAATATTGGAGAGCACCTTATGCATGCGTGACTGCTAGGAGTGCTGAGACACACCCGACACCACTTCAGAGCTTTTAGAATTGCAGAAAAACGATTGTGGATCTGTAGTTATAAATGATGTATATTAACTCTATAAAAGAAAGATGGGTGATGTTTATCTGCAAGAAGTTGCATTTCCTAACATTGGCATTAACAGAGGACCACAGCAGATATTAAGAAAATAAATATCTAATCTAAATACAGATAATGATCATATATTGCCCAATATCAGATATCAAGTGGACAAACCAATACAAGGACAATATGTGATATGTAAAAATAAGTATTATACAATGTATACAAACATATATATTGAATAAAATCAGGAATGTGAAGTAATGAATTAAAATATAAAAGCAGCAACAAACATAGTAAATTACACTAGTAATATGATCCTAATAAAAATATTAAATCTACAAATCCATAGTCCAGAATATCCTGCAATACTACTTAATACAAAAACAAAAACAAAATAAAAAATTAAACGGCATTGAGACCTCTTAAAACCTTTAACAGATGAATACACTTTAGGTTTCACTTAATTAAAATTTCCATTCCAGTATGTGGAATGGAAATAATCCCATAATCACTCTGAAATGAATCACCCTGGCAACAAGGATGACATGGAATCAAAGCATTTTGCAATATCTTTTGTCGAGGTCCATTCTGGCTTACCCAACTTATTCCAATATTTTCACAGGTAGCCATCTCAGAATTTTATTTAAATACTATAAATAACTTTTTAGGGCACTAATGATCCAATAAAAGGCTTTCCATTCCAATTGGTTGTGGAATTATTTCTAAGATCCTAATCCATTTTTCACACTCACAAATGACTGGCATTTAGGTTTTGGAAGACTTGTATCATTCCACTGGATAGCCTACAAATACTAAAATAAAACTTGGTACTGTATTCAATATCAGTCTAACTGGCATTTCAGCATTCAAACATTATTGGTCAGAGGAATTATATATTGAGTGAATCGTATTCAGTATTGTTTGTGTGTGCAAAATCAAATCAATCTGCATTGATTTTTGTGTAAAGACTGCAGTTTGTATCGAATATCTAAAAGAAAATTATGCCATTCCCATTGGCAAAGCCTGTGGCATGAACCTTTTTTATTTTGTAGAGTAATATATTTAAGAATATTATACACGTTATTAACCTAATCTTTAGACCTCTCACATTTTTCACTGTCTGGTATTTCAAATATTTTTTTCCGTAGTTACTTCAAAGATTATCCCACTAGTTTAGAACTAAATTAATAGCATAGTCTGAAGCCAGGTAACTGCTAAGGACACTTGAAATGCATTTCCAATTCTTATGCCAAGGTTTGCAGCTATGACAACAAACTACACATATAAAAATCATTCCAGTCCCAAAACAGAAATAGCATTTGTACTTATTAATTACATGTCCCTATAAATAAAATCAACAAAGGCCAACCAAGAAGACATTAACAACTGATGCTACTACAAATATAAAATGCAATTAAATGCCTTGTAAAGTTGTCTAATACATTTTTGCAACTTCAAAACTAACACAAATGAATTACAAAAATAAAATAAAATAAATGTTTTGTATTCAAAAATAAAAACTACAGTGAACTCTCCAGCTTTTGTGTAATTTAAACTGACCAGGTTCTAGGTTGTCATCTTCAAGTTAGCCATTTCAGGTTTAATGTTGGCGGTTTTCCAGAATGCAGTTCTCTTCCTCATATAGAGCGTGTAATATTTAAACACGACCCTTGAAATTTATATGCTCTGGCTCACAGTCCGACCGCAATACATTGGCTTGAGTTCCAACCATGTTGGCCTTTAGCAGGACATATTTTGAGTCCATCCATAACTGTAGTTTCTTCTGATTTACCTGGCCATTTATTGTCATTACTACTTTCAAAAAATGATTGGTTGAAAAGGAAGTTTCAACAGTTCATATTACAATGCAGTGCTGTTATGGATTATAAACCATTTAAGCTTAAAGCAGATGAAAGTTAACAAAGGTTTTCCATTGTTCACTGCAGAATGCAGGCAAGATGTTTTGCATCACATTTTAATATGCTAACAATAAATACATTCATTTACATTTAAAATTGTAGAAATTAAGGAGTTTTCTTTTGAAGAATTTGCAGTCCTAACAGAAATGTCCTTTGTGTATCATTATGTTATCATCACATCATGACGAAACAATGTTTGCGGTTACAGTAGGTATTACCACACCCGGTATATTATGTTCTTCTCTTAGAGCTTAGTTTAGCTAGAGAGAGAGAAAAAAAAAGGTTTAAACACAATTACAGTTACCCCCAGAAAATGATGTTTACAAATTCCAACTGAGCATCAAGAGCTATGTAAACACAGATTGAAAAGTTGATAAACCTACAGGAGATGATTTGTGTTTCCCTTGGCTTTCATTCAATGTTACAGTAACAAAAGATACATTTGAGTTTCATATAAAAGATATTACCTTTGAAACAAGTTTGACCATTGGCATAAAACCAAACAAAATTTACTGATTTTATGCCACCACACAGCATGTTAAACTGCATAATTTACAATGATAATACTACCTTCACTGCATTAGTAAATAAACTATCTTACACAAGACGTACAATAAAATCTATTTATCATCAAGTCTAAAATGTCATTGTCTCACAACAATCTCATTAAAAATAATGACACAGACTATTGTTCTGGGCTGAAAGCATGCTTGATTCATCCACGTAATTGAGACCAATTAGGAATTCCCTAACAAAGGAGACAGCGATGTGGGCAGCTACTTGAAAACCCAATGTTTGCTTGTGTGACAGGGGCTGCCTATGTTTGGGCAGCAGAAGACTAAAGGTTTCTTGGCAGCGTTGCCGTGGGAATTTGTGGGCAGCTTGGCAACCTCAGCATGCGCCTATGTGATGGCAACCTCATGCCGGTGGTTTGGGCTGTAGTGATAAATATTTCCATCTGAATCTTTCAAAAGAGGGTGTCTCCTCTGCTATTTACAGCAATGTCTTTTTGTCATGCATTTTCTTACAAAATAAACCTACATGAAGAGGCAATTGTTACTATTCACGTATATTACATTTACATGTATTATAATTATAACAAATAATTATAAATAATTTCCCCATTTACTTATGATTGACATTTTCACAGATCATGCTGTATGTTGCAGGTGCCGATACAGATCATTTGTTGCATGCATGACAAATAAACACAGTATTTCACCTTAAATTACAACAGCCACAGCCATAACACTCTCAGACAATGTCTCCTTTTGTGAAATGGAATCATCAACCATGTATATATATATATATACATTTTTGTTTCTGTATTATTTGTATCAAAATGAAAGTGAAAAAATCTATTTCTTAAAGGACAAACAGATTAAAGTTTTAAATTAACTGCACTGAATGCCCAATATAATACTTTAACAATGGGGTTATATTGTATTCTTTTGTTCAATGTCATGTTTTGTTCTCTTATATTAAAGTATTATTTTCTTTTAAAAAATAAGTTACTTGGGAAATAAATTGTGAATTACTGAAAAATAAGCCCAATATTGCACCCATTTTAAATCTTAAAATGTGTAAACCTATAGATTAAGTCAAATACAGGGTTTTCCAATTTAAGTTAAAAATGATTTCTGCAAGACTGGCTTTATTTTAGGATCTGCAATGCAGGCAAGAAATCTTCCAAAAGTGCCTTACCACATTTGAGTTTTATATAGCTTGCTTGTCTTTTTTAAATGCCCACAAGTACATATTAACATCAATGAAACAGACTTCTGGAGATTACAGTAAAATTCAACCTGTAATTTCTTTGCTGGTTGGTGCCACCCGGCTACCAAAGAACAGTTGTGCCTAAAAATCAAAGTGTGGGAGTAACCAACTAATTAGCAGCATATTCTTATGAAACATTTAACCTTTGCATTTTCAAAATCCGCAAAAGATATATAATCTCTTTTTCAAGTAAAAATGAATAATATTTCAGAGTCCTTTTGAGAAAGCAGATACATGCAATTCAAGAAAACACCTGCAGTAGAGATAAAGACAACAGCACAATTACCAGTCATTATGACACAGCTAACAGCAATACATTATACAAAATGAATAGGACACGCTTCTTTTCACCAGGAATGGGATGCACTGGAGGCGTGCTGTGTAGCAGGAGTGGTCAGAGACCCCTCTCACATGCAAACCACTGCCTCACCAGCAGAGTGACAATCCCACTACGCAACAAGACCGATTCCCTGATGTGGGGGACATACATGCTCTACTACTTTGAGAGGGATAACATCACCATAATGAGCATTGAGTTTTCCTTATGGTAACATTTGTGAGTCACCTTTGGTAAATGGTGTTGCCCTTTTGCACACAGAAACCTGGATAGACTTTTTCCATAAAGACATTTCAGGGACATCTCCTTCTACGAGTACTGATGTAGGCCGGACTATAAGAATGAATCCAACACATAGTTTAAATTTATATATTGACTCTGAATGGTAGCCTATTCCTTCCATTAAGGTGAAGATGGAATTGCATACAATTTTCTCTCTCTGAATTCAAAACATGTTTGGGGACTGCCTTAAAGATCGTGTCAGCATGACCCCCTTCATTCCACATTAACACACAGACTTTCAGGATTTATTCTAGCGTTTCATTTCCAAACGTTGACAACAACCACACAGTTTAGTGGTTGGTGTTGCCAGAACCTGGAAAATTACACTTTTGTTGCATTTAAAATTTATAGTAGAAGTGAAAACCATGAAATAAAGTCCAATAAACTTCAGCAACAGAGCTGATAAAGATCACAAGAATGTTGAATGCCTTGATTTGCTCTGTGGAGATTTCTCCAGTTCAAATCCTTTTTTAATACTGAACGCCCTTCCACAAGCTTGAGTTGTAACATATGTTCGAAAAGCTGCAAAAAAAACATCTCTGTGAAACAAGGTTGGGCATGAAGAACAGGAGAAATAAAAAGATTTAAAAAAAACATTTCAGCCACAGTCAAAGACTTAAGATACCGATACCGCGAGTCTGACAAAACCTGCAACTCAAGCAACTGAAGTAGCTTATCTCTAAGCCTGCCATTCCAGTGGTTAAAAAGCTTAAGAACCACAACAATTTTCCACAGCTGCTTTTCTCAGCAAAACAAGTCATCCATTAATGTTTTAGATTAAGTGAATTTAATTAAGCATTATTTCCTTTACAATCATGGATGCATCTGTTATACATCTAAACAACAGCCTTGGAAACAAAATATAGCTAACCATTGTATGTTTGCTGTAACTAGGCCTACATTGTTACGATTATACAGTTACTGAAAAACCAAACCTGCTTATAAAGAATGTTGGTCTACATTATATACTTTTATTTCATTTCTCTTCCCAAGCAAGAAGGTGAATCTGAAAATGCATTACTTATGGAATATGTTTCAGTGGCTACATCTTTGATTACTCTTTTAGTAGAACCCTCAGTCTCAGAAGAAACAAGTTTGCAATTGTGGAAACCGAGTGAAACGTTTTCCAGCTGACAAAACAGAAAATAAATGCTCTCCTCATGAAAGCCTCTATGACGTAAACCCAATATTGATGAAATATGCATTTTTGTTTATTTCGTTATTTTAAATTAAGAACCACAGGATCTACAGACAAATGTCTGAAATTATTATGTACAGACAAAAAGAGCACATCAAATAGTCAGCACTCAACAGTCTGTAAATATGTACAGTTAAAGTTAAGTCTTAACTCCATAGAAATTTGGTGCATTGCCATGTTAACCCAATTCCTATTCAAAATATAAATAAAAAGCAAGATACATAGCCTTATATAGAAAAATGCCTATTAACATGGTAATATAACCATATTATACATCCATGTGGTCTTCACTGGAGACTTGGTAGAAGACTTCCTAGAAGTAGTTTAAACAATTATACAACATCAAGTGGAACTCATTTGGATTTCGAAAAAGTGGAAGCCTTTTCAATGTCAACTTTGATTTTCACAAATATAGGAACATATTTGAGGTTTCGCCACCACAGGTACACAAAAGTGGATTACCATGACATAATAAAATGGCGTACAACAATAATACTACCAAAATTAATTACAGTGAACCCAACTCCTAGACAACACATAACCTTCTCTGAATAGGGACTACAGACATTTTTTATTTTTTTAATTATGTTTTTTGTTGTTGTGTTTTTATTTTTTTAATTTTTTTTTTGGTTTTTGTAGACAAATTCCAGGCCAAAATAAAAGCATGAAGCTGCTCTAGTATTTATTGTGAAAGACAATATGACGAGAATAAGCTGCAAAAAAATTAAATAAAACATGCAATAAACAGTGAAGATTCAGAGGTTTCAAAGCAGTTTTTTCACCTTAGCCACGTAACAAATTCTAGTTCATACAGATGCTGAGTAAGGACTCCTCATTTCCGCCACGTCACATTGCATGTTTTCGATTTAGTGTTATAATAACAACTGTCTGCAACATTTACATTGCACTTAACCACATGATCTAACATCTGAGGGAAAAATTGACTCACACTGCACCTAACTTTACATGAGGAGATTGATGGTTAAATATTGTTGGGGGGGCGGCTAAAAGAAAAGTGGTTAACATGAGGACTGACCCAAATTAAAAAATAATATATATACAAATAAAACCTGCAAGGATTCATTTTTGTTTTCAATTAATCCCATATTGTACAGCATACCATTCCTTTGTTTTATCAGTTGTGGCATCAATGTCTAGACACAAGGAAAACAACTTCACATTTATTGCTTGACACAAGAAATCCATAAAACAGAAGAGGCTTGGAGTTATCACTGGCAACAGTTAGCCTAGAAGACATTATCCAGAAGATAAGGGAAGTGCTATTGTGCAGTACATTTTAAAATTATGTGGTTCAGCACTTAAACCGACCATTATCTGGTTTTAACAATAACACTAATAAGCCTCCTTTCTTAAAGCAGCATGTTCAGATACAGATTAAAGCATTGGTAAATGACTGCTATTGCCATGCTTTTCTTCAACATGAGTGGGCACATTCATCTGTGCTCTGCTTGTGCTGAAGTTTCTGGGTATAAACTTAATTGGTCAGTAACGCTGGAAATCCCACATGAGAAGATGTGCAGAATGAAGGGATAGAGGGAAACATCTGCAAAAGCCTATATTTTAGTGACTATTTCAAGAAACTGATGACCAATTTAAAATTAAATTTGAATGTCAAGCAAAAAAAAGAAAATAAGCATTTGGTGAAATACTGTGTATGAATGAAAGATCATGGTAGATACTGCAGCTCAAACCCATTCAAATGTGATAGCTGTCGAAACATCATTAACATAACAATGGGATTGTACTCCACAAAAGACAATACCTTGTCTGTGCAATAAAACAGACAGTAACTTTACATTAACATTAACTTTATTCAAAAGAGCAGTTGTATCTTTCTAAATATATCACACATTTTAAAATGTCTCTCCTTCAGAATATTATTTAGATCTGTGTCAGTCAATAAGAATTCCAAATGTCCTCAGTGACATATGGAAACAATTCTTCCATCTTCTATAGGCTTAGGCATATAATCCATGAAACATAGCAACAAGGTGAGGAACCCTACAGCTGACCCAACATTCTTAAGATTAATGTTCCCTGCAAGCATGTTATTAATCTGACTTGCATGCAAACCCCTAGTCATTGAAATACAGTTACCTTACACTTCCCCTTACAAAATGAGTACATTGGGTGTCATGAATATACATTATCCTTTTCTCCATAAGAGAACATTGAAAGTTACAGTAGGGTAGGGTATGCCAATGTCTGGCATCTAAAGAGGTCTAAATAAAGTCCCCCTGCTGTGCATTTAATCAAAATTGTAATTTTCGCAAAGTGAACATTTGCTTAGCCTAATTTCTGCCACTCCAAGGCATTTCCCTTAGTTCTACATTTCAAACCTATAAGGAACTACTTGGACATGATACAGATCCCACACGTCTGCCAAGATAAGCAGTGCAATCAGCGATGGAGTACGACACTTTTTTGGCTGTGCCCTCCGACTTTGCAGAGGACTCAATGTAAGCTGCGACTTCAAAGTTTCTCTGTAAAAGCTACAATTTTACAATACAAATTCACATCTGCTGGAACCTACAATAAGCAAACACCCAGTGAATGGAAAATACATTTTTCTCTCTGGGACATTTGGCTACTGATATGATTGAAGACTTAATTGCAGTAAATGATCCCTGCTTTTCTATTGCACATATAGTTTATTTATTAAAACATCTTTACATGAATAATCTTACTTTGTGTGATAATATCATCAAAACGCCAATGCATAAATGCCAGATTCTGGTTAAGGCAGAGGTTGGGCCCTTTAACAAGCAGGTCACTGGGAAGCAGTGAGTTCTGGTCGGGTTACTTCAGCTTCCTACTCCACACTATTCCACTGGGCTAGCTGAGCTGCAAGAGGTTTGACATCAAGATTCGCACACCATCTCGGCCGAGCTTAATTGCTGAAACAAATGTAATAATTAAATACTACTTGCCTCTACATGGTCAGAGCTTTACAATCGATATTACTGTAAAACTGCAAAATAAAACACACATTTGCCAGACTATTTATTATTCCTGCTGAACTTCTTCCAAAAATAAATGTCTGATAAACTACGCTTTCCATCATATTTTTCATCATTTTTTCGGAAAGATCATGGATGAAACTAATCATACAAGCTGATTTACTTGCACATCACGGTTTTATTCAGAAGCTTGTTTTGTTAATAGAGCTTTTGGCTTTTTCAAAATTGTATGTGCAGAGATCTTGATTTAATCAAACCCTGATATGGAACCATTTCAAAGTGTGTTTAACTTGATGTCTGGGGTTTACACTTAGCACTGTGTAATTGAGATTTAATGAAGGAATGCACATTGTAAACAGTTCCCATGTGCCCTTCACATTGCTACTTAACTTTATTAAATGTAACGTGAATGAAGACTTTGTGTTGACCTTTTAGACCTATATAAGTTCTATTCAAATTCTCCACAGGAATAAGAGGGTAGTATATTAGATGCATAGATATATATATATATATATATTTATATATATATATTTATATATATATATATATATATATATATATATATATATATATATATTAATCCAGTTGATAAACAAGCAAAATACACTGATGACTGTGAAAGTTCAGTTAGATCATATTATACATTTCATGACCACATTTCAAACAAGTATATGTACACATACACTCACCTAAAGGATTATTAGGAACACCATACTAATACTGTGTTTGACCCCCTTTTGCCTTCAGAACTGCCTTAATTCTACGTGGCATTGATTCAACAAGGTGCTGAAAGCATTCTTTAGAAATGTTGGCCCATATTGATAGGATAGCATCTTGCAGTTGATGGAGATTTGTGGGATGCACATCCAGGGCACGAAGCTCCCGTTCCACCACATCCCAAAGATGCTCTATTGGGTTGAGATCTGGTGACTGTGGGGGCCAGTTTAGTACAGTGAACTCATTGTCATGTTCAAGAAACCAATTTGAAATGATTCGACCTTTGTGACATGGTGCATTATCCTGCTGGAAGTAGCCATCAGAGAATGGGTACATGGTGGTCATAAAGGGAAGGACATGGTCAGAAACAATGCTCAGGTAGGCCGTGGCATTTAAACGATGCCCAATTGGCACTAAGGGGCCTAAAGTGTGCCAAGAAAACATCCCCCACACCATTACACCACCACCACCAGCCTGCACAGTGGTAACAAGGCATGATGGATCCATGTTCTCATTCTGTTTACGCCAAATTCTGACTCTACCATCTGAATGTCTCAACAGAAATCGAGACTCATCAGACCAGGCAACA
This sequence comes from Amia ocellicauda, assembly GCF_036373705.1. Lineage (NCBI taxonomy): Eukaryota > Metazoa > Chordata > Actinopteri > Amiiformes > Amiidae > Amia > Amia ocellicauda. Next base: position 33,069,509 of record NC_089850.1, on the reverse strand, counting down.
TTTTTCCAGTCTTCAACTGTCCAATTTTGGTGAGCTTGTGCAAATTGTAGCCTCTTTTTTCTATTTGTAGTGGAGATGAGTGGTACCCGGTGGGGTCTTCTGCTGTTGTAGCCCATCCGCCTCAAGGTTTTACGTGTTGTGGCTTCACAAATGCTTTGCTGCATACCTCGGTTGTAACGAGTGGTTATTTCAGTCAAAGTTGCTCTTCTATCAGCTTGAATCAGTCGGCCCATTCTCCTCTGACCTCTAGCATCAACAAGGCATGTTCGCCCACAGGACTGCCGCATACTGGATGTTTTTCCCTTTTCACACCATTCTTTGTAAACCCTAGAAATGGTTGTGCGTGAAAATCCCAGTAACTGAGCAGATTGTGAAATACTCAGACCGGCCCGTCTGGCACCAACAACCATGCCACGCTCAAAATTGCTTAAATCACCTTTCTTTCACATTCAGACATTCAGTTTGGAGTTCAGGAGATTGTCTTGACCAGGACCACACCCCTAAATGCATTGAAGCAACTGCCATGTGATTGGTTGGTTAGATAATTGCATTAATGAGAAATTGAACAGGTGTTCCTAATAATCCTTTAGGTGAGTGTACATGCATGCTTACGTATTAATTCAGGGTCATATCTTTAAAGGCACTCATTATATTAAACAGAATACTGTATCACTTTCTTGATGGCAAGTTGCATTATGCAAAATTGAATTTAGTGCAGTTCTGTTTCTTATGTCCTTCTACACTTTAATTTTTATTTATGATTTCAATGTCCCATGTAGGTCTTCAATTTGATTTCACTCCCCACCAAGACTATTTACCATGATTAATTTACTTATTTTAGATTTCTAGGATTGTGGCACTGCCATTATATTAAAGATTATACATATTTATAGAGGTATTCTGGTATAAAATGAGGCAACCGCTTTTGTAAATGGGTCTTTTATTTAAAATCAGAATGCGTCAAACCTGCCAGTTCAATGAATGTAGGAATGTAGTCATAGTGGTTAAGCCTATAGAAAGTTAAACGATAGTTAAACTATAGAAATCTTCCAATGGTTACCATGAAGCAATAAGGCTTATTGCCTGGATTTTGGTAAAGGCACAGAATTTGGAAGATCTGTATTCACATCCAAAAAAAAACTATTTTATAGGCCAAATTACTTAAGCTATAACCAAGTCTAAATCACTATTAATCATGAGTGAAAACTAGAACCTTACGAGGAATAAAAGCAACATAATAACTACACCAACATCTAGAGTTAGGATTTAAATGTTAACTAATTTCAGGACAAAATAAATCCTAATAACTACCATTTCTACTACAATCTTCTTTATAAAATGTCCCAACACACTGGTGATGGTTTAGTCTATGCTAATGCAATTCACCACAAAACGGTAATCCATTTATAATCATGTTACATTAGCTGAAGTATTCCATTGCCAATCAAAATTAGAGCAGTAAATGAAAATGTATTTTTCCATTGCCTCGAGCAGGCTTCATGCAAATATATCTAAATACATCTTGCTTTGTAGTCAGTTTGTTTCTATGAGATATTAGGCCCAATTAATTATGGGTAATAAAATTAGAAGTTAGTTTTCTGGTTTATAAGATGTACACTTACACAAAAGGAATGTTATTTCGAAACTAGATAAAAATGTTAAGGTTAATTTAAATGTGTTCCAAAAGCTTTGTGCCTATTTTCATAGTGTTATTAAACAGAAAGGAATATTCTGAAATTCAGTTTCATGGTCTGTTCCTATAGCCACAATTGCACTGGCTCTAATCTGGCGTATTGCCAACAAGCAAAATGTGAGCACCTAGTTACCACACTGGAAATACACTGCAGACTTCACCTGAACAACCCCTGCTATCTGCCTCTGCACTCAGCCAAGCGAGACTGCCAAGTTATGTGGTAAATGATCACCATCAAAACCATTTCACATTCCACCTATTCAGGCCTCCAGCACAGTACCTTGGAATTTAAGGAATGAACACGTAGTCTGGGTTCGCAATTATAAACTGATTAGTCATTTCTGAAACTACCACAGGCAACTCCAGAAAAACAAACAGAGCAAAAATGGTGAAATTCACAAAGAAAACTGCCAGTGCCACATTCAACATCCAAGAAAGATGCAATCCAAATGTCAGTATGTATTTTAGTATAAAAAGCATGAATTAACAAATGAAGAGTGAGGAGCTAGGCAAGGCAAAATGAAAAATGTAAACTCTTGTATTATGTACAATGTATATATGTAGCCAGAAAATAGATTCACACAGATTCGCAGATTCACACATTTCTTACTTATGTGCACAAAGTTGGATAAACATAATTCATGGGAAATGGTCTTAATAGTTGGTTTCCCATTGGGAAATCTACAGGGAGAATTGATAGATACAGCAATTAAACATTTTGGAAATTGATCAATTTGCCTAAAGAGTAAATAGGCTCTTTAAAGATGTAGTCTAATCAGAAAACAAAGCAATTATTTAAATAATTAAAAATGATTGACAATCTCTTTTACTTTTTCAAAGCTGAATTTAAAAATGTAAATTACTACAACTATATCTGTCAATTAAACAAGCAATAGAAAGCAACAACACATACAAAATCCTCACAGTTTTACATAAATCAGATTAAAATGCTAATTGCATTGTAAGCACAGAGTGTACTGTCAGATGTGTAAGTTTATACAAAATGACATGGAGAGTGGGGGGTACCACTGATTTAAATTAACAGGAAGCTTGTTATGGGCTTTTGTTCCTATTGATCAATGTGTGCTAACCAAAAAACAAAATCTACTTCAAAACTCAGTTTGAGAACTCCTAGGCGGATCTTACGGTAAAGATTTCCCCAAAGGAAAGCAGAATTATTGAGCTCAACTGAAATCGATGCTTCTAACAAAGACTATGGGCTTGTATCATCAGTTACTTTGCCAAATTGATGTGCACAATACGAGTTAGATCAGATAAAACAGGCATGAGGATCCTCTTCTCAAAAATGCCAGTGGTTGGCAATGCCTGCTGGACTGAGCAATGTAAGTGAGAAGCAGGAATGCTAACTGCAAAGGTGTACTGTGCTAAAACAGTTGACCTGCCAGACAAATATATATCACTTATATAAAAATAGCTTTTGTTTGCATTAGCCTAGAATTCAACAAGATTACAAAACCCTAGTCAAATGTAGGCTAATTTCTAGACAACATGTTTTACTAACAATACTAAGCAAACTATTTCTTAAATCATGCCTTCATAAAGGGTGCATACATGTGCCTCTCTCTTGCTTGCTCACTCTTCTCTCTCACTTGAAATGTGTATTCTGTACTCAACAGGACAACAACAACATTTAATTTGGAAAGGCAGATTTAATAGTCTCATTTTCACCTCAGAGTCACTGGATCCACATCCTCTATAGTAGAAACCATGATGTAGTCAGATTTAATGCAAAAGTCAGCAACATTTGCCCCAGCAGGTATCCCGTCTTATGGGCTCTGTGTTCTGGTTTCCATGTGTACCACAACGTTTTGTGAGGTACTGTCACAACACTTCACACAATCTAAAATTACTACATTACACACCGTTGGCTACTTCAAACAGCATTAGTAATATACAAATTATATTCCTTGCATCCCTATTAAGTATGTACAGTATTGTAAACTTTTGAAATATGTTACAGTTATCCAGTTTACTTTCATCTTTTGACTTGTTATAATTGAATTAAATGCAGAGGTGGATTTACTTAGGTCTATTTTATACATTATTGTATGTTGACAAGATTGATTTCAAAAGTTGTTTTTTTTACCTGCATATTTTCTCATAAAAGACAAATATTTAAAACTTCAAAATCATTACAGATATTTAGCCAAGACATAAATACAATACTGGCATTAACACACATATACAAATGTCAAAAAAAAGCAAAGGTTACGTTTCCCAGTAGCTGTGAGAAAGGTCAGATTGATGATTAGGTCACTAGCTACAGGATATCCTGCCTGTCCTAAAAAAAATCATTAAATGTGAAGATAAGTAGCTTAAGTAAGGAGCAAAACAATCTAAAGGAAGGATATTCAATTAAAAAATGCTTCACAACTTGAACTGAAATTAAACCACGTATTTTGGCAACCCGTCAAGCACTTGTGAACATGATGCTTAAAAAGAACAGCATATCTTCAAGGGTATTGACCACCAAATGCTTAAAGAACTAGCACAGTTTCTTTTTCTCAAAGAAAATACATTTCATGAACAATTGCACTTTAAGAAAAACAAATCTTTTCAATGAACATATCAGCAGCAGAAATTGTCCTTACAGATTATACAGTTGTGATTTGTTGGATTCACACCTTAATGCTGCATTCTTTGTTTTGGTATGTGGTTTGTACAGCACTTTTACCATATCATTTAATGTTCAGAGCCCCGCCTTATTGCAAAAGTTGCATGACTTATCCTACAAACACAGTCTGCATTCACAATGTATGGTTTACCTGAAGTCTTATAAATGAAGCTGCATGAACAATAGACCCCTCCATTACATTATAATACTAGCCATGCTTTACTTAGGTCATTAATCCATTCAGTTTTCCCAAAATGAAATCAAGCCCTAATGCTGCAAATCCCCAATGTCTCAAATCCCATTCAGATTCATTTTTCTTGAATTCAGATCTAACACTGAAGATAATGGCTTTTATACCCCATGAGTCAATTGTCCACTTTTAGATCAAAGATCTCTGTTTATGATTTATTATGAATGTTAATATTGTTTTTTTGTTTCTTTTTTTCCCTACATACTTGTCAAACAAATCTCTGCTGTTTGAAGATTACATAAGGTTAAATATGGTTCAGTCAGGATTCATTATTGCAGGAGTAGGGATATGCTTGAAACTCTTCCTACTACGCTCCATGTTGGGCTTCTGGACAATTTCCACATCATACAAATGATAACTTGACATCAGTATCCCTTTTAAGCCTAGCGGAGATTAAACCAGATTGTTCTTGGGAAGTCTTCATTTAAAATTAATAAGGGTGAAGAATAAAAATCAGAATATTGTAAAATAAGAATCAATAAACAAAGACTTAATATTATGTTTTTCAGAGTGTAAAGTATTTTAGGGGGAGTGGGGGGGAAGTTCACTTTAATTCTTAATAACTGAAGGTTAAATAGTGAATGTTGCTCTTGGAATATGTCCATTGTAAATATGCTGTAAAATCACTGTGGACTCCATCTGTAAAATTCAAAAACAAATATTCTAAACTGGTTTTAAAATTTTCATCATGGAGTTCAGCAGTACTGCAAAATGTAAAAGGTCAAAGACAGCTGAAATTAAAAGGTTTTCCATGTAACCGTATTAATAAAAACACAAATTCCTAGAAGATTAAGTAGGTCATCTTTACTAGCAGTTGGATGTCTAAAGTTCTATATCCAGGTTAAAGTAACATAAAACAATAAATAATATCACTTCAGTTGGGATGTTCTGGACTGAAAGGCTGAAAGGTCAATAAGAAATAAAAGCATGTAAACTGGAAATTATACTTGCTAGATCTCTATATTAGGATAGTTTAAAACCTAATTCCATCACCGAAAAAAAAAGGTCCAATAACTCTTCTTAATTCATTGGTTATCTTTCAAATCGAAAGCACTGCCCAAGGGGGAGGGGTTTCTGCGCACTTTATTAGGAGCCCGATCGAAAACACCACTATCAAAGCTGCCATTGGCCCCTGTGCTCGTCACTCAGAACAGGTCCCTTCCCACTTCCTGTTCTATAAAACATGACGTCAGCGCAGGTTCGTCCTCTTTTGCCATTTCGCCTTAATGTGACCTTTCTGTGTCTGTGTGTTGCATTAGACATTATAAACTGCATATTTCAGCTGGCTGGCTTCACTAATAAATATGTTCACCACCATTTCGCTACATCTCTGTCTCTATTGTTTCTTATTAGTTATATTTATAGTTAATTTCGATCCTGTCCATCCGTGCACCGGAGCTCTGGCTGCACATTCGGTTTCAGTTTCGGTTCACAAATAGAGCATTTAAAAATAATATATGGCACTATATTAACACAATTATTATCTGATTGCTTGCCGTGTTGGTTTTTTGTCCACAGGGCTTTTTCCCCCACAGCAGGAGTGCTAGCATCATCTAAAATCTGAGGCCCAGCCACCCGGCCTAAGCCCTGTCGTAAGAGATTTCGCTCCTCCACCGGCTTGCACCTGCACTATAGCCCATGGCTGCAGCTGTAGGAGATCTCACTTTCTCAGCTTGCTGGGATCAAACTCTGCTGCGCTCCACCCCTGCCTGATATGCTCGCGGTGCGCGCCGCTATGGCCATGCGTGCCCCCATGCAAGCATATGAACGACGGGGAAGAGCTGTGGAGCGACGCCCACGGGCTCCCTCCCCCTCTTCCAAGACGTCACTTGCCCCCTCCCCACCACACCGTCGGCAACAGAGGTCCGGCTTCACAGACAGAGGCAAGCAGTGCAAACAGCAGCCCAGGCCCTACCCCCCCACATGTCGAGTCTCCACCGCTGGCCTATGTGCCACTGGACTCTAAGGGGTGCCTCTCTGGCAAGGGCAGCAGACAGGTAATTTGGGAGGAGGACTGCCTATTGCTCAGCCCGCACGTGGGCTTGAAGTTGGAGAGGGAACTGGCCTCGCCCCCCCACCCCAACTCCATTGAGCAACAACACTCCCCCCTGCTTCTGTAAGTCAGGAGTTTTTGACAGTGATCCAGAGGGCCGTGGACTGCTTGCAGATCCCCACCCCCCCACACTCTAGGTTCGAGAGGGAGCACCAGCCGCAGCAGTCCACAAGGGCCCTCCCGCTGCTGTACAACCCGAGAGACATCTGGGACCACCCGGCAATGGCCTCCACCCAGGCTCATGCAGTGGACCAGAACCCAGGGTGTGGCTGAAGCGGGCCGGATGGACCTCCCCCGAGTGAACTCCACTATCTCCACACTGGTCTCCTTAACCCCCGTTGTCCACGGAGTCACGTGACTTTGCTTGTCCTGACCACCTGGTGGCCCACTCGACTTGAGGCGTTGCCACCATGGCCGTATCCACCATTGAGGACACCGAGGTCCGGACCTCGAGGTGTATATTAAAAGTCATAAAATAATTGCCTAATAATAACTCTTTGGTGCCGCAAAGATTGTACAACGCAAAGATAACCGACCTTCTCAAGTGACTGCTTGCTTGAGTTGACCAATTAAATGGGCTGGGGGGGGGGGCTTTGCGCGGCACTGTGCTGGACTCAAGGTGCATTCACACTGCCTGCCTGCTAGCGCGACACAGCGACTCGCTGCCATTAATTTCCAATGAGAAACGCGACTCCCGGCGAGAGGAGTTGAGCATGTGCAACTTTATGCAAATTAGCAGTGAGCGCGCAGTGACGGAGTTCGGCGACAACCAATAGGAGGCAGATGTGCGCTGCATATTGAAGTGCCTTCTCTGTTCTACTGGTAACATTTGCAAATAAATATCAATTTACCCTGTGTTTACTTTCTTTACTGACACAGACAAAAATGAAAAGATTATCAATTAAAGCTCAGCTTTGGGAAGGGAAGCAACAGGGAATGACGAGATGAGACAGAGAAAAAGAAAAAGAGAAGATGGTGGAGATGAGAGAGGAAGAGCAGGTACTACCCACTGTGCCCAAATTATGATTAACATTATGTTACTGTGCTGTTTAACACAAACAAAAACTGACCTGATCTCATTGAAACAATGTAGGCTAATTACCACAGAGAAATGTGTTCTTTGGTAATTACAGTGAAGCCTATAGGTTCAAATTATTGGGTAAATTATTCTTACTACACTTTGGCAGGAGACACAAGTGAGGAGTCACAAAGAAAGGGACAGGCAGTGTGCTATTGCACAGACATGGTTTTAAAGCTATTATTATCCAACGTCTTAAAATGCATATATATCAAATCGAGGAAATCAATATTCTTCGCCTCCCAACCCCGCTAGCAAACTTAGTTTTTGGACCTCGGTATTTTTTAAACCCTGCATACGGCCATGGTTGCCACATGCCCTTTTTCAAGGTGGCCCCTTGGCAGACATTTGTGCTGCTGCACCTAGAGCTTCACCGCTTACATTTGTCTGGTACTACAGGTTGGATGTGATGGGACCAGTCCCTTCAATTGGGAATCCGGTGTTGGCTGCAGTCAAGCCCCAGCAGCCCACAGGCTCTGGCTCCTGATTTCCTTTCCCAGTCTGCCCCTGTTAAGCGCATCCTGATGGAGCTATCTGAACCATGTCTTCCCTTCCACTGGACTATGCCTTCCAGTCGAGCACCCACGCGAGTTGCTCCTGGACTTGTTGACAGCCTGTCCATGTGTTCCCAGGGTCTTTCATGCGGCCTACAGGTACGTTGCCTTATGAGGCTGCCCTGTATATAGTTTGTTCATTATTGCATTGTGTTGCGGTGGTAAATGCGTCCCTGCTATATATATATATATATACACTCACCTAAAGGATTATTAGGAACACCTGTTCAATTTCTCATTAATGCAATTATCTAACCAACCAATCACATGGCAGTTGCTTCAATGCATTGAGGGGTGTGGTCCTGGTCAAGACAATCTCCTGAACTCCAAACTGAATGTCTGAATGGGAAAGAAAGGTGATTTAAGTAATTTTGAGCGTGGCATGGTTGTTGGTGCCAGACGGGCCGGTCTGAGTATTTCACAATCTGCTCAGTTACTGGGATTTTCACGCACAACCATTTCTAGGGTTTACAAAGAATGGTGTGAAAAGGGAAAAACATCCAGTATGCGGCAGTCCTGTGGGCGAAAATGCCTTGTTGATGCTAGAGGTCAGAGGAGAATGGGCCGACTGATTCAAGCTGATAGAAGAGCAACTTTGACTGAAATAACCACTCGTTACAACCGAGGTATGCAGCAAATCATTTGTGAAGCCACAACACGTACAACCTTGAGGCGGATGGGCTACAACAGCAGAAGACCCCACCGGGTACCACTCATCTCCACTACAAATAGGAAAAAGAGGCTACAATTTGCACAAGCTCACCAAAATTGGACAGTTGAAGACTGGAAAAATGTTGCCTGGTCTGATGAGTCTCGATTTCTGTTGAGACATTCAGATGGTAGAGTCAGAATTTGGCGTAAACAGAATGAGAACATGGATCCATCATGCCTTGTTACCACTGTGCAGGCTGGTGGTGGTGGTGTAATGGTGTGGGGGATGTTTTCTTGGCACACTTTAGGCCCCTTAGTGCCAATTGGGCATCGTTTAAATGCCACGGCCTACCTGAGCATTGTTTCTGACCATGTCCATCCCTTTATGACCACCATGTACCCATCCACTGATGGCTACTTCCAGCAGGATAATGCACCATGTCACAAAGGTCGAATCATTTCAAATTGGTTTCTTGAACATGACAATGAGTTCACTGTACTAAACTGGCCCCCACAGTCACCAGATCTCAACCCAATAGAGCATCTTTGGGATGTGGTGGAACGGGAGCTTCGTGCCCTGGATGTGCATCCCACAAATCTCCATCAACTGCAAGATGCTATCCTATCAATATGGGCCAACATTTCTAAAGAATGCTTTCAGCACCTTGTTGAATCAATGCCACGTAGAATTAAGGCAGTTCTGAAGGCGAAAGGGGGTCAAACACAGTATTAGTATGGTGTTCCTAATAATCCTTTAGGTGAGTGTATATATATATATATATATATATATAAATATATATAATGTGTAAACAGCAGAACTGTGGCTCAATTCTAGCTTGTGTAGACTGGAGCTCACTGCCGCTGTTCCCAGCTAATAGCGCTTGAGTTGTTTCTCGCTGCCTCGCTGTGTATATAGTTCCTTGGTCAGCAGGTCTGTGGCCCGCACTGGCTGTATGCCACAGAGCAAGAGACCGCTGCTGCTGTCCTCAGCGGTAAGCAATTGAGCGGGCTCTCATGTTCCGCTGTGTAAATAGTTCATTTGTCAGCACAGTAGAGCTAATGTTGCCCTGCGTTAGCTGGTCTAGTCAGCAGGCGTCAACTGCTCCTGTGTTCCGCTGGTGGCACATGAGTTGGTTCCTGTGCCCCGTGGTGTATATAGTTCATTTGTACAACATTGTAGAGCTGGTGTGGCCTCACTTCTAGCCGAGCTAGTGGAGCAAGCAGCCAATGCTCCCATGTTATGTGGAGAGTGCATGAACGGTTTTCCTGCACACCACAATGTTTATGGTTTGATTGTCATGGTAGAGCCTGCTGTTGTCCTGCATTAGCTGCGCTAATAGATGACAACTGTTCCTGTGTTATGTGGTGGTACATGATCTGCTTCCTGCACCCCGCGATGTAAATAGTTGTTATGACAGCACAGTGGAGCTGGATGCTCTGTACCGTTCAGTGAACATGAATCTTCCTGCTGCCATGCTGTATATACTGTTATGTCCAGCTCTGGCTACTCAGTTGACTAACCAGCTGTGTGTTATTCAGTGGGTCTGTGGCCCCACTCCTGATCAGGGGTTCACTGCCACATTAATCCACGGAGGGCATACAAGTTGGTTGATTGCCTGCGCCATATATTGTGCAAGTAGATATACTGTCTTACTCCTAGATGCAGTAGTAGAGCAGCCTGTTCTGAGGGACCTGTTCTGAGTGATGTGCGCAGTGTGTGAGTGAGTGAGTGACGTTTTCGATCGGGTTCGTACGGAAGTGCGCAGAAACCTCTCCCCCTTTGGCAGTGCTTCTTTTTTCAGATAACCGGCGTTGCATTCCCAACCTACAAATGTATAGGTCTCTTTAAATCATCCCTAACAATTAGACAAGTAGAAATAAGTAAAATCTCTCCAATTTAGTCATGAATCTCTTTTAGAACACAAATGAGGCACAGCAGCTCTCCAAAGACTTGACAATGATTTGGATTAGCATTGGCCAGCCTTTATTTGAACCCACATTTATTAATGTTTTAAAGGGTGTATTTTAAAGTATACATATGTATAAAGAAATTAAGGAGCCAACATTTTATCAGTTACACAATTTGACAGAGTCAAATATAATCAAATTTCTTAAATGAATGGTTCAATTAAGTAATTAAGAGCTCAGTTGGAACAAAAACCATCAGGGCAGGTGGTACTCCAGGACAGGTTTGAGAACCACTGATCTAGATGATTGCACTTGACCCATGTCCCTGATGTGAACACACTGTACTGTATGATACAGAGTTATTTTGAAGTCACTTTGGGCATGAAGAATAGAGGATGAGTTTTTGTGCTCAGTTGGACACAATGCTACTAAACAAACAAATAAATAAACAAACAGGATGTGGGAGGGAGTATAAAACTGGTACACCGTTTAATAAAGGAGATGACATCATTAAAAAAGGAAAGTACTTGTCACTTAATAACATCATAGCAGCTGCACTCTCATGGATCACATGATCACAAAAATATTACATGGAATTAGTTTCCTTTAACTTAACTGTAGAACAGTTTGTATTGGTTATATTGGTTTTCTTAATTAAATATTTGTTTGTAGGATCTGAGGTACAATTAGCCATTCTAGTTTGCCCTTTTGAGCTTGGAGAAGGTCCAGCTATCCTTAATAAATAAGTCCGACATTTAGTTATCAGCTTGGCTTTCGTCAGATGCCAGGAATGCTGGGAAAGCCTCAGAATGCTCCGGGTAAGGAAAACCAGGATGCTTGTAGTGACCCAAGATTACAGTGGAAAGGAGCAATACAAAAAAATGCATAGATCCCAAATCCTGCCACAGCACAGAAATTAAAAGGTTCATCAAGTAACAGCACCTGATTAAACAGCCACCAGATCCAGCTGCCCTACACTGTAATCTGTTAAACTCAAAGACAATGTTTCCATGCTACACAGAATGATTAAAGACTCCTGAACTGACAATGATGGTACGCTTTAACAGTTTCAACCAGTAAGGGTGTTCCATTTCAAATGGTAAAACAAGAGTCTGGCAGAGTGCTAACCTGTCATTACCGCACATGACACTGAAATGTCACGGTTTCCCTATCAAAACAAACAAACACAACTCATTGCTTTTTGAAAAACACTCATTTGTACATGAAAACTGAGACGGCAGATCAACCAAGCCACAGAAAAAGACAGCAGTAAGCCTAGGTTCTTTGATTTGGGTTGCCATTACACGCAACCAAGCAGCCTTTAACTTGCTTCTACATTGGGAAAATAAATTATCCAATTAGAACTAAAAGAAAACTACACATCACAAGTTTAAAGAGTCATGAATCATCACCCTCCATTTTCAAGAGTTTAGATAATTTACTATTCCTTCCAGATAATGTCTCATTACAGCTACTGAAGTGATAGAATCTTTTTAGAAGATGTTTCAGATTGTCTAGTATCAGTGCATACTCTAAAACCCCTCTATACAATACTTCAAGCCTTCAGAGAAAATATGCTTGCATATGGACTATAGGTGTGTAGCTTAGATTGCCACGGTTTCTGTGAATCAATTTACACACCACATTAACACCATTCAATCAACTGAAATCTTAGCAGATTGTTCTAGGTTGAGGGAAAAAAGTATAAAGTATTAGTTTAATTAACAATATTCATTAAAATATGATAAAATACTAAAATGTCTTGAAATTAAGAGTGTGAATACTTTCAGCTACAACTGCATGATACCCTGGGTCACAATAACTGAATATAACACAAGAACATAAATATTAATGAAAACTACAGCTGTCAACTGCAAATACTTAGAAGACTAAATCTACGGTGTAATCACCTTACTGAAAGTCTGAAAATTGCTCCTTTCACACCAGTACCATAA